>NC_044005.1:37960104-38263134 GCF_900496995.4 Aquila chrysaetos chrysaetos | reverse complement strand
TGTATTGATACAATCCAGCTATGAAGCAATTATTAGGGCTAGAAAAAACATACAGAAGTTACAGCAAACTGTGCTTATATTCATCTGTAGTTTAGGTTAGATTTAGAGCAGTTGCTAAATGGGACTGAGCTTAGCTCCTTCTGCCTAGCTTTAGGAATAATTATGTCTCTTTAGATGGAGTGGATACAGCTGTTTCTTGACCAGTTAAATAGATATGCTTTCCCTGTTTCATACAGCAAACAAGACACTAGAATGTTTACACTGCATAATGCCTATGATCTAGAATTCCACTAAATCTTCATTCCAGGTATTATTTTTCGTGAAAGGTGACCTTAGAGTGAATATCCAATCTCTAAGAGAGGAAGAAAAGCGGGGCACAGTTCTAGGTTAGAAGATGCAGGACTCAGGATCATTTGGAAGCCAGACACAACAACTTCTCCTTGAAGCAAGATTCCCTATTTGAAAATTGTTCAAATGCATTACTGGGGAGGTGAGCAATATATTGCTACAGTGAAAAGCCAGAGCTCCTGACTTCCATGTTGCTTGCAGGGATTTAACTGGAGATTTAATCAGGTACTGAGGTCCTGAAGGCATCTTGAATGGAATTAGTTTCCCCTGCAAAGTGATAGCACAGTTATAAATCCATATAAATCCTTCAATTTCAGAACTTATTCAGTACATGCATTCTTAACATTTTTGCAAAAGGTGTAACTGACTGTTCCTGCTTGGCTTTAGAGACACTTACGTCCTTTTGGTGCTGTTCAGTGGAGCACTCTTCAGTAGACAGTAAACTGATCATATTAGTAACTGTCCTATACTGTATTGAACTATCAGCAAATCTGAGCCTGCTTTGAATCTCTGTCGAGTCTCTTGATTGGCAGATAGGGTTAATACATGGAAACTTAGAATTTGTTTAACCATGTGAGTTGATAAACACAACTTACATAATGCTGTGAGACTAATGCATTACAACTTACTATTAATACTTATCAGGACTTGACATGATAGTTACTAAATTCTGCTGGCATGACAGCAAGTTTGAGGGTGAACTAGTCTTGGTTTAATGGATACTACGATGGCAACAGGGTACGGAAGAGGATATTCCTATACTACGTCCAGTCCACCTAGGAGCAGGGAATGGTCTTGCACTTCCCAGAGAGTCCATTGTCTACCTTAATTTTACAGATTCTTGGAGCTCAGGTTTGTGTTGTAGCTTTTCACTTGAGCTGTTAGTCTGTTGAGATGAACTACGGTATCTGCACAGAGATGTATCTTTGCTTGAGGAAAAGCCTGAGGGAGGAATGCTTTGTCATGGCATGGGAAATGGAAGAGGACTGGCATTTGAAGTATGTTTGTGACTTACCTCCATCTCTTCGCCCAGGAGTGAAATAGGGAAGTATGCCATCTACTGCCAGAGATCAGTAGACCGCACTGTGCAGACTGGCGAGCGGGAAGCCAAGCCCTCCCGGATGGAGATTGTGTCCATCCTTCTGAGAAATCCCTACCACCACTCACTCCCCTTCAGCATTCCAGTGCACTTCGTGAACGGAACCTACCAGGTGAGCTACCACAGCTCCCTTTCTTCTGGGCACTGGAGGACTGCACCATAAACCTGCCTCCTTTGCGTGTGGGGGTTGCACCATGGTGTTTATACGTATCAGATATTAGGAGGTAGACACTATTTCTCCTCCTTGCCATTTTTCCTAAGAAAATGAAAGGAATCCAGCCCCAGCTCTACAGGTCTTAAGAAGAAAAGGTAGCTGGGGAAAAGGGAGAGATGTCATAAGTGTCTTGGTATGAGAAAGAATGCAGTGTGAAGGGAGACAATATGCAGGTGCTGACACTGGAGCTGGCAGTCAGTCCTGAGACACCAATCTGTAGGGAACCAGGCTTCATTAGTTGTGATACCCATCAATGTCATGTTTCTTGAAAGTTATCCTCAATTAACTCCTTTTTCATTGCAGGTTGTAGGTTTTGATGGTTCCTCAACAGTTGATGAATTCATCCAGCGACTGAACCAGGAGACAGGAATGAGGAAGCCATCCCACATAGGATTTTCTCTGTTCACAGATGATCCTTCTGGGAGGAATTTAGAACATTGTCTGCAGGGCAACATGAAGGTATCTTTTTCCCTCTGCTACATTCAGCATACATCTTTGAAGAGCTGTTAAATGGCTAATAAATTTTTCTTAAAGCTTCAAGATCAAAAACACTTGGGTATTGTCTATCTAGATTAGTATTCAGAGATGAGATATTAATTCCTGCGCTTGGGTCACAACAACCCCATGCAGTGCTGTAGGCTTGGAGAAGAGTGACTGGAAAGCTGCCTGGCAGAAAAGGACCTGGGGATGCTGGTCAATGGCTGAATACGAGCCAGCAGTGTGTCCAGGTGGCCAAGAAGGCCAACAGCATCCCGGCCTGCATTAGAAATAGTGTGGCTAGCAGGACTAGGGAAGTGATCGTCCCCCTGTACTCAGCACTGTTGAGGCTGCACCTTGGAATACTGTGTTCAGTTTTGGGCCCCTCACCACAAAAAAGACATTGAGGTGCTGGAGCATGTCCAAAGAAGAGCAACAAAGCTAGTGAAAGGTCTAGAGCACAAGTCCTGTGAGGAGCAGCTGAGGGAACTGGGGTTTAGCCTGGAGAAAAGGAGGCTCAGGGGAGACCTTATCGCTCTCTACAACCTGAAAGGAGGTTGTAGCGAGGTGGGTGTCAGTCTCTTCTCCCAAGTAACAAGCAATAGGATGAGAGGAATCTGACTCAAATTGCACCAGGGGAGGTTTAGATTGGATATTGGGAAAAATTCCTTCACCAAAAGAGTTGTGAAGCACTGGAACAGGCTGCCCAGGGAAGTGGTGGAGTCACCATCCCTGGTGGTATTTAAAAGATGTGTAGATGTGGCGCTTAGGGACATGGTTTAGTGGTGGACTTGGCAGTGCTAGGTTAATGGTTGGACTCCATGATCTTAAAGGTCTTTTCCAACCTAAATGATTCTATCATTCTCTGATTAGCTCAGTCTACTCTGAGATACTAGTTAAGACAAAGCACATTCTGTTTTAGTAGGTGATAAATTGGTCAATTTTTAAAGTCTTTAACTCAGATTTTAGCACATATTACATTCTAATTTGTCTTGACTACAAAATTAAAACATGACTGAGCTAGCTAGCATGATCAGATATCACAACTAACATCAAATGTGACAGTCCTAATTGAGACAAATTTATACTAGGCTGTGAGTCTCTTGGCATGTCTATATAAATCCCATCTATCAGATTATGAAGCATCTCTCCTTGCTATCTCCAGATAACTTAGGCTTTCATTGTTGATGAGAGTGTACTTAGGGGAGAAAGCTCTACTGAGTATGCCTTCACTTTAAAAAAAGAGAGGAGTGCCTCAGATCAAGGGAAAAGGAAAGCAGATAAAGTATTAACATCTGTGTCTTTCATATGGAGATTTTTACCCATGCTGCAGCTGGATGACTGCCTTAAGTGAGCAGGCTAGCAGCCATGAATGAGACACATCAGATTTTGGTACAAATCTGGGAGAATAATTTGTTGTACAGCATTGATAGAGGAATAGTGGTAGTGGCAACTCTGAAGAGGCCCCGATACCTGTAAGGAACATAAACATTCAGTTTTACACAGCATAAAATTTCACATTGGGCAACAGAGGGAGAAGATACCAGTAACTTTAAATTAGATGGTTTGAAGAGGAAACTACCACAGACAGTGCCAAATTACATACTTTGCTTTCATGGCCTGATACAGATCAGATAATCTGGAGCTTTGCTGGTAATTGAACCACCATTTGGAGAGATGAGATATTAAACGAAGGAGCTTGAGACAATCAAAGGCATCACTTTTACTGGTTATTAACTGGTTATTATTCACTTGTCAAGGCAACCTCAATAGCTTCTTAAGAGAGGATTAGGATATCTGATTATGTATTTCATGTGGCTTCTTATGTTCACATTCCTTTTTATTGAGATGCTATCAAAAGAGAAGCAGGGGCCTTTATTAGACCGCTTGTAAAAGGACTGGAATAAGCAAGAGGAGCTGAGTGGAACCAAAGAAATTAACCATGCTATTACTAAAAATATGTCTGAGTTACAAAGTTGGAATCTAGGACCAAATGTTCCCAAAGTTTGGACATTCACATCCAAGAGTTTGGTTTAGCCACGCGTGTAGATAGCTGCTATTCAGAGGATACGTTAATGCTTTAGTTTGGCTCAGGAGGGCATTTCTGAAGCAAACCTACCAATCATTCCTATTAACCATGCTTTGATTCACATTAAGGAGCAACCTTAGAGAGCATGAAATGGATTCTTTTTCCATGAAACATGAACTGGAAGATGTGTTCCAACATAGTAGTGGGCTTTCAGGCCATTTGATTAGAGTAAAGCTTAGTCCAAAGGAAAACCCTTTGAAACTCATATAGTGTGGGCATAGAGTCTTAGGAACAGGTGTTTCACTGTGCAGATCTGCTCCTCCTGGGCTTTGCTACTTGCTAACATAGACATAGCCAAAGAGTTGCTACTAGACCACAATGTGCTTACACATGTCCCCCTGCAGATTAGAGCTCGAGTTTTCAGTTGGAACGCTTTAATTTTTACATACGGTGTAATAGAAAAAGGAATTGTTTTGTTGCTTTTGGCTGTGTTTATGCTGATCCAGTCTGTTTCTTTATCTTCTGTGTTCCACACTACTTTTTTCACTTATTTTCCCCTCAAGACTTGACTATACATTTCACCTCAGTTTGTCTCTCCTCTCTCTATGATATTTTTTAAAGATCTGTGATGTCATTTCTAAATGGGAACAAGCCTTAAAAGAACTGCATCCTGGGAAATATGAAGGTGGCACAAGAATTGTGAAGTTGACCTATAAGAACAGGTACTGTGCTTTGTTGGTTGGCCTCACTACTGCTGTTAATTAAACGTTTCTAGACTACGTATATCTCTGTAGCTGCCCAGTAATTTATAGTACTGTTAGTGCCAAAACTATTTTAGCTAAGATGCGTTCAAATCCTACATGAGATGTGATGACTTTTGTGTGTGGTACACGTGTAAAAGAGAGTATATGGCCTAGAGGTAAAACCCAAAACACTTTGCAATAGCACAATAGACTTAAAATGAATTAAGAACTAGCTGTAGCACAATAAGACATACTTGGCACAATTTCATTTGCCTAGATCCTAAAACATAATTAAATAATGCATGTTAGGTGAGAGGAAGAGAGACCTGAGGGAAAAATCACCAGTGAAAATGAGTATGCTGAAACTTGCAATTAAGTGAAGAATCACAAAGATGAAAAAGATACAAGAACAATGTTCTAAATAGCATGAGCTGTAGAAGAGACATGTAGTAGCAGTGCCCAGACTTTATAAAGAAATGTTAAAAGTTAGATGAGGAAAGATGGTAGAGAAAGGAAGTATGAGAAAAGGATCTAAACCAAAAATTGGAACAAGTTCTTAATTTATAATACAGACAGGAATTCTGAGTTACAGTGAATAGAGAGCTGTGTATGAGAACAAGGAATGGCTTTCTGCATGTGAATTCTCTTTGCAGGCGAAACAAAGGCCACCCCAAAACTGAAAAGAGACAAAGTTCTGTATTGAACGTATGAAGATTTTGTTGACTGTAATGGTGGAAACAGATTTCTGTCAACTTTTTTAGTTGGTGTAACAGAGGTGAAAGCAGAAGTTAGTGCTTTTGACCCAGAAGGCAGTATTTGTTTCAGGAGTGAAACTTTGCAGTATTATTTTGTTGGACTGGAATGTGCCTAGACTGGACAGCAAGGATGTTTTGATAAGGTCTTTCCAAGGTTGGGCTGTTCTAACACCAAGGACTCTGATAAGACATCTGTAAGGTCAATATGGTCCTAATGGCATTGTTAATCTTACGTGACATGAAAATAAACAAACTGATCCACTGGAATGAATATCTTGTGTAGTATTGTGGAATACATAGTCATAGATGCAGCTTTAAATTAATATTTGAATTAGATGGTGTTGGCTCCAAATAGGCATGCGTGAGGAATGGTTCTGGGAAGCATTCCCCAAGTTGGTGTCTTCAACCCCCATTAGTCATCTTGCTATACCAGGTCAAAGAAATTGCAAGTGTGAAGGGAATAAATAGTAGTAGGAAGCTTTGATTTACAAGAATGCTTCTTCAATTTTTTAAATAAAGCCTGCTGGTTTGGTCTCTTATTTCCTGCTGAAGCAAACTGAAGACTTTTTTAATAACAGTATCAGTGTAAGTGGTTAAAACAAAGCTGGCAAAAATAACAAGTCTACAAGGCTGACATGTAGAAGTTTATAAATGTAGAGCAGAGGTAGTTCTGTATTCTGTGATAAGCAGAGAAGGACATATCTTAAATATTGCCTGTCTGTGCTTGATGGAGATGGATGGACACTGATTTACCTGTGTTTAATAAGGCTTCACTGTCTTGAAGTGGTTGGCTTACAGAATTCAAATGGCTTCCAAAGCTAGAAAGCATGTTTTGAGCCTCCTTGCCCAAATTTTTTTCATAAGGGAAGCACCTCAGCTTCCAAGTCTCTGTCTAGTACCCCCACAACACACAAAGTTCACTTTGGAGAAGGAGGAAAAAAAACCAACCCCCCAAAAAACACTTTTATTTTTACTTACCTTGATTAAAGTTCCCATCTCTACTTTCAGTTCACGGTATCTTTTTACCTTCACAATCTTCTCTACTTTTTAGGCTATATTTTCGGAGCCAGGCCAAAGGTGAGACAGACCGGGAGCGGTTGCTACTGGCCTTCCAAGTCAGCAATGAAATAGCCAATGGAAGGTTTCCTGTTAATAAGGAGTTAGCTCTGGAAATGGTGGCTCTGATGGCTCAGGTGAGTATGGCTATGGGCAGAAATCCTCCCTTTTGTGCTCCAGAGACTTCAGCTGTACACTAAATATCTTTGACTAAGCAGCTATCGTTTACATCAAAAGTGTTTTTTCTTATCAAACATACAGTCTGAGATGTACCATGCCAAACACACTGTACCACCATACATATGTTGTTAGAACACTTTTTGCTGTAGGGAAATTTGCTATAGGAGTGTCTCTCCTTTCCTTCTGAAGAAAAATAGTCCAGTGAGGCTGGACTATTCCCAGAACTGCTCCAATTAGTGCCTTAGTAGAGATATGGAAATAGTACCACTAATAGAATCCCATTAATAGTAAAAACTTTCCCTGTTGCACTGCCAATAGATTCTTACTCAGGAAGATCATCTCCGTTATTCCTCCTCCCAGGAAGAAGATCTTCCATTAGACTTCCAGGCTTGCATTTAGCATTTTATCACATAAAACACACAGTATGGGTTGTCGGCACAATAAGCAGGATAATAGTTTCTTACTGAGCTGAAACTGATTGTTGCATTTGTTAAAGTAATGTGAACTGAGATGAAGAAGCTGGGGACATTGTCCAAACTATTTACGAATACACTGTTGTTTTAATTGGCCCATTGAAAATAAACCCCAAAAGCTTAGCAGTTATGCAGAAGTGTCTCCCTACAAGAAGTAGCTGGCCGAGATCTTGTTTCGCTTTCTTAGATCAGTAAAGAATTCTTTGGCAGTCATGTCCTCAGTAGTTGCTCTGTTGTATACATTTACTATGGTAAATGCCGTAGACAAAATTCCCCGGCCTAATGTTGTCTTTGCATGACTAATAAACACAGTAGTTATCGGTATAGGAATTCAAGGAATGTTCTACTGCACTAAAATCCCCATAGTTCTGTTGCACTATAAACTGTAATGTTGTCTTAGGTGGAATATGGGGATTTGGATCGACCAGGATCTTCAAGTCCTGGGGGAACATCACAATCGAAAATGCAGCATCTTCTTCACCAGGTCTTAGATAAATTCTACCCCAAACGCTACAAGCAAAACATTACTCCTGAACAGCTCAGGTAATTGTTCATTCGTCTATACTTTGCACTGAAAACAAATTTTACTTGCAAAACTCTGTCTTTATATTTAAGAAGTTTCAAGGAACCCTGTCAAGATTATTTGATGTAGAAACTTAAACAAAACACAAGTGTCAGGAAAAGGTTCCTTTAAAAGAAAATAGCAGTTAACTAATATAAAAAGAGCCAAATCACCAACTAATTTTCCCCTAGACAAGAAGTTTAAGCCTTTCACTTCCAAATTACGCACTCAGTTCCAACAAACTCTAACCTAAGCCTAAGATGAATTCTGTTTCTGAATTTTTGTTTTACCCTCCCCTGAAGTGTCAATTGAATCCAGATGCCTAACATTTGCAATCAGCCATAAAGCCAGCATGTATAAGCTGCCTCAGGCCATGTGGTAATTCTGGTAGGACATATTTTGGCAGGGCTTTTTGATGTTCTGACTTGGAAATTCTTACACACAATGCAGAGATCTCAAGTGCTTAAGTACAGAATTCAGATGCTGCCATGGATCTCGGCTCTAACTGTTTTGAAGAGAGAATGGTCATCTTCCAGATCCAAAGCTACTTAGGGATGCAGTGGTGGAACTAAGATAATTACAACCTGTTGGAAGCAAATTCCATCTGCATGTAGTAAGATAGCTGCCAAACCATCCCTAGTGAGCCAAATCAAGAGTGAGTTAATATATATTGCCACTCCATATAGAGCATACTACAGACAAGTTAAGATGAAGGTGAGAGTATAATTGAATGTGAAGACAAGCTGAGCAGGATTTTACTGTAACAGCTGCCTGAGTGTTTGTAGTTACAGTTGTTTAATATATACACCAGTGAGCAATCTGTATGTCACTGGGATTCTTGGGCACTACAGTATAACTAGTAGTAAAATAATTGTCGATGTAGAGAAAATGCTAAAATAAACTCAGGTTGTACAACCCTCCTAACTGACAGTGCTAACAGCCCTGTCTGTAGTGCTGTGTAGAACAGCCCTTTTGGAATAAGAGGAACATTTATTAACTGTTAAAATTTTACTCACCGTTCCTTGGAAGATGTTAGTAAATCATGCTGTCTTGTGTCTTGGATTCTGAAAGGCAACTGGTTGACAGGCTGGCGACAAAGTGGATGGTGCTGCAGGGATGCTCTCCAGCAGAATGCGTTCGAATTTATTTGACAGTGGCTCGGAAATGGCCTCTCTTTGGAACCAAAATATTTGCTGCTAAGGTAACTGAAGCACCTTTTTTCTGTTCCCGAGAGCAGAGATATACCTATGATCTCTGGTAACACGGGTTGAAAATGCTTCTACTTCAGGAAGGGAAAAAAATGAACAATGCTTTGTTCTGAACAAACAGGTCTGCCTGTACCACCTAGGTTTAGAAAGGACAAGAAGTATGTTGTAAACACTAGGGGTTGCTAGCGTTCAGTAAATAAATACTGAAGGTTCCCTGGCTGGATCAGTTGATCATAATGCAGGGTACTACCTCTCCTTACAAACCTTGCCAAAGCTTTCTCAGGCGGGAATTTCCCTGATCATCAAGGCTGCAATGATACTTTAAAAAATACTATTTACATACCACTGGGAGGGTGGAAGGGAAGAGTCCCTCATAAATCACACCTGGCAGCTGATGCTAGCTAAAAGGGGAATGGGTATTTAAGTCCTGTTCTCTGCTTGACACAGAGCTGGGTGCTCTCCTTGCCACACAAGAGGGGCAAGCACTGCTAATGTCATGTTTCAGAAGCAAAAACTAAAGCACATATTGGGTAAGCTGTCAGCCCGCAGGCATCAGCGGGAGAGCAAAGAACAGCTGGAGGGTGTGCTTCTCCCAGTAGCTTGTACCATCCTTCAGCCCACCTCAGGCTAGAGCTCTGTACCTATTACCCTTGCCCAAACTAATGTCTTAGCACATAGTGGCTGTCTGAGAAGTCTTGTTTTGGCATTAACCATCTTCCCCAACCCAACCTCCTCTGTTGAAAGCTTGAGATAGGTCTTGCTGATGGTTACATGTCTCTTGCTTTGAAGTCAAAGCTGCTATAGTTATGGAATAAAGTCTAAGGATGAAAGGGACCTCTTGAGTAAATATACAAGAAGTTTTCGAAAAGACAATTATTTCCGCTGTCAGGATTAAAAGCAGAAGAGGTTACTGGTATTTAAGGTTACTGACACTGAAGAATCAGAATATAGAATAGTTCCACCCAGAGTTTAAATAACATTGATATTTCTGATGATTAATGTATTTTATAACTTTTCAATAGTTAAACAGCAAAGCCTATACCATTAGCCATGTAATAGCAGATTCACAGGAAAGATTCATGTCATTAGCCATAACAACACATAACTCATCTTTAACAGATAATTGATGCACATTTGTCAAAATCTGTAAGAAAGAAAATTGCACTGATGTAATGCACTAGTATTATAGAAACCAACAGGCCTCACTGCCTGCCTGACTGATGGGAGTAGCGTAAGAACCAGAGCAGAGCAGAACTGCCATTTTGTTGCTCTGTCCTAGCATTTCCTTCAGTTTTAACTACACTGATGGAATTTAATTAATCTCAGAGCCTTCATTATCATTGCATCTCTTGTGCCACTAGTCCCAAAATTCTATGTAAATCTGAAAACATTATTGAGATTTTGGGAAAAGTCCTCTTAAAAATCAGACCAAGTCAGACCAGTAAGCCTATAGGATTCCCTCTCATCTTCACTTTATCCTTAAACCCCAAGATTTACATCAGAAACATCTTTGTGTGGTGGTCAAGAAATACCTAAATTAATAATCTTCTTTTTCTCTAGCCTATTTTGCCTTCCTCATTGGAAGACTGTCCAGTCTGGATAGCTGTGAATGAAGATGGTATCAGCATACTGGATTATAACACTATGGTATGTTGAGGAACACTGTTTAAGAAAAATAACTTACCTCCCACAGAAAGACATTCCCCTGAGTCCACTTAAAGTCACTAAAAGTTTGTCTTTAACTTCAAATGGATCCAGAAGTTAATTTGTAGAAGTTGGAGATGAGGGAAGTCAGGGCTATGTTTGAATGCTACATAAACAAAGGAAAATTACAGCTACAGTGTAAGGTAGGGTTTCATGAAATAGCTAACTGCCTCTTTGATGGGCAGCAAATGTGCTCATGCATCTTGCAAAATCTCAGTGGTATGCACTTTACTACCACCATCTGGGATATAACGAAGTTTGGACTATTGCTCTGAAGCAGTGAGGCATCGAGCAAGCCAGCAGAAAACTAGAAACTGAATTCTCACTTGAGCTTTCTCTGTCAGCTGTTACCTATAGAGCCTATTACTCCTGGAGATCTGGTGTTCTTCCAGTAAGAAGCAAATATATTAGTTTAAGGTGGCCATTTTTTCTTTTACAGAACTATGACTCTTTCAAACTCTCTGTTGTCTGCAGCACTTGAAGGTCTCTTATTCATACTCCTCTGTGCTGACCTTTGGAGGCTGTCGAGATGACTTCATGATTGTAGTCAGTCAAATGAAAGAAAGGAGTTCTGGAAAAAACAGCACTGAAAAACTCCTTTTCACAATGGCAATTCCAAAGGTAATTACAAAATGAACAGTGAGTTTCTTTCCAGCTGGCAGCATCACAGCTGGGCATTTTGTACAAGCCCTGGGGACTGGTACTTGTGGCCGCTGCAGTAGCTATATACATTCAATAAATCCCTTGTAAGCTGGAACCTTTAATCAAGAGACTTACTCTACCTAATTTTTAAAGACAGACCTTCATTTCAAAACTGAACAATTCCATGTGAGAAAGCCATTTGCAAAAGTTATGCAGTCAATAGGTTCTAAAAATCAAAGGGCACTCTTACCTCTAATTGACCACAGTTAATCATTTTCTTTTTTCCCTAGATTGTTGAAGCAACACTTCTTATTGCCAGCTACATTAACTACCGTTCGACACCTCCACTCCTATCTTCTACGCAGCCCTCCCGAAGCAAAACACCTGCTAACAAGCTCTGGGAGACTGAAAGTCGGTGCTTTTTTCCTTCAGTGCCCCGAAGCACTAAGGGGCCCACCCTGCTCTGAGGGCTCATTCCAAAAGACTTCGGGGGTTTGGGCGTTTTTTTGTTTGCTTGTTTTTGGGGGGGGGGGGGGGGGCAGTTGGTTTTTTGGTTTTGTGGGGTTTTTGGGTTTTTTTGCACTGCTCTGCACTGAATTGCAGACTGCTGATTTTGCTGGTTACACACCTTACTTTAATGCAGGCTCTGATTCTTTTTCCACAATAATAGACAAAGTTCCTTAGTGTGGGTAGAGGCAGTGTCCCTTCTCTTAAAAAAAATGTTGATTTTGGGGACTGTGCAGGAGTTTCCTTTCCATGCCACACTCCATCCAAAATACCATGCCTCAGGTCATTTGCCTGCACAGCACTCCAGTCACATCACATCTGCTCTTTCCTTGCACCCATTCTTTTTCCATCTCCTGATCTTACTGCTTTGCTTACAAGCATATATGTTGTCTGTGATCGCTCCCATTTTCAGCTTTGTACCTGCCTTCAGATCACTGCACACCCTGTGCCTGGAATCTCAGTCCAGCTCTTAAAACTCCTAGTGACATCTCTTCCCCATCATAGCCCCTTCCAGTTATTATCATTATTTGCAATAATCTTCTGTTTGCATCAATCCCTAACTTGCTCGCTTTTTACCTGAATTAGACTGCAACCTCTGCAAGGCAGATTTGAGTGGTATATAGGCTTGAATCTGACTGCAGTGGGCTGAACGCACAGTCCTATTAAAAGTAAAAACAGGTGGTAATGGATACTGTGGCATGTGGCATGAACCCTGTACAAGTATGCATCTTGTTGAATACTGCCTGTATTAGGAGCTGCATATCACTGCATCATAAACTAGATATACACTGAAAAGGCTATTACTAGAGTGTAAAGATTAAGATGACATAGTCTGATCAGGTAGTTTAGACATAACTTCAGCTCTATGCTCTGGTTGTGAATAGCCATCATATTAAAGTTTTTACCAGTGTTTAAATTCAATGCTGCCACTCCCAGAACAACTATTAAGACAGTCTTTTTGCAGAGACTATAATAGTTTTTATGCAACTGCTTAACATAACCAAGAGGACAATTTAATTTTCCCTAGAGCTTTAACAACTCCTCCCTGAAACGGAAGCTAAAATTGAAAGACAGAAACTTTCCAAGTCCTTGCTCCAGATTTGAAAAGAAAGAAGACACTGTTGAGAAGGAAAAGGAACTAAACTGACAAGAATAATTCTGATGCAAGTCAAGAATAATTTCACACCTAAAGTGGGGAGTATAGAATCAGAGTTCAGTGGTATTCAAGAGTATTTTCAGTACACAGATGGAAACCTACTGTCTTGGCACGTTGAGGACTCAGAATGACTGGGACTGGAAGAGTGTCAGATGATGCTCTAGCTCCTACAGGACTGATGCCTTTTGGGAGTCGAGGCTGTTCTATGTAATAGATGAACATTAGATCTCTGCTGCAAGGCTGAATGTGTCACGTGCTCCACTGTCAGACAAGCACTTTCAAAGACTCTTTCTGTTAATCACTGTTGTAGATGTTTCAGGATGTGTTTGAAACTTCAGATAATCTCAGACAAAGGAAGACAAGGCAAGCAAATTTTGTACTATTTCTGTCTTTCAGCAGCTGGAACGGATCTTCCCAAACACCCAAACCAGCTCTGCCATTCTGACTTGACAGAAGCTGCTCCTTTCAAACTCTTGCTTCCTTCATGCTACCACAGCAAGGAGGAGGTAGTCAGCAAATATGTACTCAAATATCGTTCTTCTGACTTTCCTAAAGAACAGGGTTTTTTTTAATCTCTTTCAAAGGGACTTTGTTATGATTGAGAAAGTTAATGGATTTTAAACAAATAAAAGAAAAATAGCAATTCTTCTTGAAAAATCTAGATCTACCTGGATTGAGTTCAGCTATTTTGATAAACATTCCAAAAAAGCTAAGGAAGAATAACTGCACTTTCAAAAGTACCACGTGCAACTTTGTAATAATTATGCATTCATGGGCAACTTTCCCAAATTAAAACAGTGTGAATCCAACCATTAGAAAGAATTCAGCAATAGCAAACCAAAGCTATTTGCAAATGAACAAACCAACCATACCAGTGTTTTCACTCCCTAGTCCCTGCCACCAACCTTGAAACATCCAACTAATGCATGCAGTGGAGCTGATACTTCAAGAAGTTTTTGTTTCACGCTTTTGGTGGGTGCAAAGCCACAAATTAGAAGAAAAATGTTTTAAGCAATCGTGTATCAACATCTTTGTAACACACAAAAAAAACCCCCAAACCTAAACCACCCTATGGTGGGTTGTGGAAACAATACGGCAGACATAAGACAGGAAAAGATTGTATGAACAGAGACCTGATTTGCACATACTGTAATCTACCCCCTTGTTATGAATTTAAGGATCATCCCTTGAAGTTACGGAAAAGGGTAGAAGCTTTCTGAGCCAACAACAACTTTGAAGAAGGTATTTAGTCTTTTTTTTTTCTTACTTTTAAGTGACTACATATCCTGATAAGAGTGGCCAGTAGCATGTATTTCCTCTCTCTCTCTCTCTCTCTCTCTCTCTCTCTCTCTCTCTCTCACTCACACACACACACACAGAGTGATCTTAGTATAGCTACATCAGTTTGAATACAGAGAGTGTTATTGCTCCTCACTCACCTGTGCCTAACACTTCCTTCTGTATCTGAAGGTCTGTTGAGCAGCCTGCTTCTTGTATCCCACCAGTAACAAAGCTGCTTCAGAATAAGCTGAGCTGTCATCCATGCTGGGGATGCTCAAGGCATAGAAGTCTCCAGCTGACAGTTCAGAGGCTGTACTTACCTTACAGTGCTAACACTCATGTCCTTAGGACCTTGTACCAGGGCACACAGGAAGCAGAGATGTTCAATAAGCAAAAGCTGTCCTGAAGCTCATTATTTTCTCCCATAACTGCACTTTAAATTGAGAAGCATGGCATATAGAACTTTTTTTTCTTCCATATTTCTTAAAAATATTCACCAATACTTGAGTATTTCAGGGACCATCCCACTCTGATGGATGTACATATACCTCCTATTTATAGCTTACCTGACTTCAAACAACCAACCAACCCTGTGTAGTTAATCTATTTTGTATGATTCTTTGGTAGAGAAAACAATTTTTATTTTAATCAATGCTTTTGGCAATGACTATTGCTGCAGCATAGAATGACATGACAAAAGCCTTTGTTTTCCTAACTGCTGTGTGTATGTAAAAGGCTGTCTGGGAGATACTGTAAGATTTCTGTTTGTTCTTAATAAAATGCCGTTAGTATGAATTAAACTGTATTATTCTCAGAGTGAAAGAAACTATTTTAAAAGCCAAAATAGTCTCAATGTAAACAAAAACGGACAAAGATTGTGTTTGGTATCCAGGCACATAGCTGGTGCAGACCTGCCCTAGTCTGATTCCTTGTTTCTCTCTGCTGATCTTCTCTCAGCTTTAGTGGATGACTAAAGTGCACTCTCATGGGCACAGGATGTTCACTCCTTCAAAAGATGGCTAAAACAATCTTCCAGACTTCCTCCTCTGACACAGCTACTTGGTCATTTCTTCAGTGCACATTCTCAGGACTTCATGGGATTTTTACAGCATAGTCAATGTTCCCAGCACACTCTTAAGCCCAAGACTCTGTCCAGTCTGCTGAGACATAATTTATGTTCTGACATGTTCTCCCCATGGTTCAGTGAATTTTCCTGCTGCTATGGTGCTCTTCAAGGGCCTTGACCACTTCTCCTCCACATGAAGAAACACAGCCTGGCCGAACCACACCTCGAGCCATATGAAACTCAAATAACTCAAGTATACCACATGGTTTTTAGTCAAAGGACCGCTATAGTCGTTTACACAGTCACACTCCCAGGGCCTGCTGCGTTTGTTAATGGCCAATTTCTGCCCCTGCCGCAACACCTGCCCTTCCCAGTTCTGCCTGGACTTCCAACCAAACACAGTTTGCATCAGGGTGCAGGTTCACCAACTTTAGAGAGACCTACCAACTTATATTAGGGCAGCACTGGAATTAAAAATCTGGCCAACCCCAACATTTAAAGTATTTATGAGAAATAAAACCATGAAAAATGAAGTAACCTAGACAACATTACCCAAAAGCCATTGGCACATCCCCAAGCTGCTGCCTTTCACTTGGACAAGGAGAATACTTCCTGTGACATGTGCTAACCTGTGTCTTTCAAACTTCATGGCACCATGGCACCGTGAAAAAAAAAAAAAATCACCTTATCTCTACCATATTGCATGATGGTATGTTGCCACGTGTTTTAATTACAGATTATGTAGACAAGCACTGTACAGCATTGTATGCAAATTAAGCATGACTCCTAGGCTCCTGCCAACTTGCTGGTTTAGCTCTTGTTTTGACATTTCAATTGTCTCAGTTACATTACTAAGGAGTCATGGAAAAAAAAAGAGAGAAAAATACCAGTTAAAGGTTACAGTAACTTTTAGCTCATCAGCAAAGAAGAATTTCCCAACCTTAAGTTACTCCTGAGAGTACAGATCAATAAAACTTTATTCACGTAGTCATTACGATCATTTTCAACAGCAGATTTTCCTCATATTCTCAGAGCAATTGATGTGGCCCATTTAATGCCACATCTTTTCCATGTCCTGTGTCACCATGCCCCCTGCCCCATTCAGCAATGGGTCCACATTTTCCCTGTCTTCCTTCTGCTACTTGTGTATTTACAGAAGCCCTTCTTGTTGCCTTTGACATCCCTCAACAGATTCAACTCCAGGTGGGCTTTGGCTTTCCTAACCGCATCTCAGACAGTGTTGCTGTATTCCTCCCAGGTTACCTGTCCCTGCTTCCACCTTCTGTATACTTCCTTTTTGTGTTTGAATTTTGCCAGGAGCAACTTGTCCATCCATGCAGGCTTCCTGGCATTTTTGCTTGACTTCCTGCTCACTAGGATGGACTGTTCTTGAGCTTAAAGGAGGTGATCCTTGACTATCAATCAGCTTTCTTGGACCCCTCTTCCCTCTAGGGCCCCATTGCATGGGACTTTCAAGCAGATCCCTGAAGAGGTCTAAGTCTGCTCTCCTATGTTTATTTCACTAAATATAATTGAATGCAGCAGTATATTTTAATTTTCTGTTATTTTCTTTCTGAAATTCTCCTGTGGATCAGGAAGTTACCATCCCAGCCCACACATCAGCTTTGGTATTTAGAGTGGTATATGCTTTTTTCAAACAAAGGGTTAAACAGAAACAAAAAAATGCGTATTTCTGGCAGTCCAGCCAAGGTTACATTATAAGTTTATCATAATTTTCCGATCCACAAAAGAGTAAACGTTTGATGCATGTTCTTGCCTCCCTTTGCCCTATTGCCCCATATTCTTTTCTGGAGAGGCAAGGAAAAGCCTTTTCTGTCTGAGTCTAAAAAGTTCTGCTCACCTGTCTTCATAGCAGAGGATTTCAAGTTTCACTCCTGTGCTTGAGCTGACATTTTCTGTAACAACTCTGTGAGTCTGTGCAGGCCTTTCGACCTAACATCACTGTACTGCTGCACCACTTTCTACTCATCTAATTAAAAAAAACCCATGGGGCAGTTTTGCTTGCTTTTCCATGTGTCTCTGAGTCCTGCTGCAAGTTTGCTACCTTGGTTTTTTTTGGTTTTGTTTTTTTTTTTTACTATTTTATTCCACTTGATTGTGGAGCTGTCTTCCTCTGCTCCAGGATTTCTTGACAACTTTTGTACACTTCTATTAAGCAGTCCAGGCGTGGCTTGGAGCTCTAGAATTGAAGTCAAACAACAGACAATCAGGCTCTGAACTGGCTGTAAAAGAGCTGGAAAGCTTTAACTTCCTACTCATGAGATTATCAGGCAGAGAAAGGAATGTGGAGACAGCTGACACAAAGCTGACTATCAGAAGCATACATATATAAGGGATGCAACAGCAAGGTATCTGTAGCTGATTAGCTTTCTTACATTAACTCAATGGAGAATAGATTTCCCTTTTACATGTTCACTGAGAAATAATCCACCAAACTCCAGAAAGTGTTTGATGTAAGCTGGTGATAAAGGAATGCAAAGCCATTCCATAAGCCATACCTGCTCTGTGATGAAAAACGCCAGTCCCTAAAGCTGTCAGGTCAAAACACACAGCACCATTCTGCAGTTAGCCTGAATCTCTCACCAAATCAGAAAGACTCCCCTTTCTCAGTTCACAGCGACAGCACGAAGAACATCCACACTTCCCAACCCATCAACCTATGTATTAGGCCATAATCCCTCTAGAGACCTACCAAACAGCAGATTTCCATACACTAATCCACCATCCTAGAAGACCTCCACCCTGAAAAAAATCTACCTTCAGGACAGAGAATTTAGACATCTGGTCCTTGGCCTCTGCTAGTACTGTCAACAAAAGGACAACGGAAGGTTAACTGAAAGCATCAATTCACTTCACAAGAACAGCGAATGGTGGTCAAAGTATAATGATTTTCCATCACTTCTAACCTGGACCAGATTAAAACCAGCAAGGAGGTGAAAGTTTCCCAGTCCCACAGTCCCTATGGTCCCATGACTTTTGAGCTCCCAAAACAGCATTACTGTGTAAAGTCCATCAAACGCCTCTCCTTGCAAGTGTTGCTCAAGAGAACAACAGGTCAATTCAGCGCAGAAGTGCTCCTGGGCTCAGTGACACGGTAAATTGTATTTTTGAAGGCTGACATAACTTAGAGGAACCCAATGAAGGAGATGCAATGAAGTTACTAATTACTTCTCCTTCAAAACTAAGTAACAAACTAACTTGCACGTTAAAGTGAGAACTACTAACAGGTAATGAATTGCAAACTGACACAGCTCTTTCTGTACCTCCTTTGCTGGTGGAGTCAACTCTGCCAATACCAAGGTATTTCCATGAAAAAAAACTGTTCAGAGTTGAGCTAGAAAAAAAGAGAAACTACACAATTGCCAGGCAGTCTCTTTGAAGCTGGAAAGGAGCATGCATAATGAAAACCAGGTTCCTGATTGCAGGTCTCTGGAATTTATTAGTCATTGATTTCCAGCAAATCCATCTTTTTACCTTGACTATGTGTGAAATACTTAACTTATATTATTGTTCGTAAACATCTTTATAATTGTGGGACTGAGTTAGCATCAAGTATCAATGGAATAGTCTATTTATACCCGTAAGTATTTAGCTGAAGACTAACTGTATTCAGTCATAAACTGGATGTGGACTACAAAATGATAGTCACCAGCAGCAGGTGAATTAAGGAGGACAGAGAGGGCTATAAACCTCAGCAGTCTAAGGTGTGAGGTACCTCTACTGCTCAAGGATCAGGGCATTGCTGTGTTAGGCATGTACATGCAGAAAGAAAATCCATCCCACAAATGGTATTATGAACAGTCAGAACAAGTTAGCAAGAGAAGAGAAAGGGGAGACAGGGTAACGGTAAAGCAAACAAGTTATTATATATTAAGCAAATTGCTCACAGCTTGTACTGTGATCTTTGTCAATGGGTGAGACAGGGAAAGTCATTCTAATGCCAAGGAGGTTTTTATGAGCACTTTTGGCACACAGAGCCGAGAGAAAAATAACTGCAGCGCAGTGCCATAGTTATGATGGTAACACTGAGCATAAGACTACACAGAAAGCTGTACGAGTCCTCAGTACCCTACATGAGCCGAAGAATTCTAGTTCGCCCAAACTCCTGGTTGGGTTCATACTGACACAGCTCCCTGTTCTTTGAATGGAGGGCAAATGAAAAAACCATCCCCAGTACATAGTTCTATAAGACTTCGAATGCCACCCATTCCACAATGCTGTAAGACCCACCCTGAAGGCCCAGTCAGGGAAAGGCAACTGTAATCAGCTACCTGTAGGGGAATAAAGATAAGCTTAGACAACTGGCATGCACACACAGACCACAGATCAGGATTTCTCTACCATTCAGTCAAACTCACCTGAAAGAGTGGCACAACCTCAGATACTCCCTGAGGATCTCCAGGGTCCTGGAGGAGGATGCACAGGTAGTAGATAACTTTTTGCTACAAGACAAACAGACAAAATCATCGGAGTTTGAAAATGCTACCAAAGTGCCTGGAGTTATCACAGAAAGAGGATCTGTTTCAACTCATTGGGCTGAAGGCCAATCACCCCAGGCCACAGTCAAGTCTGCAAATTTATATCTATAGCTTTCCTCCCTTCACACAATAAAAAAATAATTCTACCTGTGTTTTTTTCTATCAGATTTTTAACCTGAAATGAACACACACGTGCTGGAAGGGTAAGGTCTGCTTTTCTACAGGAGCTTTGCAGAAAACCCCAGCAATAGGAAAAATCCTCTCTTGTGTTGTCTATCTTCCTATCTCCAAAGTCTTGACTACTTATGGAGTTTGGCATCAACAGTACAACACAAAGAACTAAAACCACTAGCTCAGTCTCAGGGGCATTACCCAAGGGATGGATCTGGCTTTTTGGGGTTATTTGTTTGGCTTGAGTTTTCCTTTAAAGAGAACAGATTAAAGACAGAAATCTGAAACAAAGCTCCTGATGTCAGTAAAGCTATAGATGGTGCTGTGTTTAATTGCTCTGGTAAATCACGCCCATGAAAATATAGTGGATGTGAGTGTGCCCACAGATGCACAAGAAGAAAGACTCTGTATGATTACCATATGGATGGCTTCATTGATAACCACATCCTTCACTTGACCCATCTCAATGAAGGTTGTGCTCTCTCTCCCTGAAGCATAGGATGAGGTCACCTGAATGCCGAGTGAGCCGATGACCAACAGGGATTCCTGGTCAACTTTCACAAAGTGCAGGTATATGATCAGGCCAAACAGCGTGATGAAGATAGCAGCAGAAAGCACCATACTATTCTGTAACACAAGCCAAACAAAGACAGAACTCTGGTCTTACAATTAATTGAACACGGCTTTAGAGAAAGTAATACTGCACAGTAAATTATAGTATTAAAGCTACAGTTACAAGGCAATTTTACCTAGGTGGAGTCCTTTTATTCACCCGGCTGGCTGATATACGTGTAATCAGATTTAAATCAAGCCTTCACAGTATGGTCTGAAAGAACTGGGAGCTGAAACTGAAAACTCCAAGAAAACTCTATTCCCTTGTAAACTTAGTGCAGAAATCTCAACCAAAACCGGCTAGTTACATCAATGACAGCGTATTATAGAAATGTCTATAGAAGTGATGTCACTGACCGAGAAGTGTTGTGAAGTGTTTACTAGAACTGAGGGTTGAGTCTCAGAGGGGAAGAAAAATCTTTTAGGAAAAAACACTGGCCTAGTGGCTTTCTTCTTAGAAACTACAAGTCTAAACTTGTTCAACCTCATCTCTCTTCCTGCCTTAAATACCAATCTAAAGAACATTTGCTTTCTCCTGTGCTTTGTCTGAGGACGAATGCCTTTTGCACGCTGCAATCTTGGGATTGGTGTTACACAAAATAATACATAACTGATGAAACTATAGTCAACAGTAACTCATCTGAAGACATGGTAATAAATCCCGAAGGTCCGCAACCTACAACCTATTTCTGGGACATGCTTTAGAGAGCTCCAGGCCGCATACCCATGAATCAAAGTATAACTAAGACTTCCTAAAGGACCAGAACTGCATGGCCCTACTGCTCAAGCTGGGCCTGTACCACCATGTGAGGTAAAGAAGCCGTGGCCACATTCAAACAGAAAGGACGCAGGACTTCTCTCAAAGTTTGTCATCATGGAAAAAGAACCAGTCATGAATTACAGACACTGAAATCCACACGGAGAAGGACTTTCAGATCTGGTTTCCTGGCAGAAAGGAAGGCTTGCAGTCACTCGCGTACAAGCTGCACGAGCACACGGAAAACCAAGCAGGAGGGCAGTGGGTGGTAACCACTGGCTGGGGTGTATGCTTTTGTAACAAATGAAACTCAAACACAGCTTCCCTTCCAGCTAGAGGAACACAAACCATCTTTTCGTGTCAGAAACCTGCCAACTGACTCCCATGCAATCTCTGTCTTCATTTCTTGGGAAAGACTACTGAAAAAATTGAAGTGCAACAGTCATAGGTCACAGTGACCAGCTGCTTCGGTCAAGCTACTGACTTCAATCTGGAGGTAACTGCTCTGGGTCTACCAGTTGGTCCTTCCCTGCAAGTATGGGTCACAGATCAGATATCTAAACCAATACTTTTGGGTTTATCACCAGCTTCTGAAATCTGTACTGCCAAGGTCCTACTGTCTCAGCTGTGACGATGATGTTCACGGTGCAGCGCTCTCCGAGTCGCTTGGGAAAATCCCTTCAGGGACAAGGGATCACTGTCGCCTTCTTCAATCTATCCTTTACTGCAGATTCCCGCAACTCGCCTCTCCAAGTAAACACCTGTTATTTGGACTCACGAGAATGCGCCAGGCATCACTCAACACCCGTACATCCATCGACCCTGTCCGGCAAGAGGCGACAAACCAACGGAGGCACCTGAGAAGCCACCGAGAGCGCCCGGGCCACAGCCTGCGGGCCCTCGGACGCTGGCCAGCACAGCTCCCTCCTTCTTGCCACACGGGCGTCGCGGTCCGCCACCGCCACGCTCCCCGAGCACGGAGGGTGCCCAGGGTACACGGGGACCGGCCCTTGCCGCCTTCCTGGCCCGCGCTGCCCACGTCCTAGCAGCGGCTCGGCAAAGGCTGCGTGTGCGCGGCTCCCTGCAGGCCGGCGGCCGCTGGGGACACCCGCTGCCACCCAGCCTCCTCTGGGACGCCAACCGCGGCCGCCGCCGCCGCCGCCCCCCCGGGATTTCCGCGGGACACAGGCTCACGGGCGCGGCCGGGCCCCCGGCCCCCCCCCCCGGCGTTTGGGCGGCGGGAAGGGGCGAGGCCGGCGCCCCGCGGCCCGCGGCCGGTACCTCGCTGAGCACGAAGAGCCCGTAGGCCGCCAGCCAGACGGCGGAGGTGACGGCGCTGAGCGAGCGGAGCTGCAGGCGGGGGCAGCGCACCGCCAGCTCCCGGCAGGAGGCGCTGTGCTGGCGGCGCCGCAGCGCGACGGGCGCCCCCGAGGCCGAGCGGTACCGCCGCTCCCCCATGCCGCCCCGCCGGAACCACCGAGCAGCGGCCTAGAGCGGCCCGCCCGGCTCCACGGTACGGCCCGACCGCACGCTTCCGGCGCCTCGCTCGCCGCGGGAAGGGGCGGGTGCCGCGCACCGGCGGGCGGGTGCCGCGCCCCTCCCCGCCGCCCCCCCGCGCGCTCGCGGGGCGCGTGGGCGCCTCGTGCGACCGGCGCGCGAAGCCGTGGCCGCGGCCCCCGAGTGGCGGGCGGGGCCGCTCCTGCCGGGCCTACCGCTCCCGCGGGCCCTGCGAGGCGGCGAGGCGGCGGCGGGCCGGGCCCGGCCCGAGCGCGGAGCGGAGCCGCAGGTGAGGTGAGCTCAGGGGAAGCCCTTGGGGCCTCGCTCCCCCCCTGCCCAGCGGCGTCTCCCCGGCAGCCTCCCGTGCGGGGGGTACGCAGCCGGCTGGTAACGCTTGGTTCAACCTCACCAGGCGTCCTTCCTTAATCCTGATCGCCGTCAGGAGCGTCAGCGGTTTGCAGGGGTTGGCGATTCACTGCTTGCTGCCTCTGGTTTTTTTAACCGCAGTTTCAAACGACACGGGTGTTAGTGTTGTTGTGCATGTCCCTTGCCACGATGAAGAGAGACGGGTTTTTTTCGCCATTTGCCAATTCCTGCTACGTAAATGTACCTTTTTGTCCTTTACTACAAGCTCTTTGGGTTTTTTTCAGTAATTTTCAAAGTTTAAAGCAGTGTTTTCTGGCTAATAAATTGAAGACACGGCTTTGTGTACATACAGAGACATTATGAGTCTTTGTATCGCGTTCCCTTTAATACTCTCAGTTATTACTTCGTGTGACTTGCCTGGCAGTGACATAAAGCTACAGAAAGCTCTGCCATTTCCAAACCATCATCCTAACTCCTTTGCCCTTTTTATTTGTTCCCCCTCTCCCACAGTCCTGTAGGGTCGCTGTTAGCTTTAATTGCAGATACCCTCTTTCTGTGAGCAATTTACTTCATTCATGGTATCTTCAGAGCTCTTGGGTGGATGCTATATATATATACATATAAACCTGTTAACTTGTAAGGGCGGCAAAGGAGTCTGTAATGGACGTAAGAAACCACGGGGCGTTGAAGAACCCGTACCAAGGCCTTTGCTCGGCCTAGAGGAGTGGGTGATGGATGGCACTAGTGGCAGACTGGTGCAGTACATCCGGGATCTCACTGTGACTCAAGAGCCGAGGTGAGGGATGGGCTGGAGCTCTGAAGAGAAACCGTGAGCTGGCCTGGAGAGAAAAAAATAATGGCAGATGACAACAAACTGCAGAAACGGAGGAGAAAATGTTGAAGTTAAAAAGAGGGTGAAAGAAGTTTATAGATGGAGTGAAAGTGGAAAAACCAATAAACTGAAACCAGAGTTACAGGTTTTTTAAAAAGGGAAGAAATGTTTGAAATGACAGGTGAGACGTAAATAGGTAGGAGCTCTGGTATGACAGCCTAGGAGGTGGGGACAGGGAGAAGGGGAAAGAAAAATCGGAGTAGGAGGCAGAAGAAGAAAAAGCAATGTGAAGAGCGAGAAGGTCAGTGACAGGAGGGAAAAGAAGTGTGAGCTCCTGGAGGAGTGGTGATGGTAATTCACCTTAACAAAAAGAACATGGGAAGTTACTGAGATACAGAGGCGAGGAGAGGACTTGGAAATCTTAAGAGGAAAAAGCAGAAGTGTGTGTGGATCCTGTCACTGTCAGGTCCCAGTTTAATCATGTTTGCACCCCGTCATCCCTTCTCGTGAGTGCTGCCAGCCTTTCTTTCAAACGTGTACGTAAGGTTGCACATTTGACAGTAGAAGTCATGTTGCCTTGTCACAGAAGGGACAGCTGGGGGTATTTGCTAGTTTTTAAATAATTTCTTAATCTGTAATCATTCAAATGCGCTGTGAATAGGAACAGTGAGAGCTTTCAGAGCTTGTGAATCGTCTCAGGCCAAGACACCCCGAGATCAGATACTCAATGCAGGTGCTGGAGAGGTGGCTTTTTTAATGCTTTATCAGGGTGAGGAAGAGTGTCACCCCAGTTTTTCTCTAGTAAAGCCAAGGAGTAGCGTTCCTGCAAGGCGGCTCTCAGGAGCTCAGTGCGGCCAGCCAGGGAGCTGGAGGAGGTGGTGTTTTGCCACCGGGACAGTGACAGATTCCCCCATTTCATGCTAAGATCCCCCTCCCCGGGGCCTGGTCCCTCACAGCGGCCGAAGGGGGAGTACCGAGGAAGGGCTATGCCCCGAGACCTCTCCCTGCCTGCTGTGCCGCGGCACAGCGCCGGGCCCGGCCGATGCTTCGTGCCTGTCCTCTCGGCAGGGCAAGGAGAGCCGGTGTTGCACCTGCCCCGGGGCACTGCGTGGGGGAGGCCGTGAAGGGACGGCGGCCGGAGGTGGAGGCCGGGGGGGGGGGGGGGGGCGGCAGCTCTGCCCGCCACCGGCAGCGAGGTGAGGCGGCCCGGGGTCCTGCCGGGGAGGTGGCGGCTGGGAGTGGAAAAACCCCGGCGAGGAGGAGGAGGAGCGGGCGCGGCGTTAGTCCGCGGGAGGTGCGCGGCCGGGCGGGAGGGGAGGGAGCGGCGGCCCGGGGGCGGTGCGGGGCGTTGGCCGTTGCGGAGGAGCCGTTGGCCGCCCCGCTCTGCCGCCGGGCGCTCCCCCCCCACCTCACCCCCCCCCCGCCAACCCTGGGCTGTCGCGCGCTGCGCCGCGTGCGCCGCGGGGGGCGGGACACACCTCCGGGCGCGCGCGCTGCCGTTGGCCGGGCGGCGCGGGGGTGTGAGGGGCGGGAGGCGGGGACCCGGCGCCTGGCCGCGGCGCGCCCGGCGCTGGAGCTCGTTAAAAGCAGCGGGGCGGCGGCGGCAGCGGTGGGCATCGCTCGGCGGCTCTGCGGCGCCTGCGTCATGGCCCTGCGCAGCGGCTTCGCCCGGGTCCTCCGCAAGCAGGCGGACGCGGGGCTCCAGCTACCCAAGCAGGCGCACTCCGTGGCGCTGGTGGGAGCCCCGCTCTCCAGGGGGCAGGTAGGCAGCGCGGGAAGGGGGGAGAGGCGCCCCTCGCCCCGCCGAGGGGACAGGCGGGTGCCGCAGCCGCTCGGCTCCCCTCCCCTCGGCGGGGCTGGCTAACCTGTCCCCCTTGTCTTTGTCTCGCAGAAACGGCGGGGAGTGGATCACGGCCCCGCGACCCTCCGCGCCGCGGGGCTGGTGGAGCGGCTGGCCGGGCTCGGTGAGGCACGGAGCGGCGCCGGGGGCTTCGTTGGCGGGGAGGGGGGGGGGGGGGGGCGGTTGCGGAGGGGACTGCTGGGCTGCTCTCACCTTCCCCCTTCCCTGGCACGGCAACCCTTTCACGGCGCGTTTCGGCGAAGCGTGACTCAGCTGCTTGCTGCGAGCCCGCGGGGGGGGGGGGGGGGAGGGTGAGGTGGAAACGGTTCCTTCGGTGAGTCACGAAACCCAAAATGCCGGTGAGCCGCCGGTGCCCGGCGGGAAGGCGATGCCTGCCGCGTTTCTGCCGTATGGGGAAAGAGAGACTTGTCGCACGCCGGCTTGTGCGTGGCCGTGGGCCGCTGCTGCCGTGGGGCCCCCGCGGGAACGCAGAGCCGCACCGGCGGCCTCGCGGGGCTCCCCGGAACAAAGAGGGGCTGGGTCTGCCGGCCCGCCGACCGCCGCCTTCTCCGGCCGCCCGGAGACGGCGGGGTGTAGCCCGGTGTCCGCTGCGTTGGCACACTGAGCCCTTTACTGGCGTGTGGAGCGTGTGCTGCTCCCGCGTTGACTTGAGAAAAGCGGAGGAGAAACGCGAGGCCGTTTAAAATGTTACGTGTGCTTAGTGTATGCGGTCAAGCAACACCCTTGACTGTGTCTCTCGATTTCTCACAGTATGCGTGTTGTTCTTCCATATTCGTTACCAGCTACGTAGCTTGTTCCTAAAATACTTGTATGCTTTGAAGTGATGAAATTCGGAACTTTCTAGATAAATCCTCAGTTCGTGTATGAGGTCTTGTCTGGTTATGCTTTGAAAACACTTGCAGATAGCGCTGTGTGAATGGAAAGTTTCTGGGCTCTTCATTGTTACCACTAATGTTATTCAAGCAAATCCATGCGCTTATTTGTGTTTCAGCTTCTCGCATCTATTGCTTCTACAAGCTGAGACCTGCAGAAAACTGTGTTGCAGTTATTTGAAACAGGATATGAGGGATAGATAGATAGCTTGCAAAGCTGAGCTCTGTCCTGGAGGTTCTTTAATCTAAAAAGTGTTACCGAAAACTGTATGATGGGGATGGATCGCTGGGGTGGATGTTACCGAAAACCGTATGATGGGGATGGATCGCTGGGGTGGACCACAGAAGGAACTATGTTATCTGCTCTAGGTGTGATTAACATCAGTGGAGTTTAGATGCATGCAGAGGAAAGATTATTGCCTAATAACCCTCTAGCAAACTTATTCTGAATTATAAGATCTGTTTAAAACAGAAGCCATTGTTCTGCACAGCCCTGTAGGCTTATCCTGCATATCTGGTGATTCACAAGCTGAAAAGTCCCAGTTTGCAATCAAATGAGTAGATGTTCTTTTCCTGTCTTTTCTGCAAAGTTGAGATGTATGCCATCCTTGGCAATATTTGAGTTCTGGTGAGCATGATCTGTATAACCTCTACAAATGCAGAAGAGGGTCCGTCTAAAAAGAGGCCTTATGGACTGGAATAAAAGCAGGTCTCAACATTACTGAGCTTAGAGTTTATTTAAAACTAACAAGTTACCAGATTTGAAAGGAGTATGTTATTCTGGACAAGACTGTACGCAGCAGTTTATTTTTATATCGATGGCAGAATTTTATATGGGAAGGCTTGGGGCTCTCTTTCAAGTGGCTCAGATCTAATACTTCCATTTTGTAAGAATTCTTAAAAAACCCCAACAACCAAACAACAAACCTCCACTCATTTGCATGATACAAGCTCACTTCAATAGGAACTTGGAGAAGGTAGGAGGAAGGGAGAAATCAAGCCCTTTCTGGATTCCAGTAACAACAAGTTGTGGGAATAGAAATGAAGTAAGCTAAACTAAAAAATAAGTGGAAGGTGAAAAATACTTTCACTGTTTAGTTGCTTATGGACTGTTTACTCATTAATCAATAATGCACATGGAGATATTTTCTTGCTGTTCCCTTACAATTTTTAAAGGTTCTGGGATGTCTTCCTATTGCAGTTTCAGTTTCCTATTGCTGACATATTCTCCCACTGGGGTAGGTTGTTGTTTTTTTTTTTCCAGTTGGTGTTGATGCTTATTGCTGCTTAAATCTCTGCAGCTCTCATGAATAGGAGGATCGGATGGCATGGATTCGAACAGGTTCTGCTGTGAGGGCCCATCCTGAAACAATGACAGTCTCCAGCATACACAGGAGGAGTTGTTTATCATGCAAAGACAATCTGCTTGAGGGTAGGGTGGTAGATTGAGGAGAAGGCTACCATGTAGCCTTTTGTATTGTGCACATCTGTTGTTCATGGAAACTTCACAAGTGATTGGTTTTGTGTGAGGGCTGTTTATTTTTCTTTACTGGGCTGACAGGATAGCTTTGCCTGGAGTACTGTGATAATAGGGCCATTGCTTGGATTCCTGTGGTACACTGAACTGGCAGTAAAACTTTAGCTGCTTTCTTCTTTGTCTTTCTAACACTGTGAATTTTCTCCTGGTACATTGAAGAAGGCAATAGAGCCCCACAGTATTATTATCATTATTAACTTGGATATTCTATTTATCTGTTACGCTAAAAGAATTAATAATTTTCATGGGACCTTGTTGCTTGTTTTCCAGGAGCAGGTAAATAGTACTGCAGCAGACCAGGTTTCTCCTTTAAAACGAAGTAACATTTATCTAAGACATAGGGCTTCTGTTCTCCTGTCTGTATCGGCTACTTCTGATGCATTTGAGTCCATAGGGTCTGTGTGTGTGGTGGGGAGTGTTTGTTGTTGTATGAGCCCATTCTCCACTGGGATGTGAGGGAGTGCTATAAACATGATTTTCCTTGTCACTACAGTCTTGGAACCAGGCATGAGGCCAGCTGTGGAATGATGCTTCCCAGTAGAAGAGCAAGGGTGGATTCTGGGCAGTCTAAGGAAGTATAGGTGGGGGAAAGAGGCAGTGTTCCTGTCATGAAAACTCTGTATTAACAGTAACTGTCGAGTAAAATTGCCCTCACTTGTTTTAAGTGGAAGAGATTTCTGGTGATCAGATTCTTCTGTTTGCCTGAAATTGTAAAGTTTGATTTATTCATTTTCCATTCATATATTCAAATTCAATTTGACCTGCATAAAATGGATATGCTCTGAAGTCTCCTAAAGTGTAGTGTTCAGGTAGTAAGATGCATGCACTGCATTTGTTTGTTTTAGTCTCAGGTGTATATACTTTGCTACTTTGAATATCAAGCAAGCACATGGCTTTTCATATGTTTGTATGCCTGATTTAATGACTTCTGTTGATAGTGCTCAAGCCACATCAGAGGGAGTGAGAACACTAGACCTTTGTTTCCTCCCTTTTGCGCTGTTTTGCATTTTGCTTTTACTGGCTGGTATTTCTGGGAGGGAAGTTTTTTTTGTTCCTTTCACTCTATCCCAATTTCTCTTATTCTATAGTCCTATTGCAGTGTCCTGAGCTGCTACTCCACTTTCTGGTTTTTTGGGGGGGATCCCTCCCTTGAAAGAGACTGTGAGTATACCTACATGGTATGATAAATTCTTGGCTGCTTAAAATGATGACTGCCTATGAACAGCTTGTTTATGCTTAGGCTGAAATAGGAGGAGGGAGCTCAGAGGCAGATGGTATTGCTAGTCTGTACCAGACTGTCAGAGATGGATCTGAGCCACTAACTTGACTTTTATCCCCTTGTTAGAAGCAGAGAGAACACTCTCGCATGTTGGTAGTAGCTCAATGTGTACTGAAGAGGAGAGTTAATGTAGCAGGAGTCCAGCTCCCAAGCCAAAAACAGTGGGTGTGCAAGTCTGTAGCAGGGATAATTTAAAATATAACTGACTAAGCCTGTGGGGCTTTTTATTCACCTTGGTGATGTTTGTCTTTTGGCTTTGCTGCTTCTCCTAAGGGAAACTAAAATACTAACACCTTAAAAGTCTTCCATCTTGCCAAAGAAGTAAAAGTGCTATATGAAAACAGAGCCCCATAATTCCCTGGCATGGGGGAGGAAGGGGTACAAAGCTTGCAGGGCTGTGTATTGTTCTCTCAGTAAAGAGAAATGGGTGCAGTATGTGGAGGCTCTTGAACTTATGGTGGGAAGGAGTGAGGAAGATAGATGACAGATGCACTTGACTTTAGCTATAGAAGATGCAAAGTATGAAGCTCTTTAAAGTGAGAATTTCTTGGACCTCTCTTGTTTGCTGCAGATTAAGCAGAGAATCCAATCAAACTTAAATCCAGAGTGTTGCCTAGTTCTCTTACTTGGAGAGAAGGACCATTGTCAGATTTTTATATGTAATAGATAGCTGTTGTGTTAATTACTATAGCCCTTGAGGTGACTTAGAGTACCTCTGCTGTTGCTAACATGGAAACAACTGTAGTATAAAATTTCTTGCCAGATACTCATTCCTGTATGTGACTATTGTTGATTTCCTCTTTTTTCTTCCCCCCTTTCTTCAGAGCTGGATGTAGGTGGGTTGCTGAGTTTAGTCAGACTTCGGTTTTGATTACTCTAGAATTGATGAACAAAGTTTAGATCAGAGTTGCTGGTTTGACAAGTTGGTGGACTGCAGAGACATGTGGCTTACAGAAGTAGAGCTAGACTTGTGAAAGAGAATGACCATCATATTACTGTTCTTTTGTTTGACTGGAACAAAGCTCTTCCGTAATAGGATTCAAGAGGTCAGTGTAGTGACTCAGAAAGGAATAACATCCTCTAAAAGAGGAATGGAGCTGCTAATTCCCATATGACTAGAGATGTGCTTCTGCTTTGCCTAAAACTATTGGACTCCTGACATCTGCTGCCAAAAATAGCAATTCAACTTTGCTATTTCACCAGCATTGCTCATATTATTAGTTTCAGTCTTAACAATAAATCATGAAGCAGCTTCTTCTACATATATCTCCTCTCTTTCCACCTAAATCCTCTCAGGTGAAGAGTTTAAGAAGAAGATAAATAGTCTTTCAGTTATGTACCAAGGTATGCATAATGAAGTGCTGGGGTTCAGCAGATGTGGACTGGCGGGAGTTACAGCTGCAGTGTTGGGAAAGTAATTTTCATCAGCACATCCAGTAAATGTGTTCAAAGAGTTGCCTATATCCCTGAAGACCAATAAACTGTACCATTCTGCTTGTCCTATATTTGAATTAAGATTGGACTTACAGTCTGTAGTTTGACAAAGATCCATTTATGTTAAAAATGATATCTGTCAGGAATTCAGTATTCTTGGTTAGAATCTAGTTTAGCTTTGCACAAGCTCTTAGCTCAATTGTTTCTCTTCAAAGCTCGGTATTTTAAACTTCTTAAGACTTTCTAGTTTAGTAGAGCCAGTCAAATATCTGTAATCTGTAGAATTTCAATGAAGTCTACATTTATTGTACAGATAACATCAAGATCTGTGTTTTTTAGCCTCTTTCTTTATATTTTCTGCTGTTGATGGGAAGATGGGAGACAGACAATTTTAAGTAACTGCTGGCATTTTAAGCAGCATGTTGTTTAGTTACATCTTTGCATTGTTGAAATGAGAAATACTACTGTTCATAGGTTCTTTCCGATCACACCTCGTGTCAGTACTGTCAAAGCTAAGTCTATTAATTTGCTAGGAACATTCTCAGGAAGAAGTTGGTTAGGATATACCATAAAGATGTTTGACTAACAGTTAAGTCTTCTGCCCTACAAACCAGAAATGGGAATGCCCTTGTTTTTTTTACCCAGGCATATCCTTCCCCACTTGTTTCCCTAAAACAGAACAGGTAAATGGCAGTCCTCTTTTTTTTTTTTTCCTTTCTGTCCCTTAGACACAAGCATGCACAAACACTTCTGTTTAATAATATCAGTAAAACATGCTTATGTATGTAGTAAGTACTGCAGCTTATTTCTGGAACTAGAATAAATGACCTCTTTTTATTTATAGAGGTAGGTAGAGATCCAAGAGACTCTGTTGTTATTTTTTAACTCTTAAATGTTGATTAGCCATGATTGGTTAGCTTCAAAGACCAGTGGTTTGACAAAAATCAAAGCGCAGTCAAATGGACTGGTTGTAACTGGCATTTGCAGTGAGTCTTTGAAATTATGCCAGTTGTCAGAAAGCATCCGGGGCAGGTGCTGCTGCACTCCTTGAGGGAAGGTAGCCAGGAGCTGAGTCTGATAACCAGGCAGGCAGAAGGAGCCCTGCTGAGGCTTTGAAGGAGAGATGTTTTGGGGAGGTCTCCACTGAGGCTGTTTCTAGGTTGCTTCTTCACAACAGAAGTTATCGGCTAGCTTGCCTTGGAGCAAGCTAAGCTCCTGGAAGTTGGGGAGTGTGCTCTGACAGCTGTTATGGTTTATCTTTTTGAATGTTCTACCCCTTGATATTTGCATCATTACAACTAGCCTTAGAAGTTACTAGAAAAATGCTAACAGTGAAAGTACATGGAGTCAGAGCATTCCTTGGAGTAGGTCAGTTCTGATTATCTTCCCCACACTGATGGAGGACACCATCTGCTTGTTCTTGCTTTGGAATGAAAAGCTCTGTGTCAGTCATTGATTTCATGTTTGTTTGGGTTTTTTTCCTCTCCCATTTGGCTGGCACATATTCCAGGTTATGCATTATCCATGAATTTGGCTTTAAAGAAACTTTGTTAATTTGGGTAAAGTTCACTCAGTGCTTTAATTATAATTCCTCTTTGTATCAGTTTAGTTTTTGAGTACATCTAAAAAATTAAGCTATGCAGATCAGGAAACCTGAATTGATTGTTACTTCCTAGTCCTTCAATGAAGGAAGATTAGATTCAAGGATCAGAGAACAGAGCTTTTGGGGGTGGGGGGGGTGGGGTGTTATATTTCTTTGGTTTTATTGTGATGGCCTTCATCCTTGATACTTATGTATTAAAACTAATTTTATAATACAAGACTTAGCTGAATTTCTGCACCCATAAAATTACCTTTGGATTGGAATAAGTTCAGATCGCATGTTTTATTTTTTTTTACCAGGAATGGTGTTGAAGGAGAGGAGTTACTGGGGAGGGGCATAAAGAGAGATGATGGGGAAAATTTAGGTAATGAGTTGGGTTTTGATCTGCCTTATGGTGCACAGAATCTGTTATTACTTCCTCGTTTGAAACTTTAATCCTGTCTCTCATTGTGGACTCACAAGAGCAAGATACCTATGGCAGGTATGTGCTTATGTGAATATGGTACAGAGGATTATTTTTGGATGGAAGGTGGATTTTTCTGCTTTCAAACCACCTGGTGAAAAGCAGGGAACGAGGCACTGAAGTCAAATAACAGCAAATACAAGTTTGCTCTCCTGTTTGCTCCTTGACTCTTCTCTGATGCAAGCCACAGTGCAAATATTTCCCAACACCTGATACTGACGTTTTTGGAGACCTCTTCAGGTCAAGTGCACTGGATTTCATAAATGATTAAAGTTATAAAGGGTTATCAAAGGGAAATGAGGTGGCTGCTTAATTTGGGGTTAGAAAAAAATACTTCTTGTCTCATTTTATGCAAGGGGCAACTTGAGACTACAGACTTGGGGTGGCAATTGAAATTAGTTTACTTGTTGCTGTTGTATGAGCTGAAGCCTTTTAAATAGGTATAGATACAGAAATTTTGTCTTAAACCAGACCTTTCAAAATTCCAAAAGGCAGGGTGGAAATTACTGAGACATGAACTTGCCTTTTAGGAAGCAAAACTTTAGAGCTGGCAGAAACCTATTGAGCCATCAAATGTCTGTATCTAATAGGAGATTTCTTCCAGCAGATATGTATTCCGTTTAAAGAGAATTAGACGCTATAATGAACTTCCAAGCAAGAAGGTTATGTTTAAACCAGGCTGCTGAAGTATTAGTCTTTTGTAGTGGGAACCTCGTTAGCCTAATTTCATATTCATGTAAAACAAAAGTATGCAATTTGTTTTTATAGTTTTTGCACCACCCTGCCCCTTCCCCCCCCCCCCCCCCCCCCCCGATAGTTCTGGAGGGTTAAAACTGTCTTAAAATAGGCTTCAGAATGCACTGGTTATAATGAATTGAGTCATTTGTTTGCTGTTGTGCAACATTTTGTGATCCTTTCTCAGACACTGTTAATGTCCTTACCATAAGCCAATGAGCTTATACTGAAAAGAAGGATGGTAGCAGATTGTAGCCCTTTGTTTTGTTCACAGGAAAGAAAATGTTAAGTTTGTCTACAAACCTGTAATCTGAGAAAACGGTTTGCAGGACTGATGCTTTCATGTGAGTGGTTTTATGTAACACAGACTGTGGGATTTCCAGATTCCTTTGAAAGTAGTTCAGCAGGGTTTAGAAACCTGGAAAAGGAAAGATTTAATTTCCCCGTTAATTTAGGATTTTTTTTTTTACCTCTAGTTCACAAATACCCAGTGTCAACAGGCAGTGTCAGGATATCAGTTCTATCTCAGGTTCCACATGCTACTGTTCCTATTCCTGTTTGCTGCCTAGGAGAGCTGTTATAACTGTTACAGTAGCATGCCATTAGGCAGTGTCAGCAGATAGGAGGTGCTGCTTTCAAAATCCAGGCTACTATCAGATTGCTGCTTCTGGCTCTGGTGCAGTATCCCAGTGGAAGAGGATGGGAGAAAGGCTTTCCCTGCTGCTGCCCAGATGTTTTCTGGTTAAATGCCCCCAGACTTATGAGCTACCTGCTTTTACGGAAGAAAATTTTCTCTAAATCTGTGCAGGCAAATGACTTACTATAGTAACTGCTGCCTGCTGTGGGTACTGAATAAATGGACTGTATTTTGCTTAAGATGATAGATAGGAAGTGAATGTTACTGTTGTCATATAGGTTGCTAAAGGGCATCTTATATCCCAGTTATAAGCATTGTTGGGCTGAGCCTGAGTGCTACATCAACAGCTTATTTGAAAAGGCATGCAGGAAACTTTATTTTCTTAAATGTGTTCTTAATTTATATTTCTACTTTTTTCCCCTAAGTAGGTTCCTAATTATGAAAAATACTGATTTCTTTTATCAGATACAGGTCAAGTTCTAGTTCTGGCTGTGCAGACTGAAGAAACAACTGCCCTCCATCCCCTGGTCTGCTGGTTGAATGGTTATGTGACATTTCCCTAACCTGTTCTGGTCAATAGTTGACTTAGGAAATATCTACTATACAAACAATTTCAAGCTAATTTATTCATTTTTGGCTGAAATGTGCCCCCAAGCAGCTCTGTTAATGAAACTGTCAGAGGGGGGCATTGAACCACTGAGGATTGCACTCCTAAGCTGTAGAAGAGATAGATGTGTGGTCCCTTTACACACTAACCATTCATACTAACTGAAGGACTGTTGTGCATGTATGCATCTAACTTATGTAACTACACTGTGTGTTTGTATTCAGATTGACACAGTTATCTCTCTCCTATCTCTTTCAAGTTCCTGTAACAGAAATAGATGAATCAAGCCTGTTTTTTTTTTTTGTTTGTTTGTTTTCCTCACTTCAAAAAGTGATCTCCTCTTGAGCCAGAGTGCTGATAGAGCTGACTTGTATGGACTTGGTAGTTATAAATTTTCTGTGCTGTTGATAATTGACTAATGAATCAAATGGAATATATTTTTTATTTGAATGTGATTTCTGTTAGAGCTTGAAAGTGGAACAAAAGACTTCTTTTGATCATATTTAATTTCATATTATTTAGTTACTAGCAAAATGTCTGCGGTGTTTAGTCTATGTACTATATGGTACTGTTTCATTTAAAAAAGAATGTCAATCCTGGCTAGATCTGATTTGCTGCACTGACAAATGGTGTGGATGCTGTGTTTTCTAATGAATGTAAGGAAGCTGGCTTTCCTATCTGCCCACAAAACTTCTAGTTTTCAGAACTTGGATCTGTCTTTTAAAGGCCCATATATATTCTTCATGTTAACTTTCTGTGCTGATTTAAAAAGCTGTTTGTTTATAGCTATTAGTATCTTAAGAGTGCCCCAACTACCAAAGAAAGTAAGTCCATGTTGTTTGGTGTGGTGGATTATATAAATTTTTCAGTAATGGACAAATAACAGCAAGATCCACCAGATTGCACTGCACTACAGCATGTCTATCCATTGAGCAATTTCTATGTTGGGTAAAATAATGTAATTGAGAGATTTAGTTTTTTAAATTTCTTTAAATCAAAACTATGTGCAAGCAGACAGATGAAATGGAAGACAATTCAGGTCTTTAAGTAGACCTGACTTTATAAAGTCTATAAAAGTAGACTTTATTAGACTAATATCTAAGACACTCTAAATAGAAGCTAAGAAAATACATCAACAATTACTTTAATAATTTGACAAATTCTTTTTCTTTGCTGTTCAATAAGCATTAAGACAAATGTACATGTTGATTTCATCTCTTTAATATCTGGTCAATCCTAATATATGTGCACGCATGTGTGCACACACCCATAATCACTTCAGGATACATGGTTTATCTATGTACTGTAACATTTTTTTGTGTACTATCTATTCACTAAGTTTTCCTTTTGCCCCAAGGTGATTTTAAACATAGCTTTCAAAACTTTAGGCACAATTAAAAAAATAGTAGGAAGAAAAGATATTATTAATGTTTGAGGATTGGATTAGTGCATACTTCTGAGATTAACTGTTTCTTAATCAGATAGCCATTGGATAGTTGGCTGAAAACATTCATATCACCTTGGGAAAGAGGAGCTATCCTCTGCAAGCACATAAAAACAGTGGGCCTAAACAAGAGGGAAGCACAAAGCTGAGAAAAGCTGCTACAAGATTTATGAACTCTATCTGAACAAAAATAAACTTCTGAAGATGATAAAAAACTGAAGGCATCTATTTTCTTTAACAGACATTAGGCTTTTTTATAGAAATAACTAGAGAAAGGCATCTTAATGCAGGAGATATGACAGTACCATTTGTCCAGAAGGTGGACAAGATCCCAGAATTCTGGACCCCAAAAGTGTGCCTCTGTCCATCTGTCTCTACCATACCCACCTTGTAAGCTGTATGAACCTGATGCAATCATAAGAAATGAATGGCTTTTTTATTCAGAAGCTCAACCAAGTCTTTTTGCCTTACAAATGGGGACTTGGAGGAGGGCAGGCTAAAGAAGAAAAATTCTTGAATGCAAGTGATACTTCTCTGAACACACTTACTAGAATCTGCTGTGTTTGGCCTGCCTTGAGCATAACCTGAAGAATCTTAACCAATTTGTTAATGTGCTATGAAAGATGGCATGGTTCTTTGTTTTACACTGATGGAGCTTCATGAGATAATTTCCTTTCATTCTTTTTCATCCTTTAATGGGTAAAAATACCATGATTTGCTTGTATGTCCTGTAAGAGAGAACACAACGTGAGTGGCAGTCCTTTCTTCCATTACATTGTGTAATGTGCTGTCCTGCAATGTGTAAATTGCTGAACACAGCTCCTAACTGCAGATTTACTTCCTACAGATGTCAGAGGTATTAGATCAAAGGTATTATTAACTTCTACAGTGTCTCAAAAAGCTCTTAATGCCTATTGAACGATGCAACATCTTGATGTCTTGCTACCAAAATTTGTCTCCTGGGCACACTTATACTTTCATCAAACCTTGAAATACTGAAATGTGTAGCAGTGTGCATATATGTGAGAAGTAGCCTTGCAGGAAGATGCAAATAAGAAAAAAATAGAATTCTGAAATTCATTGAACATCTCTTGGAACTTGCAACTCTTGTTTCCAATTCTGCACAGCAGCAGAATGAAACAGGGTAAAAAAAATGTGGTCACGTGGAGATCAGATAACACATTCAAACCTGAACAAAATTCTCAAAACTCCAGAGCCATCATCCTGCTGGATAATTAGGTATTGCCTAAGGGAGAAAAAAAATGCTGTTGTGTGCCTGTGTTGCCTTTTGAAAACCAGGGAGTGGTATGTCATGGTCCTGCTTACTGCTCTAAGTCGGTGCAGATAATGGGTTTTCTCACAGAGTTGCTGAAACTACATTTATTTAATCCTTTGTCAAGTAGCTGTGCTCAGCTGACATGTCCTCTCCTAGCAAATACCCTGACGTATGTCCATCTGTGTTCCTGCTGTAAAAAGTATGCTTGCCCATTTTGCAGCCATCTAAGTCTCACAAGTGACCCAACCATTTTCCTTCATTCTTTTCACCAGCCACATCTCCTTCTTAAATTATAGTAATTTTTTTTCTCAATGCTGCTTTTACATTAGAATTCACAGAGCCTGTTTCCTAGACATTAGACTAATGGCTTAATGGAAATTAAGCAGAAAACTCAGAGCCTCAAGTGGGCTGTTTCTTCATGTTGATTTGCTTGCTTTAATTTTTCAAATTGTCCTGTTAGGCATAGGATGGCTAAAGGCAAAATGTCAAGCTCTAGCCTGGGTGCTTTGACCTGCAAACAGACTAGTGATTCTGAGGAACAAATGGCACAGGCATGACTGGTATTCAGGGTGGTCTTGACTTAAGCTAGTGTTAGTGTAGCTGAAATACCTTGGGATCTTTACAGCCATCATCAGTGTCTGCAGCAACAGGCCTGTCTGAAACTGAGATGTTCTGGCCTGTGAAATACTATTAGAAATTTTGGTATCTAAATGACTATTAAGGAAGCACATGGTACTGGACAGCAGAGCTTCAAAGGATAACCTATAATGCATATGAAAGAGAATTAAACCTTAAATGCAGCCAATTAATATGTTCTCAGTTGGGTGGAGGAGGGGAATCAACACTCAAAAATGTTCCCTTGTGTCCTAATCTGTGAAGTGACTCTTTTTCAGGGTAAGTAGACAGAAATACATTTTAGGAAAGGCTGAGTCTTCCAACTCAGAATGTTGTCAGGCTTCCACAGCCAATTAAGTTGTAACTGGCAATGATAAGATCTCAAAGAGGGTTGGGAACAAAGCCCCAGAATGAAAAAGCCTTTTAGAACATCTTGCCTTGAGAAAATGGACAGGTTCTCTGACAAAGCACTAGTGCATCCTTCATGGAGTTGCCCGTAAGTACTGTAAGAAAATTTCCATTATTGGTAACTTTGCGCTTTTGTGTCTGGATTCTTGTGGGGTTTGAAAATGGAAAATAACTGTTAGGACTCAGGTATAGTTAGTGAAATGTGTAGTCCTAGGCATCTTTGAGCAGCTGAGCTCATTTAAGGCTGTATACAATCTGTCTAATTGGGAAGGAAGGTGGCAATACAAACTGTACTTTTTCATGTTAAAATTGCCGAGAAATAATTTTAAAAAACCAAACTTTCTTTGGTGACTTTCTGTGATTGTTGTATCTCATTGCTAAATTAAAGCGACAATACTATCTTAAGCTTTCTAATCTGTAAAGTTGTGACACGGTTGCTTGCAAGGACATGCAAATAGTCAAATGAATCCATTCCCTTCCTGTTGTTCCTTTCATACTTGCCCAAGTGATTTTCTGAGGGGACCATATTTTGAACATTTCTCTGGGGACTTATTTAAGTAACTCACTTTCTCCTTTTGATGCTATGTTTCCAGGATGCCAAGTGCACGACTTTGGAGATTTGAATTTCACTCAAGTTCCAAATGACGAACTGTACAACAACCTGATTTTATATCCGCGGTCAGTGGGTTTAGCCAGCCAGGTATTGGCTGATGCTGTAAGCAGAGCAGTAGCTGCTGGACACAGCTGTGTGACTATAGGAGGTGATCACAGGTGAGCTGAACTAGAAGCAATTAGTGGTGCATGCTGCAGGTTGACACTTGGAGTATAAGAATTTAATTAAAAAATAAGGGGGTGGTGGGAACAACTTGGGCTTATTTCCTGGCAATACCATAGGGTAGCAGCATTTTAATTTTATTGCTGGGGCTTTTAGGGTGGAACATAGAAGACAGCTACAAAAATCTGACCTTCTAAGACAGTATGGCTTAGCTCTAGACTGTTCTGCAATCTGCAGATGTACAAATGAGGTTTTCCTGTTTGGGAAAGTTAGTGTGATCAGGTCCCTTTAGGAACTGTTGCAGTTTCTTTATTGTTGAATGTTTAGTGATGTCTTTTTTGCCCTTCAACTCTCAGGATGTCAACTTATAGGATGGGTTTGTAATGTCTGCACACAGACCACTTTGTAATAGATCTTGGAACATGTGAATTTCTCTCTCCTCTCTTTCACTAACCTTTGATCTGAGAATTAGTTGAGGAAGGTAGGGCATGTAAGAATGAATTGGGGGGGGGGGGATCATGACTAGAATCAGAAATGGGTGAATAGCAGAATTGATGAATGAGCACACTAGATTTCCTAAGAGATCATTTGGAGCTAGAACAGGTGAAAATGTGGGAAGGGTGATGGAGGGAGAAGAGAGTTCTTTCTCATCTGTCAGTACTAGTATAGTCCTGTAGAGTTGGAGTCTCCTGGAATCATGATAGAGGCATGGCATGCAGTTTGTATGGGATGCACCTTTTATTGTCATGAATGTCTGATGTGTTGAAACATGACAACGTTGCTGACTGAAGTTGCACAGACTTCCCGTTGTCCTTGTAGCTGTTCTGAAGGAGAAATGGTGACTAAAGACTTTGCTACTGTACTTCCAGCTTGGCACTTGGTTCTGTCAGTGGCCATGCACGGCAGTGCCCACACCTCGGTGTCATCTGGGTGGATGCGCATGCTGATATCAACACCCCTCTTACAACTCAGTCTGGAAGTCTCCATGGACAACCTCTCTCATTTCTCTTGAGAGAGCTTCAAGATAAAGTAAGTATCTTGCTTGTACAGTTAACCTACATTGAAATCCTTAGCACATTTTACTTTTTCTGGTGTGAGGTGCTTTCTTACCTGCTGCAAATGCAGGGCTTTTTATCTGAGTACAAGCAGAAATATGTATTATTTGTGTGTGTGTATACATGCACATATGTATACACACATACACAAATGTACACACACACACCTAGAAACAAGAATGAGAAAAAGCGCCCTTGTGGGTTGTACAGGAAGCAAGAGTTCACACAAGCTGTGTGTAGCAGCTGACCACGGTGCCATTCCTGCATAATGAGTGGAATTGGTGCTGAGGCTGTTCGATGACAGCAATTCTACCAACCAAATGAAAGAGGGAACCTCCTGCCAGCCGAGCCTGTGAGAGCTCTGCTGAGCTTGCCTCCCATAACAACTGGTTCCTGCATACCTTGCATGCTGCTTCTGCTTAGTTTGGCTCTTCCCATGTTTTGACGACATTGTGGCCTGACGGGCTGTTCCTACATGATCCCTACCTGGCTGCTCTGGTGTTGGGTACACTGGTAAATAATTACAAATCAGAACAGCTGTACCTGCTTACAGGGTGCTTTTAAAGAGATAGTCTTTGTCTTGGAAAGAGGTCAAATTATCAAAAAGAGCTATTTACTGGGGCATATGGAATGTGCATGGCCAGTTTTTGCTACTGTCAAGATTCTGAACAGTAGGTTGACCTAAGGCCTACAAATCCTTTTGGCTTAGCTGCAGACTGTATCTCCCTATACAGGTACCTGTAGCACCTGCTGGAGACACTACAGTGGCAGCCTGTGCATTGTTAATAGCTGGGGCCTTTGCAGTAGGAATGTAGATATGCCAATCTGCTTCTGCTGAAGCTTAGGCTGGAGAGCAGGAGCAGGATCAGAAACTGCAGGTTGAGGATGGATGCTGGAGCTGTGGAAAACCTGACTATTCTTGTGCTTTGGACTGCTAGTCATTTCTCTTAGATTTTTCTCTCTAATAAATTTTGGGGGTGCTGTGTTGATGAAAGTATGCCTCTTCCAAGTAAGATCTGGCATGTTCAATGTCTTTATGGCTATTGAAGATACTGTTGTGTTACTACCTGTTTGGCATAGCAAGATTTCTATCATCTGGTAAAGTTCTTCTGCTTTTCTCCTTCAAATTCTTCTGAATGAATTCCATCCACAAGTCAATACAGTCATTTGGTGGTTTTACCTACTTTCCTCTTTCTCATAATTCAGTGGGGCTTCTTGAAATACTCCCAGGACATGAGAAGGTTAATATAAAAGGTTACTGTATTTTTAGTTTCTTGCCCATAAGTTAAAGGGGCTGTCTTTTTTTTTTTTTTTCTTTTTGGCAACTGCACCCACTTCTGCAGGAGATAGGAAGAGCAAGAAAACTTTGTGAATTTTGGAGCTCACCTAAGATGAACAGTTTATGTCTTTGTGAGAATAGAACAAAACCAAGTTCTTTGATAGCTGAGGAAGGAGGAGAAAGGCAGAGTAAGATAGATACTTTTGTCTTACTGACAAAAGAGGAAAGCAGCCTAATAGGCTTCCTGTGCATACATTGTTGATTTCTGGTCTGCTAGGCTCTGGTTCTTGAGCAGCACAGAAAAAGCAGGTTTTTTGTGTTGGTTGGGTTTTTTTGAGCTACTAAAAGAATACTGTGAGCTTTCTGGGGTCAGTGGGGGAGCAGGCCTCTTGCCAGCAGCAGTAGTGAAGAAAGAGTAAGCTTAGGCTACACTTAGAGGTGAGTTAGTCAGGTATGGTGCTGGTTACGACATCTTGTCACAAGCCCACCTGAATTATAGCAGTCAGGAAGCCTACGCAGAAACATCTGACACAAGCCCCTCAACCTGTATTTGCAGCTATACAAACAGACGTATACTCATTTAGAGGGTTTACTTACATGTTGTATTCCTGTTTAGAGGGGGGAAAAACAGCATCTGTCCTGCTGGTACAAGGCAGCTTCTACAACAGTATAAATTTTTAAACAGCTGTATAGCAGTAGTAGAATGTGCCTTCGACAATAGCTTGTCTTGCTATGTATCTGACTCGCTGGAGGGAACCTTTCTGCATGAAGAGGTGCATGTGGCTCGCTCTCATCCAGTAGAACAGTTGTGTTGATAATGGGACAAAAAAAATTTACTGTCCTTCTTTACTGACTGCTTTGCAAGGATTCTTTTTGCATCCTAAAACTGCCTGCCACCAGCAAGAAGGCTACTCCAGTCCTACACTCTGCTAAGCATAACTTCTTTCTCAAAGTGATAGACAAACTAACTATTCCACTTTGCTTCTCAAGGTGGTTTCTGTCTTGTCAAAGGGTACATAGCATAGCAGCATGAGAGGATGAGATTTTTGTGGCGAGCCCTGTTATCTCCTTCCTTGCTTTCAGTCAGGCTCTGAAGGGGTTTTTGAGCAACCCCTCCCCACCATGACACATCTGTGTTTATGCTTCTCTGGGTGGACTCCCATAATTCCACCAAACTGTCTCTCTGGGTCACAACATCTGGTCATCAACCTCATAGTCTCAGGAAGGCTAGTTAGCACTTGGCTCCTTGTCTAGATTGTTTCGTAGAACACAGAGAAACAACAGCTCCTTTGAGAATATAAAGAGAGAGCAAAATAGCCTGCATGATTACATTTTACCTTCCTCATTCATTGCTGATCTCTAACTGGCACTGCTCTTCCAGCACCTCCAGGCTCCTTGTTCCTCATTCCCTATTGAGAGGACATGACACAGAGATAGCAGTGTAACATATGTGTCTCTTGGTGGCACAATCTGTTTAGACTGTTCTTGACCCCATGCCAGCAACTTAGTTTAGTTGCTGTAACTTTCTGTGGGATTGCTGGAGAACTGAGTTGGGGCAATGTCTTCTTGCTTGGTTAGTTTCTGAGACACGTCAAATCCTAGCCCGTGTTCACTGTATGGTGTTCACTGTATGATGCTACAAATGGCAGTCCTGGCACAACATAATGGGGGGAATTGATGTGGTAGTAACTGCTTTAATTAGCACAACTGCCAAGAACTCCCTGGGGCTGTTTTAAGTCCCTCAGTTTAGGTGTTATCTCACCTGTTTTCAGAATCCCTTATGTATTCAGGGCTAATGAGCTTGGTCAATGCTCTACTGAATTAAATGTCCCCATGTGGCAGACAACATGAAGTATAGAAGTGATGCATCTGGCTATGAAATAAAGGATTTGGCCAGGTCACTGTAGAACAAACCCTGGTGTTTCATAGTCTGTTCACAGGCTGTCAGCTGCTACTTGTTTGTCCAGTTAGTTTCACAGGAGCTCTGCTTGGTACTCCTCCTCATGGCATGGTGGCACTTTAGGGTTTTTAGAAAACTTTGAAAATTAATTTTGTTGTTTTAAGGGGAAATATTTATGAACATAATCCTTTGAGTGGCATTCCTTAAACCAAGCATTAGTATCAGGGCTCCTGGAACCATTCAAACTAAACTCATAAAACTGCTGTCAATAACTTACCATGAAAATGCCTGCACCTTTTTCTGATGCCTTTTTGGCTCTACTATCAGCAACTCCTTTTCTATTGCAACAAAGTAAAAACAGAGCCTACCAAAGGAAGTTAAGGCATTCCATTTTCTTTATTTAAAGAGGAAGAAGTATAATTAAAAATGGCAGTATTAAGTCTGCTAAGTCATGGATACTAGAGAGTATCTGACAATATTATCAATAGTGTGCTCAGCTTGTGGTATGGTGATGGGTTTTGCAGGTACAGCTTCATTTCTGAGACCTGAGTTATTTTTTCCTAGTGGTCTCCAATTCATTTATCCCTCTTCTGAATTCATGACTACAGAAAAGTTTCAGGTCATTGCCTTAGAGTAACAAATACTGTTATTATATGTGCTTATTTAATCCCAATGTAATTAAATATAGCTATGGGTGTGTTAGCCTTAAAAATAAATCCACATGTTGTAACTAGAATATAATTAGTAATTGAGAAGTGTAAGAGCAGCCTTCTTCCTGCTTCACAGCTGTGTTGGCTGTAGCCATTTTCAGAGCTGGGAGAGGAAGAAGAGAAATTGGAGTTAAAGAACTCCTAAAATTAGTAGATATTACCAACTGAAGGATTTTTATAATTGCATACCATGACTACTTAATCACCAAAGCTGAAAAATGATGACCTCATCTTTCACTTGCTATCCTAGACCTGCTCTCTTCAGTGTTACATTATAAAACAGTATGATGTAGCCCAATGTGGAGGCCCAACTTCTTGTCATGCTCTTTTTTCTTTCCTTTTTTTTTTTTTTAACTTCCCACTTTGAATTTGACCATCTTTAATGTTTTTTCAACAAAGTTTGCATGGCTTTTTTGTGATCCTCCTAAAAAGATACAGTTGCCTTGGTTTTTATTCCACTTAAGTGTGATGTCCTGGGTAAGTTACATAGCATTACCACTAAATGCGCTGTAGAAGTGATCTACATCTGGGTATCTACTTTCTTAACATTCCCCCTTATATTCACTGATGCTAATTACCTATTGCTTGTGAATTTGGGCTTTATTCCTCCTCTTCAAACTGGAAAACGTAGAAGAGTTAAGAAAAACTTCATCCGTTAACATTCAACTCAAGTAAAATGGTACAACAAAGCTAAGGACTAATTAAATCGGGAAGCCAAACTCTCAAGTGAAAGAGTTTCTCTGTTTAGACAGAGAAAGGATGCTATAAATAAATACAAAGTTTTGAGGGAAGCATTAAACACAGTTTTGTGTTATATGTGATTAAAATAACCAAATACCAAACCTTTGCTTGCAGGTACCACAACTTCCTGGCTTTTCCTGGCTAAAGCCCTGCCTTTCAGCATCTGATATTGTGTACATTGGTTTGAGGGATGTGGATCCTGCTGAATAGTAAGTTGATGTAGATTAAAGAATTTTTGTAAAGGTTTAAATCATGACCACCTTTCTACATCTGGCTGTTCACAAGGGTAGCTAGATTTAAGCTTAGGCCAGTAATGATTTTTTTAAACAATTTTATTTTAACAGCTATATTTTGAAGAACTATGATATCCAGTATTTTTCCATGAGAGATATTGATCGCCTTGGAATTCAGAAAGTTATGGAAAGAACATTTGAGCAACTGATGGGCAGGTAACAAACTATTATCTCACTTAAACTATTCTTTCTCATCCACTTGTTGAACTGTGACAGTGTCTGGTAAATAGTAGAGTCTTAGCACTGACTTTAGTCCTTGACTTCCACATCTTGAAATGGAACCATTTCACAGTGTTTGGCAAAAAGCTAAGAGATAGATCACATTAGTCACTACAGTTGTGGCTGTGTTTTATATGATTTTTCTGTTTCTTAAGGAATTCTGCATTTTGCTGCAGTTTGACAAGATGTTTGAATCAACTCAGTCTAGGGTATACATTATACTTTTAAAAATGTATGTAGCAACTTGACAGTAACTTGAGTTCAGCTGTTAGTACATGAGGTAGAAGCATTTGATGGCTTCCTCCTTAAACTATGCTTGTATATGTTGTCCTGATGACAGCTGCCACTTTCAGTTCACCTAGTGAAGTGCACTGTAACCACTCCCTTAAGTTCAATGCTGGAGTCTTTGCTAACCTTGTTCAAGTTTGGGGAACCAGATCAGGGAGCAAATCGTGCTTGTCTAGGGACACAGGGAGAGGATCAGAGTTAGAAAGGGTAACCTCTCACCACAGGGTAGAACAAAGCCCTGTAAGCAGAACAAGGTCCATGTATCTGTGCTGCATGCTGATGTAACTAAAGGTGTGCTCACCCTTCCTAGCTGCAGCTGGGCCAAGTAAAGAAGTTACTAATCCAGATGCTTCTTTCTACTGAGCATCTGCAGTAAGTTGGAAGCACGAAGTCTACCACTTATAGCTCATCTGAGTGACAAGTGGTATCCAATTTATTAAGCTGTCATTGGTTGCCAGACTTCATGTAGTAACTGTTTTAGGTTTGAGATTATCCTTCACTTTTTCATCAACTAGGCTTACATGGCAGAGTTTGGAGGCAGCCTTCAACTATTGACCTGGAAAATGCAGAACACCCCATTCATCTTGTTGAGCTGTGTATGAAATCCTCAAGCTTGGTGCTTCCTGCATCCCAGATGCCATGCAAATCAATGTTTCAGCCTTTCACCCTGGCTTTCTGTACAAAAGGAGAAAAGGCTGGATTATATCATACATTTATCTACATTTTTCCAACTAAGGAGACAAATACCAGATAAGATGGTTAGAACTAAGGTACTATCTTCAGCCAAATCACACCTGAGTGGATGCTGAGTGAAACTAGAAAGACAAACTTCTGTTTTCCAAATGTGTACTGGGGAAAGTTCTAAGCTAAAAGATGTTTCAGAGTCCAAAGAGAATAAAAAAGATGTCTTTTCCAAATGTATATAAGACATGGTATAGGACTTGGGGGGGGGGGGGGGGTGGCTTTAGCATCATGGAGCATGCTGCTACTTTGCTGATCAGCCTGGACAGTAAGAAACACATGCAGAAAATATTTAAGGTTCTGAGATTGCTTTTTTTGTTTTATTCTGTCTCAGGAGACAGAGACCAATTCATCTGAGTTTTGACATTGATGCTTTTGATCCTTCACTGGCTCCAGCAACTGGGACTCCTGTTCTAGGTGGATTAACTTACAGAGAAGGCATGTACATCACGGAGGAAATACACAACACAGGTAGGAGTTGATCAGCAGTATTGGACTAAGCAAGGACAGGACAAACTACATGAAGCTCATATTGGTTATGTTTTTTCTGTGTAACTAGATAGCAAGATAAATGTAGTCAAAGCTAAGGTGCCTATACAGTCAATTCAACCTTCAGGAAGGGAAAAAAAGTCCTATGGTTGGGCAGTACCCCAGGTGTTGGAAGCAGCTTAACCATCAACAATTTCAACTTACCAAAAGTAAATAAAATACATAATACACTAACAACTGATGTCAAAAATTACTTGGTCATCTTGTATATACTGTCTCCTATTCCTAAACATGAGGTGAGATGTAAAAATGGGCACCTGGAATAAAAAAAAAAAGGATGCAAACAATTTTAAACAGTTTGAAGTTCCATTCTAGGATTCAAGGCTAACAAATCAAGCCTTCACCAAGTGTATTTGTCCTGATTTTGGCTGGGATAGAGTTAATTTTCTTCTTAGTAGCTGGTAGAGTGTGTTTTGGATTTAGTGTGAGAATAATGTTGATAACACACTGATGTTTTCAGTTGTTGCGAAGTAGTGTTTAGACTAAGTCAGGGATTTTTCAGTTTCCCATGCTCTGCCAGCAAGCAGGTGCACAAGAAGCTGGGAGGGAGCATGGCCTGGCCAAAGGGGTATTCCATACCATAGACCATCATGCTCAGTATATGAACTGTGGGGAGTTGGGCAGGAGGTGCAGATCACTGCTTGGGCATCAGTCAGCAGGTAGTGAGCAATTGCTCACTGTGCATCACTTGTCTTTTCTTGGGGTTTTTTTATCTTTTGTTGTTAGTGGTGTTACAATGATGAAAAGGAATATATTTTATTTTACTGTAGTTATTAAACCATTCTTATCTTGACCCATGACTACTTTTACTTTTTTTTATTTTCCTCCCCATTGCACTGGGAGGGGACAGGAGTGAGCTAGCAGCTGTGTGGTGCTTAGTTGCTGGCTGGGGTTAAACTGTGACAATTCTACAGTTGTCTCAATATATGAAGACTTTCCTCCTTATGCCGTGGAGTTTTTATTTATTTAATGTGTTTAAACAGAGTTATTCACAGTAAATGAAGGGAAAAAATCAGACAACACAGTCAACAGAATCATTAATAGGATGGCAAAAAATACTAGATGGGACTTTTATATCCCCTAGTTTCTGGACTGGGAAAAAACAAGATTAAAAACCATTCCTCTTGTGATAAATGGAACATGAAACTTACTTTTCCTGAATGCTGAAAGCATCAATGAGTGAGGAATTGACAATGTAAGAAAGAACCAAACTAAAAACAAACTTGCATCTAAGAATGATAATGTCATCCCTCACTTGAGAGCCAGTTTTACTTGTCTAAGGGGTAGAGTAGGTCACAAGCTCAAATATCAGACTTGCTGCAATGAATGAAAGGCTGCAGAAGAAACCCTATCAGAGATTTTACTTTTCTTTTCATAGTAACAAGCTGTAAATCATTTTCACAGGAATGCTTTCAGCTGTTGACATGGTTGAAGTCAATCCACTGCTGGGAGCTTCTCAAGAGGAAGTGAACGCAACTGCTAGTCTTGCAGTCGATGTGATAGCAACATGCTTTGGGCAGACAAGGGAAGGAGCGCACACGGCTTTTGATGAACTCCCAACGCCCAGTTCTCCAGATGAATCTGACAGTGAAGAGCAAGTGAGGATTTAAGAACCAAAGTGTTGGGTACATTGGACATTATAGATGCTCTGCTGAGGCACTTGAGTGGATAGATTGTCAACACTTGGCAAATACTGTTAACTTCTCAATTTTTAAATAAACTAGCTTTTCCACAGATTGGTGGCTACTTTATTACATACCAAGATTTATTCATTTAGTGAAGTATATACAAATGGAGACAATAAAATATTTATTACCTTCTTATTAATCTTACCAGTAGTTCAAGTCTGTATCTGCATTTTCTTTTTACTCCCCTTTTCTCTGTCTTTCTGAGTGTCAGTACAGTTCCAGTTGAACATGCTGTCTCATGAGACAGTTCAGTCCTCAGACAGTCAAAGGCAACAGACAGCCCTTCTGGTTCCTCAACAGTGGAAAAACTCAACTCAGTCATGAAGATTCATCTCTTGCGAAAGAACTTGTAGTAGACCACGCCTCCTAGGATGGCTAGTTCCAGGATGATGATAATTGACAGCAACAACTTATTAGTGGTAACTCTAGAGTTAAAAAAACAACAAAAAAAAATCCAAGCTAGCTTTTTCCCCCTTGATTATGAAAGCAGATTCTAGGTAATTTGATCACCATCTTACCTTCAGTAAAGTATACTCCCTGTTTCAGCTAGACCACAACATGCTATTTGAATAGCTCTTAACAAGCAGGAAGGGACAAACTCAGTAATTTCCTACTCGTGTTTTCCTGGAAATTCTGCTTAAATCTACTTAAACTGCACCAGTTCTGTTCCTTTCCCCCCACCCCACATAAGGCAGATAATTCTGTTCTACATGTGCCTACTTAATTAAAGAGGAAAACATCAGTTGAACTCCTGTGCTAAAACCCACATTGTGGTGCTTTTACTTGGAACTATGTAGTTGAAGTAAAACTATAAAAATCTCAAAATAATAATGTACTTTTACTGTTGAAAATTATACTTTAACAATGGGTATAAAGGAAGTGGTGTTAGGCCAAAAGTACCTACTAGAACTACACTCCATGAACTGGTTTATAAGGATAATTAAACCATATAGTTAAGAAACTGTAAATACACTTAAGCAGCCAAGGCTTTAGTCATCAAAATAGCATATACAGTCAGGCTCAGAGTTTCTCGTATGACAGTCTAGCTACTCTAGGGCACTACTATGGGCTAAACAGATTTGTCTGTCATCAGACATCTAACTCACTTACTTAATTGCTGCAGTGATTTATGGCACAGCTTTTTCCAGCCTGAATCACGAGTTGAATCTAAAGTTACCATTAGCAATTCACTGTAACTTGCTTATGTCCTCAACACAATTTATCATGTCAAATGGCTAAAGACCCCATATTATCCTAAACGAGTAGCACAAATTCAGTGGTGTTCAACTACCTGTACTCCCCATTAAGTAATTACTAGAGAGCAGAAAACACAAATTAGCATGGGCATAGATTCTGTTTACACACTCCCTAAAACTTCCTGCAGTTCCAGCTGACACTCTTCCTGTTTTGCCTGAAACCAGCAGGCAAAAATGGTACCTGCCAAGTGCTGCTCCAAGTCAGTCACGCTACTCACCGCCTGGACATGGAACGTAGAATCTTGCGACTCTTGCTCAAGTTCTCACTTGTATTCACCAACTAAGAAGAAACAGAAGTTATTTGTCAGTTGAACAAGTATACAGCAACTCTGTAAACATGCATCTGGAAGTAGCTTGTGTTGAAATGTTGCAATTAATAATGGGACCAAGGCGAACCATATATTCTCAAAATTCAGAGACAACATTGTTCTCTACAAACAATACAAGCTGGAAGCGTTGTCTCCTTTCTAAGGAGGAAGTGAGACTTTTCATGTATACTCTCCCTTAGATACATACAAAGATGCAATTTAGAATCACTTTCTGCCCCTTTAGTTAACCTACAAATATCAGAAAGTTGGCATTAGCTCCTTTCATTAAATTTCATTTCATTGTTCTAGTTGTTGACACCAGAAGAAAACAATACTGACATGGGCTCCCCAGTGCATACCTGGAACTGTTTGAAATGCTGTTCAGTTTCTAGCAAAGAACAAACCATGTTGCACTGACAAGTCTAAGTGACCCAGCAGATGTGAGCTCTAACTAAATGAATAGATAATCCATTTCAGCTTTGTAATGCTCAGAAATAACTGTCAAGTATTTCTCAGTCAGCTATTAAGAAGCATGTAATTAAGTGAGGTTATGGACAACTAAAAAAACTGTCATCTCACAAACTGAGTCAGGATTCATGACGTATGGCCACTGGAGGTCTCCAGGCAAGATTTTGCTACTCGACTTCCAAACCGTCAAGGGAAGTGAAAGGTAAGCCAGGTCACTTACTTACCAGCACAGACACCTGCCTGCACAATTCCTCTGTAGTTTAAGCTACTGCCCTCAACTGCAAAACTGTCCCTGTAGGTACATTACTCTGCACTGAGATGGACTGGACCAAGCTGGGAAGGAAACTACAAAGTCCATTCAAAGCATACTAGATTTCCAATCTTTGCCATGAAAGACCAAGCAAGAAGAAAGTCTGCTTCTAGTTGGAATGTGTGGTTAATTAATACAATTCAGCAATACAATGCCTAAAAGGCTCTCGGTAGGTCACAGCTTCAGGAACAATCTGTGGATAGACTGACATGCTTGAAGAACTGCAGTATTTTTTAATTACAGAAAGAACAGACAAAAAACTATAGCTGCAAATCTTAAGATCACATTTCCTTTCCTGCTCTCCAACCCAAATCTGGGAGCAGGGCAAATCAAATTCTGACTGAAATAAAAAACCTCCTTAAATGAAAAAGCTCCAGGCTTTGTTGCAATAAGTAGAGATAACTCCCAAGAAAAGGGGTATGCTTTTTGTTTTGTCTGACCCTGCTTACTTGCCAAACTCAGCATCCCCCTTCAAGTCACTCACCTAAAAGCTTTACACTTAGGATCCCTTTACACACAGAAAATCCCATCAGTTTGTTACTGCAAAAATCACATTCTCAGTTTTGCATATGTGTGTAAACAAAATGAATGACTTTTTAAAGCTCCCACAGTAGAAGCACAGCTTCTTGACCCAAGGATGAGGAACAGGCATCTTGTCTGACACCACTTTCTCCTTCCTTAGCCAACCTACAAATACTGGAAAGTTAGTAATTAAGTAATTAAGCTCCTATTAAATTTCATTTCATTTGAAGAACTTGCTAACTGCCTCACAAATCTGAACCTTTACTAGTAATCTAGTGGTGGGCAATGCCTTCACATTTTTTTAATCTGTAATTTTTTTCAGTAATGCCATTTATTTTTTTTTTTTAAGCAGGTTTATGGGTCTAATGCCCAATCTTGCACAGACACAGCAGCAGACGTTTAGCCATCCTGCTTTGGGCCCTTCTACAGTAATTATTTTCCTTTTATGAGCACAGCATAGAAATGTGGCAGCCTGGATTTGGTCTGCAGAAACATCAATTGGATTACCATCTCTAGGGAGATCTCCGACAGTAGTTACTGGCATACAGTTCCCACTAAGCTAACGTCAGGTTGTTTCAATACAACACCCACAGTTTCTCTGCTTACTCTGCTCTTGGTGCGTTCTAGTTGCTCCCGCTGCTCCCCAAGTTCTTCAATTATATCCGTGCCAATCTGGTCTGTTTCAGCAGCAATTCGGTGTGAGCGCTCAATGCTCTGACTGGCTCGGTTCAGGCTGTCTGTTCCCTGGAGAAGCAGCACCCTCTGTGACTGCAGATTAGTCTGAAAAATAACACATGCTTCACTTAAGCACAAGGACAGAGCTATTAGGCTTCTGACATATTAAAAAGGTAGGATGTGACTCCATAGGCCATCCATTTGTATTAGCTGTACATGCTTCTTATGTCAACTGATGTAGCCTAGTTAATTTTGAAAGAGTTCTTTGTTCACATTGTAAGATCATGGCCAAATCTGGTTAAACCTTGAAAAAGGAGGACACACAGCTACAGAGTTACAACAGTTACAAAAAACCATCTTTGCAACAATTTACTTTTTCATCAAAGAACATTTACATGAAAATAGTATCTTTGCTTTCCAGATGCTAACTTTTCCTTCCATTTGTATCTAAATTCACTCTTATTTGTGACTTCACAGTTGGTTGCCAGGGAGATCGCCAAGAGTTTACAGTCAAAAGGATTAGGAACAAACAGCACTAACAGATGGACTGCTAAGTAACAAAGATCCTCTTTTCATGCCAGTAGCCTGGGCTAGAGGGTAAGAAATGTTTGCTGACCTTGGGGTCAAAAGGTAGCTAAAATTAAAGTATTTTCTTAAGCTTCAGAAAGTCTAATCTACCACCACGCACTCAGATTTTAGAGGAACCAATCAAGGGGAATCAAATGCAAAAATTTACCAAGCTACTGCAGAATGAGATACTAAGGAATAAGCCTCCCTCAAACCTTCCTTATCTAAGGCAGACAAACAAAAAGCCCACATCCATGAACGTTCTGTCCAGACAACAGCACTTTGAAGATAATAAGCAGATTCAGTCTCACTAACTCAGATATATCTAAGCATATCCAGTAAACAAAGAAATCAGTGTATTTTTTGCACTGTAGCAGCACATCCACAGTAAACAAAGTGCTAGAGGATGATGACTTATATTTTCTTGAAATTATTTACACTGAGATTGCTTAAAAGAGGGATTCTACCAAAAAACCTATACAGTGCGTGATTCATACACTTTGCTAGTTTTGGAGGCTAAAACTAGATCAGTTAGCCTTTCTCCTCAGTCAGTAGCATCACTTTTGTGTTTTCACTGCTGTAGGGGAATGATTAAATAAAGCATTTCAGTACAGAATGTTGTGTAAGTTACTAACCGCATGGCATTCAAGGAGTTCCATTATGATACTCATATCTTTGTTTTAGGACAGAAAAGCTCTCCTTTGAGTTCCAGGTGTTCTTTCTCCTCCCTGAGATACGTTACATGCAGAGAGATATGCAGGGAGTTATACAAGCACAGAAGCTAAGTGCATTAAAAGTAGAAACACTGTAAACATTACTTCTGGAATATTATTTTTAAATGATCACAGCAATGTTAAATAAAATTTATATCCAATTCTCACACTCTGTTCATTTTCTGTGGAGAAGATTCCGTATTTCATATTGCCTTGACTTCCAGGGCCCAATCCCAAATCTGTGCTTCTCATCTCTCTCTGGAACATGGATAGGTCTCTTCTATATGCCCGGATTTTGCTCATCATTTGGTTGCGGAAAGGCAGAGGAGCATACTTCAGTTCTTCCTCCATTTCCCGCAGCTTCAATAAAAGAAAATGTGTTTATTTTTTTAAAGGACCAAATCTATTCTTATCAGCAGCTCTACTCAAAACTTCAAAACTCACCACCAGATGAAGGGATTCATATGTTTTTATGCGATTGGGCAAGGGGGATTAATCCCAAACCCTACACCCCTCACCTAGTATAGAGTACACCATTCTGCCTAATGCTGTTCAGCCCCCACAGATTTTAAGATACACAATGCCTCAAGGAAAAAAAAAAAAAATTAATTGCCAAGCTTAAATGCTTAGCTTAAATGCTTCTTTCTTCCTGAAACATCACTCTAACTTCAAAATCTGCAGTTCTTACTTTCCTATAGTTTAAGCCTTTATAGGATGGGTATCAGCCTCTCATCATATCTATGCAACAGAGATCTATTGCACAGGTAGGCATGCTGCTAAATTCACACTCTGAACATCCAGGCCTGGCAACTGGAGTTAGGATTTGTAAACTCTGAGATTTTGAATGCATGAATTTTCACATCAACTTTTAGTGACAGTTGTTACAAATTCACAGTGCTTAAAGCTGTCTGCCGATAATGAGCTCTACATCTCATACATCATCTACACAGATACACCTCAATAAAACCCAGTAAGTTAGAGGAATAAAACATCACATTCAGCTGTGACTCAAAAACATCCTAACAAATAGCACATTAATATGAAAAGAAAGCTTAATCCATAATGTCTTGCTTAAAAACACAAGTCACGTGGGGATTTTTTTTGTGCTGTTCCATGTCACCTGCTGTCCAGGAAGCCTATACAAATAGAGGTTTCAAATATTCAAGGTCCCCAGACTATTATAGAAAGATCAGATGGGTTAAGACCAGCATGAGAAAAAGACAGTAGTGGGGAAAAAAAAAAGGGGGGGGGGGGGGGGCAGCAGATTCTCTACATGCCCACCCTACAACCTCTAGCAATTTTAATTGCACCGCTGTCACTCTCCTTCGTTCAACAAAGGGAAGGTGATATCCAAACAGAGCACTCAAAAAAAATAAACACATGTAAGAATATTTGTATCTGTATACATATATAGATATATACACATCAGTCTTGACAAACACAGACACATCTATCAGATCAATTAATCAAACATTAAAAAAAATACAACATCTGCCTACCAGAATAGAATCCATAAAGAAAGTAAAATTTGGAAGTACTGTCCTTTTTAAGGCATCAATATTTCAACCAGTCAGAAAGGCCAGAAGCCTAGACTTCTTTTTTTTGTTTACCGTTTCATTTGCTTCACGCTGTTTCTCATCAAATTCTCGAATCAGTTTTTTCTTCTCCTCTGTGAACGAAAAAGTAGTATGTCAGATAAACTATAGAGAAATAACAACAGAACTCCAACTCAATCCATTATAGACAAGGAAGCTGCCACAGATAGCCAATTACAGAGACACCAGGTCAAAATTTACCTCAAACAGGAACAGCCTGTTCTTACAACAACTTTTCAGAAGGGGGTGAGGCAGGGGGAGAGAGCAGAAACCACCCTTCCAAATGCTGGCTACTACCTCTGGTAGACAAAACCTGAAATTTTTTTCTGACCTATTATCCTCCTATCTCTGCTGACGGAATTGCATGTTGAAAAACATTTAACATGAAAGAATAACAAAAAGGACACATTGGTAACAGCTCACAAATATTTCTTCTTTTTTGCATGCATTTGGCAAGACTACTGAAGGTTGAAAGGATAATTTGGATTTGAACAGAACATCAAGTCAATCTACATTTCCAAGAGAGACCTGAAGTTCCTGGCAGATAGAGCACTCTGCATTCTTGTGGTCATAAAGTAACTACGTAAACAGAATAAGCATTCTAGAGTACTTGAAGTTTAAAGATGCCATCAAGATATCACCTCAAGTTCACGGATTAATGCCCAAATGCTTCTCTCTTCTGGAATGACATCGGTTGTTTGAATCAGCCAACAAAAACTATATATTTTATTTGTTTGAGAGAGTCATTCGCTAAGATCCTTGTATCTAGGACTTTAGAGGCCTAAGAATGGGTTTCACCTCTGTTACTCTGTTTTTAAACAAAACATTAAGACATATATTTTGCATGTGTTAAAAAAATCATACCTCTCTAATATCCAAGATCAATGAAAGCATAATTCTGAAACTCCCCTTATCTTGATGAAACAAAAATGTATGCTTTATAAGCTTTTGCAAAAGCACTGAAAACGACCACCAGAGGACTCTGTTGTAGAGTACTGAGAATGAAACCGAATTCTATCGGAAGTCTGATAAATATGCACTAGCCTAATTCATGTCTCTTGGGAGAGAGTAATTCAGTCAAATAAAATTTTGGGTAGCAAAAAATGCAGACAGTCATCTTGGCAAAACTTCTCTAATTTGATTAAACTTAAAGACAAAACTAAAGACAACTTTATGAAAACATCATTGCAGTAAAAAACCCAACTTGATAATACCTTTTTGTAAATATAGCCCTCTGCAAGAGAAGCAGTTTTTAAACCACTGAGCTCTCAACAGACAATAGGAAAAAAATTTGAAGCAATCAAAACATTTTAATATAGCTCCTCTCATATATACAACATGCCTAAGCTGTAGGCTTTCCTTTTTGGTTCAAATTCATATTAAACCCCAGAATTTGAACTGTCGAGAACTTGAGACAGAATTAAAAACCATCACCTAACAAGAAGTTACGCTCTCAAGTAGCACACAGAATTATCACAGACTAAGCTACATTATGACTGTTAATATATTACACATTAGCTGGTATCAGGAAATGCAGTTTCACGTCCCAGTTTATTCAGGAGGAAATGCTGACTTGCGAGGTTCCTAAATAAGCTCTCCTCAACTTCCTCCATGATTTGCCACCATGTACATTTGTGCTGATGCAATTACCTGTGTAGCTGGGTTGCAAGTGAAATCATGGACATGAACTGCAAGAAAACAGCCTTCAGAAGTCCATATTTTGTTTCATGCAGGTCACTTCACTGATCTGATGTAAGCAGTGCTCTCTTAAAACAACTGCTGTCTCAAACTACTTGAAACCCGGTGGAGTACTGAAAAAGCAGTATTTTACCTTCTTTGCGTCCCCCAAGCGGATTAAGAAGACACTGCTCTTAGAAAGGAGCAGCCAAAGAAGTGCCAGTTTCCTAAACTCAAGTAGCAATGGCTGGCAACTTTTTTGTCTATATGCAGCAAGAAATCAGGCAATGTGGCTTGAAAGCATTATACTGGATCTGGCCTAACAGAAATGCCAGAATATACTGAGCAGTTTAACTCGTATCACTCTGGATTAAACCGCAACTCAAAGAGAGAACTTTTTTAATGCAGTAAAAGTACTTAAGCCACAGTAACATTACCCACTTTAACTCATTTATTTCCAATCGGTTAGAAATAAGATTCAGTTGAAAAGTACAGCTAACTGAATTAATTCAGATGAAAGTATCTACATTTGAAACTGATCCAGGCTGTTTAAAATGCCTTCTTACAAACTTGGGAGGAAAAAATTTGTTTCTAGAGCTAGGAATTTGTCATCTTGTTTATATGGAGTGAAACAGCATTTCCAAACCTCTGCCCCTCAAGGATGTCCTAAGGACTACAGATTCTGTTTCCCCTCGAGTTTGGGAGTGTGCCAATCATCTTAAAAGAGTATGCAAGGTATCCTTTCAGGATCAGATAATTCAAAAAATAAAGATACACCCCCCTCCCCATAGGTACAAGAAGCAAACAAAGCACATTAGGAGAGTGGAATGCCTTTACCAAAGACAAATTCCTGACTTATCTTAAACTCTCTTCGAAATACTTTCTGAAAATATTACCATGATTTTTGCAGCAGCAAATTTAAAGAATAGAACAGTCACATTACAATTTCATAGCATGTCTGAAAAATCAGTTTGTAATTACTTGCAATCTGTTGGGGGGAAAAAAACCCAACAAACTACAAGCATTGCAAAAATTCCTGCCTGTAAATACTCCATTTAAGCCTATTGCTCAGAATTCATTGCTGAAGACTACCCCAGTTCCATGGAGACCTGGCTAAGCTTTACTTCACCAAGAAACCGACCACTCTCCTTTATACAAGGAAATAAGGATTTCCTACAAGAAAGGCTATTTCTTATTTTATGGGTTTTTTTTATTCTTGTTGACCGCTAGTGAAATTAAGTCAGCTCTGAAAGTTGTCATTTGCGGGTTTGAACATCTTTCTTGTACCGAACTTTCTGGAAACGCTGATGACAAGGACTGTGACTCTGAATTTAACTCATTATTAAACAGAAAGCCAGGTAAGAAACAAAATGTTAGGCTCTTCACAGCCTGTGTTATCTAGCACAGACTGGTATATTCTGAACAAACCATTTTTATGATTTTACACCTAAACACATAAAATTGATCAATTCTGGGAGAATGACAAAAATATTGCAGAATGTGGCTGATAGGTCCTACTCACTCTTGTGGTACAAAACCCAAGCTGAGCTACAGCAGCTCGTGATAACTGTGTATCACGTTTCTCATATGAAGGAAGTATTTAATCAAAGCAATTCGGTGACCTGGGTAAAATTATCCTTGTCAGATCACTTCCCTTTCCGGTTCTCAGAATACTGCCAAGTACTAAGAACTGAATTAGAAGAAGCACAATGCCAAGTCCTACAGAGAAGTGTTCCATCAGAGCGTTTTACCCACTTGCGTGGTATAAAGAATACCATAAAATCAGGTTTTGCTTCTAATGTAACTCTGTGTAGCTTGATAGGGTTTTTTTTTCCCAGTCTGTGGGTAGGCAGTGCACAAACTAGGCTTTTAAAACAGTTATTTAGAATGCAAATCTTCTCCAGTAAGTCTACAGATGGCTGTGATAATAAAAACTGCTTTTAATTCTGCCGATGAGATTTTAAACAAAAGTCCAACAATGACCAAAAAAAAAAGCAAAAAAAAAAAACCCCAAAGCACTGCAGTTTAGGCAATTCACCTAGAAACAGCATGAAATAACATCCAAATAACAACTCCTCCTCAGAAATGAGACTGAAGCTGAGAGCCCAGCACAGCAGCGCTTGGCTACGGAGTTGAAATTTGTCAGACAAGAGGAGCTGCTCCAGAGGAGCAAAGCGACACACCTGCCTCGCTGCTTACCTACTCGGGGCTTTGCATGACCAGGCCTAACGCTCAAGAGCAAAGCTACCAGAACACAGCAGCAACTGAAAAAAAACCCCAGAGTGAAGCCAGACCTCGCAAAGCCACCCGCCCTCTCCAAGGAGGCGCCTACCGAAAGGGATGTACGAAATTCCCGCAACTGCCTTGGAGAACTCCTTCCCACCCCCCCCCGGCTTTCTTCGGCGGACTTTGCCCTCCCGCCTGTCAAAACGGGTTTATTTATGAAGAAACATCGCAAACACCCCTGCAACCGCCCTACCCCAGCCACCCGCGGGGAAGGCCCAGCCGGTGGGACAGCTGCCCCCGGGCAGGGGGGAGGAGGAGGAGGAGGAATGGGGGGGGGGGGCACCGCCAGGCCCCGCCGCGGCCGGCCCTCAGCCCCCGCTGCCGGTGAAGCCCAGCCCGCCGCCCGCGCACCCTCCCGCGACCGCTACGCCCTCCCCGCAAGGCCCCCGCCTCACCGGCCGCGCTGCCCCGCAGCCGCTCGGGGACGCCCCGCAGGTCTCCGTGCAGTCCCCGGAAGATCTCGTGCAGCCGCTCCAGGTGCTCCGAGGACCCGGAGCCGCGGCCCGCCATGGCAGACAGCCGCCTCCCGCCCCGCCCGGACCGGCGACGGCCACCGCCTCCCCGCTGCCCCTCTCGGCTACGCGCTGCGCGACGCACCGCCGCTCCCTCGCGAGGCACTTCCGCCACCGGCGGCGGCGGCCCCGCGGCGCGCACTGCCTGCTGGGAGCTGTAGTCTCCCCGGGGGGGGGGGGAAGGCGGCACGGCGCTCGGCCGCCGCCACCGGCGGCGGGAGGCAGCGCCAGCCGGTGCCCCGGGGCTTGCGCTTCTTACGCTCCCCTGTAACGGCGAGAGCGAGCACGGCTGAACCCACCGCCGCGTCTCTCCCAGCCCTCAACGCGTGCTTACGTATACGCGTGCATCATTTCACAGGTTTTGCCGGGGCTAGGATCAGGAACTTTGGCGCCAGGTTGTGGAAGTGTCTCTCGCGTGTCTCTCCAGACAGCCGCTGGGCTTTCTCTTCAGACACCGCTCGGCTCATTAACTGGAAAGCGCAACTGAAGCGCCAGTTTCCAGATCGTTCGCAGAGACCCAGCTCGGCGCCGCCCGCGGCAAAAAAAAAAAAAAAAAAAAAGGCAGCAAAAAAAAAAAAAAAAAAAAAGAGCGGCAGGCAGCGGGGCCCGCTGGGCGTCTGGGCGAGAAGGAAGGGGAGCAGAAGACGGCAGAGCCGGCATAGGAAGAAACCGGCGCCCAGAGGGGCCGCTGCGCAGGCGCGTGCAGAGGGGGGGAGGGGCGGGAGGGGGGGGGAGGGGGGGGGAGGGGCGGGGGGGGGGCCGGGGCGGGCGAGGCGGCGGCCGCCCATCGCCGGGCGCCGGCAGTGCGCGTGGAGCGGGCGGCGGCGATGATGTCGAGCTGCTGGGGAGCCGCGCTGGGGGCCGCCGTCTCCGTCCCCGTCCTCCTTCTTGTGGCAGCGCCCTACATCAGGTGCGTCTTACCGAGCGCGGCCCCGGCCTCTCGCGCGTGTACGGGCGGCGGCTGACGGCGGCCGGGTCCGCCTGTTCGTCCGTCTGGCGGGAGGAGGAATAAAGCGGATCCCTTTTCCCTCGCCCGCGCTGGGTTGCTGGCGCGTTATTCGCGCTCCCCCGGCTCCAGCGCCTCGGTAACACTAACGCGCTCGCGGCAGGAGCTGGGGCGCTCCTGGGGCTCGGCTCAGCCCTGGCGGCGGCGCGTGGCTCGGTGGCCCCCCGCAGCCTCTGGCCGCCCGGAACTTACGCCGGGGTCTGTCCCGGGCGCCGGAGCCGGCGGGGCTCGGAGAGAGGCGGCCGCCGTAACGGGGTGCTCGGGAGGCGGGGCCCGCGTTCTCCTCACGGCGCCGCGGCGGCGCCCATTGGCCGAGTCTCCGGAGTTGTCGGCGGCAGCCAACGGGAGCCGTGGCCCCACTTGACGCAAGGGCGGGGCGGTGGGGCGGGGCGGGGTCCGGCGGAGGCGGGGCGGGGCCTCCCCGTGCCGGGCCGGAGGGTCCGGGTTCGGGCCGGGCCCCGCCGGTGTTTGCAAAGCCGGGGGGGGGGGGGGGGGCTGGAGGACGAGTTCCCGGCGGCCCGGTCACGACACGATCGCGATCAGCCGCTGCGGGTAACGACGCCCGTGAGTCCCCGGGGCACTGGGCGCAGCGGTTGGCCCGACCTTTGGGGCAAAACCAGGGGCTCTGGGCGCTGAGCCCCGGCCCGAGGCCCCCGAGGAGGGAAGGTGCCCTCGGACCTCGTCCCTGACTGCTGCCGGCCTCTCTCGCAGGAGGTATGTCGCCGGAGGCCAGTGTAAGTCAACAGCTAAGCTGGAGGGGAAGGTGGTGATAATCACGGGAGCCAACACCGGCATCGGGAAGGAGACTGCCAGAGACCTCGCGCGAAGAGGCAAGTCACCGGGCTCGGCCAGCGGGCATCCCTGTGCGGCTGGCGTGGGTGTGCCTGGGCGTCAGTAGTCCCTTTTCTGCATCTAAGGGACGGGTAGTGTATGCTTACGTTTAAGTGAGTTGGATTCCGAAGTTATTTCAGACGAGCCCAAGTGTGGCTCCTGCAGAGGCCGTAACCACTGAGGCGCAAGTCCCCAGTTCCTCAACAGGTTTCATTGCCTGAACTCCAGAAATGTGCCTTGTGACATGAAAATGCGCTGCAACTGTTTTCAGAGGACTGGGGAAGTTCCTGGTATCGCTGGGTTCTGCTCATATGAAGCTGGGAAATGCCATAGGTACGCTGCTGCGTGCTTTAGTTATTCATGTTTCAAGCTAATTTCGTTTAAATGCTTTTTGGGAAAGTGGTAAGGAGATTAAACTACCTGTTCACAATCCGTTTAGAAATTACTCTGGCTCGAATCCAAGTATCTTCACATGCTCCTGGCTTGACGTTCCCATTACAGGGACAGATAGAACCCTATTGTACCAGTGTTGTGGTACACACTCCTGACCTCGGAGAACCTGGACAGAGGCACTTCAGACGTGCATTTTCCTGGTCTGAAAACAGCTTTCAGCTGGATCGGAGCTAACAACATAGTAGGAAAGGCTTTGTCTCTCCCAGCTGCTCCCCTGACTGATGCCAATTCCCTAAAGAAACAATACGTTGTTTGTAAGCACTGTGAATAGTCAGCCTGCTTGTCATGGCCTTGATCATCCAGTGTGCTCCAGTGATCTCAGCTTCTGCTCCTGCTTTTTTCCTCCCACCCTTGCAGGTGCCAGGGTGATTGTCGCTTGCCGAGACATAGCGAAGGCAGAAGCTGCAGCCAGTGAAATCCGAGCTGAGACAGGGAACCAGCAAGTCATTGTGAAAAAACTGGACCTGGCCGATACAAAGTCCATCCGGGAGTTTGCTGAGAAATTTCTAGCAGGTACAGTCTCTAGATCCTTCTTTTCAGTGAGAGTATTTTACCTTACCAAGGACTGCTGTCTGCTCTTCTAGCAAATGCCAAATCCCTGACCTGCATACATCTGTACCATGTTCGGTACTGTGGTTCACAGCCATGAGCTAGCTTGTGGTAAGAGACTTACCCTTATTTTATTGAGGCAATGTAGCTGCAACTCAGACAGGCGTGGGTTTTTTTGGCTGACTTGTGCCACCTTCTTGTCTGTCTTCAGTCTCGGTGTCCCTGTTTAAGGATGTCTGTTGTTTCTTGCAGAGGAGAAGGAACTCCATATTCTCATTAATAACGCTGGGGTAATGTTATGCCCTTACTCCAAGACTGCTGATGGCTTTGAGATGCACCTGGGAGTCAATCATCTTGGTAAGGCCAGTGAAGTCATGTTTGCATTCAATATCTGGGGCAAAATGCCAGAGGAAAATCCTGCTTTCAGATTTTCTCTTCCTCATCCTTTCTTCTTGGGGAAGGATGGAAGGCCAGAGTTAAGCATTCTGGAGATGCAACGCAATGCATTTTCTTATCATGGACCCAGTTTAAGTATCTGTACGTGTTACCTGGGACATCTGAAATGTATGACAGCTCCAGCTTTTTGAAGCTGAGGAGCAGAACTTAATGGCTCCCAAAAAGTTTAGCTGTTGATTCAGGGGGGTACTCTGTTCCCTGGATAGAAGTGGGCAGCAGTAAGATACAACTTGTAAGTAATATGTTGTAAGTACTTTGAAATTCCAGCAGGGGAACCTTTGGAGAAGGATGACATTGCCTCTCACCCCTAGGTCATTTTCTCTTGACCTTCCTATTGCTGGAGCGTCTGAAGCAGTCTGCCCCAGCCCGCATAGTGAACGTGTCCTCACTGGCTCATCACGGAGGCCGAATCCGCTTCCATGATCTCCATGGTGAGAAGAGCTACAATCGTGGCCTCGCCTACTGTCACAGCAAATTGGCTAACGTGCTCTTCACCCGGGAGCTGGCGAGGCGGCTGCAAGGCAAGTGCCACAGGAGAGCGGAGTGTTTTTCTGCTTGGCTTTTGAGCACCATGGAAGAGGAGAGTGGATTAAGAAAGGTCTGGAGATTGGCTATGCAGAAATGAAATGTTTTGAGGCAAGGGTCATTGACAGCTCTTTGCAGGAAGAAAATATCTCCTGTGTGTGGAACCAGGAGACTTAAAACACTAATTGTCTTTACAACAACAGGGCAGAGGAGTTTAGTAGCTTGGCACAGTTGAATGTATTTCATTTTTCTTTGGTGCTTGTCAAAAACTAGCTGCATCCATGCAGACAATTGTGGTATGTGGGTGGAAGCTGAAGAAACAGAAGGAGCTGAACTACAATTGCAGTCTCCAATAGAAAAGCTAATGCATACTCAGCCGCTTTAAATGTTGATGGCCTGCAGAACAGAAGCATAGGACTAGACAATACCTCCTAAGTCACAACATCTGTCACAGCCATGTCAATTCAGTCCTTTTCATAAACTTAAGTAGTATTTATTTTACTAAACCAGAAGCACTGTCTTCTCCAAGAAATTAGTATTACAGTAACTCAAAAGAAGCTGGTGTTCTCAAAAGCCTGATGGAAACTGCTGCTGTTGTAGCACCCAGGCCCTCTAGCACATCATTTTGCAGAAAGCGTGTAGTGACTGCAGCCTTTGGAAGGGAGCAGGGGATGCTCCAGCAAGCAGTTAACTACAGAGGACTTCACTTACTCTCCCTGTATCCATGCTTGGACTCCTCTTTTAAGTTGTAGAGTATCAGCAGGTAGAATTAAGGAGTATATTACCCTTTTTTTTTCAAAATGCAGTTTGGTGCATGCAGATTTGTCCTGGACTACTTTCTTTTGCCATAGGCACTAAAGTCACAGCAAACGCTCTCCATCCTGGTTCTGTCCATTCTGAGCTGGTCCGGCACTCATTTGTAATGATGTGGCTGTGGAAGATATTCTCATTCTTCTTGAAGACACCTTGGGAAGGAGCTCAGACCAGTGTCTACTGTGCAGTAGCAGAGGAGCTAGACTCTGTGTCAGGACAGTATTTCAGGTGGGTACAAACTGATGGAGCAATACACGGTGGAAGGCAACCTTGTTGGCTGGGGAAAATGATGATTACTGTCATTCTTTATTAAGAAGGGACTGGGTAAGAGGCTGGCTGATAAGACTGAGGGTGACAAATACTAGAGCATTACCCCTTCCAGGTCTGTTGCAGTGGATATTGTGTTAGAAGAAATTCCTGACCTGTGCAACACTTCACACAACAGCAAGTCCTTTAGGGCTAGGAATATCACTGTACTCAAAGCACAGGAATGGCTGTCACCTGCTCAGAGCTCTAATCCTGATCTGCCTGAGACTTGGGCAAATCACTTTTCAGTAGAGCTGTTTAATTAATGAGGTCACTTGAGTCAATCCTGGGAAGACCACTTTGGTTCTCTTTGTAGTTTTACCCCACTGGAGCAGAAGGGGCCTGTGCTCCCAGGGAGCTGGGAGGGCTGATGGTGCTGCAGAGCTAGGAGGTGAGATTTTCAGGACTGGCATGTGACAAAATAACTTGATTCTCCAGTGTGACAGACCCACCAGCTGGGAGGGACTTGGGCTGGGATGCTTATCACTCTGTTCTGCAAACTGTCTTGTGTAGCTCCCACTACAAACCCCGTTGTTTCTTGACTTCTTTGACTTACTGCAGGACCCTACATAGTCATGCCTTTTCCCCTCACCAAAACTACAGCCCAGAGCAGTTCCAACTCATCATCGTCCTAGATTTGAAGACTGCCATTTGAACAGATCCACGCAGATATATGTCAGCTTCCCACTGGGTGTAGAGCAGTGTAACAATACTGGTTTTTGGGAAATGAATGTGAAAATTCGTAATTTTTTTTTTTAACCCACATGGATACTGTTGGAGCCTTTGCATCTTTGCAGAGCTTTCCTCTCGTGATATGTGACCAGATTAGTCTCTGTAATGACTCCGTCTGATCTTCATTTGGGAGTTTGTACCATCTTAATCAGACTTGAATGTATAAATAGATGTCTTAATCTTCCCTGGATGACTGTCTGTCCCGGGATATAAATGGAGCATTTATGTGCTGGTGTACAGAAAACTCTGGTGGATTTTAAACTCATAAAAGAAAGGAGTTTTGGACTTTGTGGGAAATTAATAGCTTCAACAATAACTCAGAAATCACATTGGAGTAGCCTAAAATCCTCTTCACTTACCAGGCAATAGAACATAAAGCACAAGTACAGACATTAAGAAAAGACATTGCCTGCCATAGCAAGACAGGTAGAGTCCACCACAGTAATTTCAGCAACATCAGAGACTGTGCACTTGGAGCTCTAAAAACACTAGGCTGGACAGAAATCTTGCGAGATGCAATTTCCTCTGTTCTCTTAAATTCCCATGTTACTGCAGCATCTAGCATTAGAGATGAGAACACATGATCTCTATTCCAAGCCAGAGTGCTGTCTGATTGCAGGAGCTGAGAAGAAAGGAGCCACAGTTCAGAGGATAATGGAAAAGGGTATAAAGATACATGGATATTACAGTATTATTATTCTGGGGCAGCTTTGCCTTTCATGCAATGGCAATATAGTGGGATGAACAGGATAGGATAAATAGTTTAGAATGAAGGGCTGTTTGAGTGGCTTTTTTGTAGTGTTTACTAGAAGAAGTGCTCCTAAAGAAGCTTGGTTAGCATTTATAGCCCTTTTTAGTGGTATGAATGAGAATGTACACTGAAGAGTATATAGTAGAGCATATATAGGTTTCTGTAAGAATTGAGACAACAGATAGAGCTAGACTCACTTGCCAGTTCTTGGTGCCATGGGGGAAGATTCTTCCCTAGTGAGCTGGAAAGAAAGCTTTCTCAAGGTGGCTTAGCACCAACCCTTGCTCATTTGCTGGATAGCCTCCCACCCTTCTTCAATTGGTCTTGAAGTTAAGCTGATAGAAAGCAACTCCCTTGTCTTAACAGAGACATTTCGGTGTGCTAATGCAGATGGAGATCTTTGACTTAAAAAATAAAAAGTGTTCCTCTTACAGTGATTGCCAGCCAGCATACGTATCTCCACGGGGTCGGGATGATGAGACAGCAAAGAAGCTCTGGAGTGTGAGCTGTGAGCTCCTTGGCATCCAGTGGGACTGAGCAGCGCAGGCCTCAAGTGTGTACCTGGCTAAGCCCAGCAATGCTTCTCCTGGGAAGAGCACTGCTGAGAGACCTCAAGACTAGAACGCTGATACTTCAGCTGCCCTAATGATGGTTCTATGGACACAACGTAACGTGAATTTCTGGAATATTACACTTAAGGATTGAGATTTGTAAGCAACCAGTCCCCTTGCCTAGCTGGAGAATTAGAGCACCAACACAGGGAGCAACCTTTGCTTGTTATCTCACACAACAGCCAGAGGCTATTGTTCTCTGGCTTTAGAATAGAAATGGAGGTTGCAGTCTTAGGTTTAGATTATGAAGTAACGAAGAATTACCTTTATTTAAAGCTTTTTTTCCTAACAGTAATAGTAAAAAGGTAGGACTCTAAAGTTATGATCTGTGAGGTTAGTTTCAGTTCCTACTATTTGACTTGGCAGAGTGAAAGTACTTTAGGATATTAGATTTTCTGGCAATTACATGCAATACAAATGCTCACAAGCACACAGAAACAGGTGCTGGCCTTTTTGTGCCAAGCATTAGGTAAAGTTTTTAAGTGGAATCAATTATTTTTCTCTATATTCTCTGTAAGAAGCTGGACCCTAGACACTGAAGTATCTTTGCCCCAAATGCCCATTGATTGCAGTAAGTTAACTGAGGGCTGACATATCTTTTAAGAACCCAGCTCAGTGCAGGTGACTGGGAGGTTAAAAGCTGCAGGAGTGCCACAATTGTGCATAGGCAAGTTATCTTATTAAAAAAACCCACACACCTCTCCTGTGAAGCATTGAGTAAAGATGGTGTAACAGTTGTCACAATAAACCCCCCAGCTGCACTTTAAATGACTTTAGAACCTAGAAAAGAGAGCAGAATGAGTAAAGAACTTCTCAACTATGTTAAAAAAAAAATTAAACAACTTTAGCTAAGACTGTAGCTTTAAGTGACAGCAGACTACCTAGAGCTAAATAGCTGAAGCAGAGGTCAGGGCTATCTTAATATTATGGTCAAGTTAGCTACAGGACAGGAACGCAAGACTTGCACAGAAACCCTTACGTTTGTGTGCCCAGCATTTACTGGCCTTGGCCGGCCAAGGCTGCCAGCCTGGCCTTGCAGTACCATACAGCTTGCACTTCCAAAAGGCAGCTGGCTCAATCCACGTAATAATGGGATTGCTCCCTTGGAACTCTAGTGCTACTTTGGTGCAAATTGTTAGTGTGTGATCCATAACTGGAGAGAATTTCTGAAAGAGTTAAACAGTTAGAAAACTGCTCAAAAGAGTGCCACAGCTCATAGGATTATCTTCTGCTTCTGAAAAAAAAAAAATCTGGAAGTTTTTTGACTTTCATATGAGCATGCCACTGTGACCAGCTGCCAGTTTTGGGAAACAAATGCTAATTTTATGATTAATTCTTTCTGCCTGGATGCTATCTATGCAGATCAGTCCTGTGCTACCTCTGAGCAATACTAAATAAAGCCATTTTCCTTTACAACAGGAGACTGTATCTTCCTTCACAAACGTTGAATCAGGTTTACTTGGTGTTGCTGTTATCTGCACCTGCCTTACTAATGTAGAGAACTTGGTTTGGGTAACATTTTGGAGTCCCTTTGTGTGTTTCTCCCTGTCACTCTACCTTTTCTCCTCCCTCTTTATGCTTCATCCTGAATATGAAGCTAAATCCACAACTACAGTGTAGCAGTAGAATGCTACCTAGCACTGCAGGCTTGGCTTGCTTTCTCTGTGTGTGATTCTCTGATCTTGAAAGTGGCTTCCAGGAGCAACAGAAACCATTTTAAAAAAAATCAGAAAGTGTCTCTAGGCTGAAATATTTTGCCCTTGCAGGTCAATCCTCTTCTCAAAGAAGTATGGTTGTAGATTTAACATAAGACATGTAACCACACATTGCGATAGACACACACCCACTCTTTTTGACCTTGGGCAAATAATGTATACCTTCTTCTAGGCTGATCTGGAAAATGAGGGAACTAAAGCTCATTTAGCTGTCTCAAAGGGAGGCTTGTAAGGGAGAGTTAGATTAACTTGCAAAGCTACCTAAAGAGGATTACCGGTTTGTGAGAGTACATGTACGAGGCTGAGCTAGCTACCTAGCTACTGGGAGGACGTATAAAGATGTGATACTCCAATTGATCTAAATGTTGAGGACACTGTAGCAGAGAGAGATTTTGCATGACTGAACAATTCTCCCTCTTCTAATTACTCTGCTAAGCATAGCCAAAAGCAACATACAGATCTAGAAAGAGATCCCAAGCTATGCTGAGATAAAAAGCAAACAGAAGATACGTTAACAGTCATAATACTTTATTCTCTTTTTTTATTGTAAACAAACCTTGGTCATTAATAGAGAAGTTTTTTAACTGGCAGTACTCAATCCCTTTTTGATGCGCAAAAATTCAAAGCCCCTTTATAATTGCACTATTTGTGACTCAAGGCAGTTAGTCAGGATCAAAATTCCAGTTCTGCTGGTAAGAGAAAGATCCCTACAATTCCAGGTTAAGAACATCAAATTACAACAAACACTATATAAAGTGCATCAGGTACAGTGCAAAGAGGTCAGGAAGAAAGGCAGGTACAGAACTGACTGGTCTGCATGGCAAATTCCACTCTCTGTGCTCTATACAGCTGAAGGAGCTTGAGCAGAAAAGTAGGTATTACAGCACTGCAGATTTACATACCCACAAACAGTAAAACCTCCTCCCTATAATTAGAGATTTGGAAATGATCGAAGACATGGATAGTGTCAGGTTTTAGGATTAGCCTGACAGCTGTAATCTGATGGAAAGCTAGGTCAGTCTGGCCATGAAAGCAAAAGCTTTCATTAGTACCGCTCACTAATGAAATAATGCAAATCTGCGGTCAGGAGATTCTGAAAGCTACATGTGGTCATTTCTGACCGCTTTGCTCTGAGACATGCCCTGCTCTGGTGGGTGGAGCACCTCCAAGAGAGGGGTTTGTGTCAGTGGGGCACTGGTCATCAAACACTACAGGAGATGGACCAAGTCCTTTCCAATACCATGGAAGTCTGTTGTGTCACTACAGTGAGCTTGAGGATAGTGCAAAACTCATATTTGACAGTCTCTATTTTAGGTACTAAAACTATTTACAGTTACATTACACTTCAGAAAACCTGTTGTTTCTTTTGAAGTAAACAACTAAACTTCTTAACAGAAAAAGTGAACTAATTTTCCTATTTCTTGTGCTGAAATACACGTAAACAGCAAACACAAACCCTTGCAGAGTGCCATTTTTTTGTTCCGTTTCTTTTTGAAAGTCCTACTACTGTCTACCATTCTTCTGCCCAATTCTCACGTCCCCATCACGGTTGTAGAGAAGCAGCTGCTTTTTTCAGCACCCCTGAACACAGCCATTACACAAAGATCCCTGCTTTTTCATAAAACTGAGTTAACCTAACACTTCCAGAGCAAAGCCTGTCAATATAGTCTACACAGTATGTCCAGTTCATAAAAATTTTGTCCGGTGTTCTATTGTACCTGACAGGGACAGATTATTCTGCTAAGAACCAAATAAATACCTCTGTGACAGGGATGCAGAGACCTGTTGAATTTTACCACAGCTTGCTCTATCCATATTTTCTGCCATACCCGATGAAAAACTGTGGAAGTTTACTGGCAACTGTTCAGTGAGAAAGCTGCATCACAATAATTTATTGGATATTACCACAGCAAAGAAAGAGGTATGTGATTTTTCAACTATTTTCAAGGATTATTTTCCCTTTGTACTCCCCTTACAGGATATGCCCTTTATAACTTCATCCACTTAGTTAAGGGCTCAAGTGCCATATGTATGGCAGACATCTGACAGCATGACTGGTAAGTAGAAACCTACCATGAAGAATCAGTTCCTACCTTTTCAAACAAACTAAAGAAATTGGGCACATTGTACTAGGGGGCGGGGGAAGCAATGGTTTGTAGAGGCTTAAAAAAAATCTCTGAATTTTAGTCTTTGTAAAAGATCTCTCCAATCTTGAAAAAGTTTACAGGAAACCCATAATCACAAAGAGTTTTATACTCTAGGCTACACTGAGTTGATGAATTTTTTCTGTCCTCTCTATATAGGGTTTCCAGATTAAAAATAAAAAAACATACAATAAAGTTCAGTGCCTTTCGGGGGGGGGCGGGAATCAACAACTGCCTCCCCCAACCCAACAACAACAAAAAAACACAAGCCAAAACCAGAAGTGCTCTCTTCCATACACCTAAATTCTTGTTCAGTTTGAAACTGCCCCCTCCCCCCCATCAAAAAGATAGCCAAAAAACACCCTGAGGTAGTAACTGTTTGTCAAAATATGGGACTGGCACTTGTAATTTAGTTCCTTTCCTTTCACCAGAAGCACATTAGCAGCATCCATTTCCCACCAACATCAATCAAGAGGCTTCCATTTTACCAAAAGATTGCTGAACCACACACCTGTAAGCTGTCTTGAAGCCTTCCCCTTCTGTATGACGGTGAATGTCAATCACTTATTACTTCCTAGTGCCCTGGGGAAGCCGATTTCTTGTTTTGGGCTGGTGCACTGAGAGCCACTGGGCACAGATGGCCTTCACAACGTCATCTCCGCTGTTCTCAGCCAGCTGTCGCACATGCTGGACTAGCTGCACTGCTCTGGTCTTCTCCTGTCTCACTGAGACTAGATAGGCAGAACGCAACTTGTTGCACATCACGTAGGCCTGGATCTGAAGCAGAAGTCAGAACTTGGTTAGAAAGTTGTGGTAGACTAACAGGACAAGCTTAAGCAAGGATTCACTGGAAATACCTAGTTCAGAAGTGTGTTGTACAAGGTAGTAGCAGCATATTATGAAGCCGAGTATGACATGGAGCAGATCCCAATGTAAAAGATGGATAGACAGCTGTATTTTATTAAGTTTGTCTCTTGTGGAAACTCCTTTACTGTATCACCATGAAATTAGCAGCAGGAATCCTATCTAGTGCATTAATTTACCATATCCTCATAGCAAAAAGTCTATACCAGTAATTTTCTTCCATTGCTGGTTCTAGAACAGCTCACATTTTTCAGTGACAGATCTTACATAAAGGCAGACTGAAAAGCCCGTTTTTCAATCTGCATACAACAGTGAGTTTGTCAGTTGGAGAAGGACAGAGGACAGTCACAAATCTTAAGATTTTATTCCCAGCTATGCCACTGAGAATCTACAACAATCCACAAATGCTGACCCAAAGCCTCTTCATCTATAAATGTGCATCTACAGTTCACATATTTATCTGTGACTCTCCAGCGGCTTGGCTGGCTGGTATGAAAACTACTGAAGAAACAAAGTAGTTTAGGCCTCCAAGAAAAAAAAGTACATCAGAATTGGAGAAGTTTTATCATTTAACTCTCAATCACAATAGAAATAGTATAATCCTGCAACAATATGCTGAAATGGTCATCTTGGAGGTATGGTGATCCTCGTTACCTGTCTGCCATTACTAGAAACTTACATGCACCTCAGCGAAAAGCTGGATAACAAAACCAACAAACCCACCAATGCGCCTCTCTGAAATACTTTTCCTCGCACTGTAACAAATGCCTAGCCCTCACTCTGAGGACTGTCAAGGAACTAATAAGGATAACATCAATTGGTACCTTCACATCACAGCTCTACAGTCACAACCACCATAGCCTTGAGGAATTCACTGTGATTTCTACAATTTAGGAAGTGACCTTCAAAACTTTGGCTTGAGTGAGGATGAGAGAGAAGATGGTGGAAGATATAGCCTGCAGACCAAGACTGGGCTGTTTAGCTCTTGCTAAAGGAGTTCCTCTACGGTACTTTTACTTACCTTGTTTTCATCACTGTCCATATCCTGAATCAGATTATCAAGGTCCTGCATCCAAAGAAGGGAAAAGATGTTCACATTTAGAGTGACTATAGTTTGCAAACCTTTACCCCATCAGGGACCAAACCCCTGCATAGAGGAAGGGCTGCTGAGATCCCAGCTAAACGGTTACATTGTCCCAACTGCGAGTGCTGCAGATGTAGAAAATAGGCAGTCCAGTGCCATGTCTGTGGGGTGTCCCTAGAGACTGCTATGAGTCCCGGAGACCCCATGGACATGGCTAGCATTGCATGAAATGAATTTGTTGGTTCTCTGCACACCAGCAGGAGTCAGCCCCCACGGCCCACCCAGTGGACTGCGTCCCCTAGCCTGATTAGTAGAACTTCACAGACAGTATCTCCTTCCTTCACTGGGATGGAAAAGACACTGTGGTAGGCAAAGCGAATCTTAAAATTGTTTTCTATGGAGGCAGGAGGTTTCTCCCTCCACACATCCTCTGTGGTAGGTGGGGAAGCCTCACTGAAGGGAACACCTCCCACCCCAATGAGGAGCATTTGGCAGGATCCTGTGAAGCAAAGGTTCTCCCCATCATGGGTACTCATTTGGGAAGTGCAGGGTAGGAGCGTGCTACAGCTACTTATCGTTTCCTCTCAGAGTAACTTGCATAAGGCAAACCACATACTCTCACCTTTAAACAATGCATGTAGTACAGAGCCAGAAGATACAAAGGACCCACTGAAAGAGCAGGACAGGCACCACAGGATGGTTTCCCTGTAGTCTGTATTGTATATACCCATTTTACTTCAAAAGCGACACAATGCTGGATAGAATTACCTCAGCAGGAATGTTCTTGAACTCATTTAGACAATTTAGGATAATGTTGTCCCCATCATTTTTTGCTGCAACTCCAGACTCATTGACACACTTGAGGAGCTGCCGGATCTCGCTGTACTTCTGCTGCTTCACCAGCTGCTTGGCCACTTTGCTGTACACTTCTGTAGCCTCCAGCTGGAAGTCCTAGAGGTAGTTGGAACATCAGAGCAACACATTAAATGTTCTCAGCATGTTTTCTCACAAGGAGTCTATACAACTGAGACAATTTCTCCTAAGGACAATAAGTCAAAGCTGGTTTGGAGGCCTCTAATCTTCCAGTCACCACTGCTCAGGTTTGGCTTAAGTTTTCTATAATCAGACTGGTAAAACTCAATTTTGCTCAAGAACAAGAGCACTGTTACCACCTCCTTTTCAGGGGTGGCAAAAAAATCAGTTTTAATTTCTTCTGGCAAATGATCCTTCCTAGGTCCCTACCCACCTCTCCCTCACTTAGCAAGCTTCCACTATATTCCTCCAGCCACTTCACCAGCAGCCACCTTTTGTGTACCCTAAGAAACAGGAGGCAAATGACCATCATACACCTCCCATATGAAGGAAGAGATGATAAAAGCTGTAGACTGATGCTGCCACGCATAAGGCAAGAAAAGAAGAAAAAGGAAGGAAACAGAAGTGATGCTAGGCAGCTGGACTCTACTTCATTTTTACTGGGGGCTAGTGACTGCTGTTGCTGCTAAGAAGTGCTACTTTTCTAAGGCTCTCCATCTCACTACGAACAGGCGTTTTGCCTTGTACATCCTGACCTGAAAGAAGGAGCAGGGCCTGCCATATCCACAAATACTCTTTCAGTGTGCCACCTCTGTCCAGAAGTGGCCCTGCTATACCCTCTGTCCCAGGCAGGAGGCAAATGCAAACTGCACTACTTGAAGCAGTATCTCTTAGCAGCTCCTAATATATGGAGGAGAAACACACAGAGAAGTTTGGAGGCTCATGAGCTATGCTGACTGATGAGCACCTCAACTTCTACCCAGACATGAGGAAGGACAGGTACCCAGAGAGAACTTCCAGTTAATCAGCTTTGCTCTCTCAGCCAGGAGAATAGTACAGAGATAGCCCTGGCCTTATTTATTCACTGTGCCTTTGCATGGCTATCATGAACTGCAGAGAGCTACCAAATCAGAGCTCTCTACTCACATCTGTGATTGTGGTTTGCCAGAGTTAAGTCACTGAACAAGGTGCACAGCAATGGAAAAGCTGTACTTAATTCCTCTGTAGGACCCAATTAGTTTGGAAGTGTCTTACTGAAGCAGCATCTTAATTTTCTTACCTAGCTTCCTCCAAATACATGGACATTTAAGACTTGAACTGGTGACTTTTCTCACAAGGGGTTTTTCTTTTGGGGGATTAAATGACATTTTGCAAAAAAAGTCTTTTGCTTAAACAATCGCTGCTTGCAGGCACTTTCGTAATAATAATGCTTGTTACATCAAGTTTTTCCATACCTGAAGGACTCTAAATGCAATCCCAAAGCCCTCCTCAATGTTTTTGCCTTCCAACATGACCTGAAAGAGAGGCATAGATAAGTTTGTGGACGCACATTCCTTTTTCATTACATAGAGTTAAATAATAATGCATTTCCAGATTTTGCCCAGAGCCCAAAAGACAATGCATTACTTCAACAGAAAACGGCACCACCCCAACAAGTAGAGCAAATATAGGGTCTATTGTCACACACTGATTCCCTGTGGGACACTGGGCAAGTTACAGGTGGAGCTGAGCTGAAGTTAAGAGTTAGAATAATAGCAGTATTTGCCTTGCTTCAAAACACAACAGGATGTATAGTCATAAGGCATGTTACTGTTTGTATTTGGGATGCTCTGCCTCTGAAAGTTTGAACGTTGAGGAGAGGAGCTCCAAGTTCTCATGTGTTCTCTGCTACTTTGAGGAAAAACATGCATTTTTCATAAACAGTAGGTTGCATACATGGACAAGTAACCTGCCCATGAAAAATACAAGAGGTTGCTCCAACCATCAAATGTTTCAAGTTAGTGTTGATGATGAAAAATAAAGCTGTGTTTGAAATAGCAATAAGTACCTTGCAAGCAACATCCATTTTCATGTTATTGTTTCCAAAGAGTGTGGGCAAGGAGGAACCTGACATTTGACACGTTCCTGAGCTCTCACATCGATGCAGGAACTTTGTTACCTCCATCTGCAGATCAACTGTATTGATGTGCCTAGATAAAGGAAAAATTCTGACTTTATTTTGAAATAGAAAGTGTCAATTATTATTTGTGTGAACTTACTAATTTCTTCAACACATTTCAAAATATGGTATATTTCCAAACAATAATTATTTTAGTGACTTTTTGACTTTGTCTTTTGTGTAGCCAAGTCTGCAGCAATGAGATACTTTCCAGATCTGTGCACTTAACATGCATCGCAAGCTGAAGGAGAGCACTTGTTCACATTATTTCAAAAGAAGTTAGCCAAAGAATCTGGATCCCAAATATCTGGCTCCCTCTTTTCCACCTCATCACACACACTCCTCCCCACCTTTAAATTAGAGTCCAGCCTAAGAAAAGGAAAGAAAAAAGCCCCTAAGAAAACCAAGATATAAAAGCCCAAGTAAAAGAGAGATCTGGCTAAATTTACACTTCAAATTTTGAATACAGGGATTCAGTTATGTCTGGCACCTATAACTTGTACATAGTTGAATGTTGTGAGTTAGCCCTGGTAAGAAGCTAAGCACCACAAAGCTGCTTGCTTTGTGGAGAGGAAAGGAAGAGCAGAAGCATGAAAACTTGTGGTTGATACATAGCTGTCTATGCACTGTAGGGTTTGTTTTTTAAATTAAAGGAAGGTAGATGATACATAGACTGATATTTTTAGTAGAAACACTTGCTCATCTCCTGGGTTGGGCTGTTGGGGGAAAAGCTAATGGGAATCCTGTACTTGCAACTACATAAAAGTAAGATTTGGGTCAGGCACAGCTACCATGTGTTAGCTACAGCCAACTTAAACACAACCACTGGGAGGGGAAAAAAAAAAAAAAAAAAAAAAAAAAAAGGACAACAACAACGAAAAGAAGACAATAGCCTGAATTTCCCCTTTCCTGTAACTTAGGTTCATGTTTGTAGATACCTTGACACATCTGTAGCAGACATTTTCTTCCGAAAAGTGAATGCCATTTTTTTCCTTCCTGAACTTCTTGAGACCTCCTGCAGATAGACTTTGAGATGGTCCTTGATCTTTAGAAGCCATGTCTGTTTGCCTCCCAGTTCAGTGTAAGACTTTGCTCCGTGAGTGAAAAATCTAATGCAGGTCATGGCAGCACGAACGTGATCCTAGAAGAAATATACTGAACACTAAGATGAACCAAAGTACACCACCTTCACTAATTGCTGTCTGTACTAAAGTGCTCACACAAAGCAGGCAATGCTCTGTTTTCTTCAAAACAGTAGTCAAGCTACTGCAATGCGCCAGATCCATGGCAAATGCACAGCAGGTCAGCTTCAGTCGGGCTCACACCTTCCTCTCTGTTTTTTAGGATTGGAATGTAGCAAAAATATAGTTGTCCATCATGCAGATTTACACCAATGTAAACAATCAAAAGTCAGTATTCAACATTTCACTGAAAGAGATGGCACTGACCCTCATCTTACCTTCATGAACTGTTGCAGCTCATACAGAATATGGTAGTAGTTCTTTCTCTGCAAGTATTTGCAGGCTGCAATCAAGTAGACTCCCCAGCTCTCCAATCCTGGATCAATGGTTTCCAGCAAGTTCTCCAACATATGCAGTTTTCCACTTTCATAACTTGGAGTGAAGATCCCTTCAATGAACACTTCCGATGGGGATTCCTACACAAACATCAGAAAGGTTGCTTGAAGCAAAGCCACAGCAGCTTGTTGATTTTCTTCATATAACATAAAGGAGTATTAAGTGACAGAGAACATAAAATGAATAAATAATTTAGGTTGGGAGGGATCTCTGGAGGTCATTTGGTTCAAACCCCCAATCAAAGAATGGCTTCCAAGTTAGGTCACACTGCTCTGGGCCTGTCCAGTCAAGTTCTGAGCATAACAAAGTAGGGCAATTAAACTGCCTCTCTGGGGCCCAGTTACTATGTCTAAATATCCCCACTGCAAAAAAACCTTTTCCTTATATCTGGTTGGAATTTCCCTTGCTCCAAATTGTGTCCACTGTCTCTTATCCTTTTACTGTGCACATGTGAGATAAGCCTGGCTCTATCTTCCCTACAATCACCCACTTGGTAGCTGAAAACAGCACAGAGATCTCCTTTTGCCTTCTTCAAGCTGGAAAAACCTAGCTCTATCACTCTCCTCATATATCATGTGCTTCAGGCCCCTAGCCACTTTGGTGGCCTTCCATTAGACTTGCTCCACTTTGACAATGTCTGTTTTGTACTAGGGAACACAAAACTGGGCACAGTAGTTCAGATGAAACCTCACAAGTAGTGAGCTGAGGGGGATATTTACTTCCCTTGACCTCCTGATTATGGTCTCGCAAATGCAGCCTCACATATTAATGTTACTATGGAAAGAAGCATGTGTGACAACATGGCCTGCACAAACATTTTAAAGACATGATATGGATTTTTTTTATTTTTTTTTAATCTCAGAGTAAGATACAAGCTACAAAGCCTGTACACATAAAATGTTTCCAAACAACCAACTGCAAAATGTTTCATCAGAAGCCTAGTACCTTACAGCTTTAACAAACCTTCTTCTCTAGTTTGCGTGATTACTACCAGTCTCCTTGTCCAAAACTTCCACATCAAATTGTATGTCTAAAGTATTTTCAAAGCCTGCTACTTAAGTAGTGAAATTATTTCACCAACATTGCAAAAATATGCAACTTTAAAGGCAAATTTAAACCAATATGAAGGACATATTTGAAAAGGAAATTTGATATGCAGGTAAGTATACAAGCTTAGAATGACTGATGATGCAATGAGAAAGCAGGGCTGATAAGACAACTTAATTTTCTATTAATAAAGCTCGTAAGCAGACTGAAGATAACGGAATTTGATGTTTCAAGTTGTACTTTCTCAATAAGAATTATTTCAAATAATAATAATACAAAAAAATCAGTAAATCAAACACAAGCACAGAAACTTAAAGCAAAAACCACCCCAAAACCCACACACTTAGCAGCTTTCAGGCTGGTGAGATGCAATGAATTCACATCTCCTCCACATCTCCCAAGAAGCACCCTTAATGAATTAGTGAGAACCTTACTGGAATAATTTCTAGGTTTAATTGTAATTTAGCACCAACAGAACTGTCTTCTCCAGACATTCTTAAGCCCTCCTATATTGTGCAGTTTTCCTAAGGGAGAAATGGAAACCACGTTTTGGCTTCCCTAGATTTCTGTCTTCTGGGATGTGATCCTGTATTCCCTTATACTCCTAACAGCTACAGAAGTGCAAACGAGAATGTCCAATTCAACAAACAATACCAAGAGTCAGAGCTACTGTGATAGAGAGTAAAGTCTAGTGTTATCAGCACACTGGAATTCAAAATCTTCCTTCTTTCTTCCGAACTGTGTAAGAATTAGTCCCAAGTCTTCAGCTTTGTAGAAAAGAGTGTGCTGTTGATGCAGGACCTCTATCAAAAAAAAATAAACCATTTTCTCCTCTCTAGAAGCCACTGTTTCAACACAATGGGAAAGAGAGATTAAACACAAGATATAAAGATCAAAGTTATTTTTTCATGTCCCTGAATTCTTGTAAGTCACGGGATAGTTCGTATAACAACATTTAAGACCTCAGAAAACTCCTGTGCAGAAAAACACCCAGAATGCTGCATGATGCTCATCACCATCTTAGACTACCCTTGAAGCCCTCTTAGCTACTTTTCAAATTTCAATTTAGGTGGTGGCAAATTAGATTACTCACCTTATTTAGCAAGTGAAGCAGTGCTTCTCTCATACAGTCATGCCTCATGTAAAAGCTTATTATTGCCAGATTAGTGCCGTAACTATGTAAATAGAACAAGCACTCTTGATAGTAGCTGTTGTGCTGAATTTTCCCCTCACACACCATCTCCAGAGACAGACTTCTTGTTCTCAGTGTTGCTTCAAGTTCCCTTAACGTGGCAAAGTAATCATCATCCTGCCGTTAAAGCACAGAATCAATGACAGGTGATGAGTAAGAAGAAAACTTTCTTTTCAGTTAGATCTTGTCACTCAGCCCCGAAGCATTTCTGTTATTGTTGGTTTTAAAATAGCTATCACTTCAGAGGGGTGAGAATCCAGTCATGCTTTTTATAAACACTAGATTGGAACCCTGCTATCAACATAGGTGCTGAACGTTGCTGTAGCTAGCATGGCTGTTTCCAGGGACAGACAGGAGGCTTATTTAAACACAATTCCACTGTCAACAGCTACTTCAATAACCTAGTTCAAACAAGCTTTTTTATTCTCCTAAAATATGTACGACTAAGAGGTCTTTCAACATTATGATTCTGCAGTTACTTAGTATTGTAAGTCATTTTTTGGTACCTAATCAGAACTTCCAGAGCTAATCCCAAACCATGTAATAGTGCTTTTTGACAAGAAAAGAAGAGTGGGACAGCATTTGTAAATTCTCCTTTGAATTCCTGCAAAGTTATCAGTTTCAGTCAAAAAAATGGCATTACTGCAGCACCACAACGTACTGTTGGGATTGAGTTTAGTTTCCTCATACTGTAGTAATAACATGTTAACCAGAACAGCTTTCCCCTCCACCAAGTATGTCCCCAGATACTATGAAATCCTATTGTCTGGTTCTCAGCCACCAATTCACTGTGATGAAACAGCTAACAAATTTCCCAACAATATTCAGTTTGCAATATGCAATCATGACAAAAGAAGGAAAAAACCCCCTAACACCTGATATTGTAACGTGTTGCCATAAGATGTGTATTAAAACATCATTACTTGGCTTTGTTATAGCCCTTCAGAGCAGACAGAACAGAATACCCTTACCGCAATGAGTACGGGCTTCACTGTGGACTCCAGGTACTGTATCACATCCTGGACTAGCCTTGAACCATGGTTCAGCTGGTTTAGATCCATAGGTGGCTTTAAACAGCGGTTAAACTTCTCTCTTGCTGAACTTAAGTTTCCAGCTTTAAGGCAAGCCATGCCCCAGGCATGCCATGCTCCACCTGGGTCCAACCCAGATTTTGTAGAAACCTAAATTCAAAATAATTCGTTAATATTGCAACACAGTCCCAGTATAGAAAACAGGAAAACTGGCTTACCACACAGTCTGAGATTGTGACCTTTCACTTCATAGAGCACATTTCCCATTAAAACCAAAATGAAACCTGAAAAAATCAGTGCTGATTATTTCCATATTACTGGCACAAAATGCCAACTACCAAAACACCCATGATCTCCAAACATGGAAGTATTTTTTATTGTACAAGTTTAAGCAACTATCTTTCTGGGAAATTTCAGTTCAGCAGTTTTAAAATTCAGGACATTTTCACATCTGCTTTTCTAAAGCAGATGATTTTTACAGAGCAGAATTCATCAGGTTTGTGGTTTCAAAAAAAGCAACAGAAGATGCTTCACAAACCACCAGGATATTTTTTATTTCACAGAACTTTGCTGATCAAATTTATTCCTGATTTTCTTTAGTACACCAGCTGCCTTTAAACATGAACCATTTTTATTCAAATAGGTCATATATTCCTGCTGTTTATTACCCCTTAAAAATCCTAATCCTGTTTGTAGTATCATAATCCTGTTCTTAAACTGCAATGCAATAAAACAGAGGCTTATGAAATTCTGGGAGCAAAAGAAAGACAGAAGATGATAAACCACACCAGATGAACTCTCATAGATGTATTTGCCACCATTGCTGATTTCCAAGTAAACGCTTGGGAAAGGTGTCTTACTAATGTCTGCTGTGGGATTACAGACAAATGAAATCAAACATACAAGCTTCACATAAAGTCCTGCCACAAAGGATGTCTCAGCCCTTCTACTGGATGCAAGATTCCTCCGTTTAATGACTTTCTTGCAGTTAAGTCCATTCCAATTTTAATTGTACCAGGAAACAAGGCCCCTACCCTTCCCTTCAGCAGCCTGCTCCACAGCAGAAGGACTTTCCCTTCTCAGAAATTTTTTTCCAGTGTTCAGAAAATTATTTCTTCCCTGTTGAAAAATTTAATCCCAGTTTGTAACTGTTTAAATAAATTTCACACATCACATCCATCTGAACTCAGGAGGGAGAAAAGCAAAAGTCACTACAGAAGCATTATTAACACTGACATCCCTCCATTGTCATTACCTCTATAGCTAGCTGATAGTACTCTGCTTCCAGAAGCCGATTTCTTAGTCTTGTTACTGCTGCAGGGAGAAGAATCTGATCCAAAGATGGTATTGGACGGTAAGCAGCAGCAACCAAAATATTTAACACATCCACTTTGCTGATGTAGCTGGGAAAAAACAAAGAGGTTAAACAAATACACACACTTTCACTATTATCATAAAGAACTTTATGTCAAAGACAACTCTTAGAACAGTGGTTCCTAATCACCAGTATACCAGGTTTCTCTATCCATCATACTATCCTATCCAGACTATTTTTTACTGGGGTTTTTGCCACGTTCAGTAGAACACTGGCAGACACTGATTGCAGACACCAGCTACATGTTACCAAATCAAACTAGTACATGTGAAATTCATGTATTACACCTGCCACCTCAAGCTCTGTAGGACAAAACTTCAGAAAGTGTAAAATGCTCATTCTCCGGAAATGCAGGTTTGAAATTCTGTATTGAAATATAGATTGAAAGCAGATACACAATATCAGAAGTAAAATATTTACCCCAGTCTTTGTGAATTATTTCTCCCTACTCTGAGAATTTTCTCAGTAATTATCACGTAGTCATACTGCTTGAATTTCTACTATTTGAATTCTTACATTATGAACTTCTCTTCTTGTTTAAAATGTCCACAGTACAATCACAAAACAACCCTCCCACCCTTCACTCCCCATTAAAAAAGGATAATGGTCTCGACAATACCTCAATACATCCTAGTGAACATCTGACTAATCACCTGTCACAGAGCGCTAGATCCTGGCTCCTTCCAGCTTTTACAAACATCATTTTGGCACTGAAGAGCAATTGTTTCATGATGTCCATGAGGAGACCAGCATCCACCTCAGGATTAGCGAGCCCTTGGGACAACTTGCAGCAGTGCTCTATCAGTTGGTGGCCACACACTATGCTGTCACTGTGCAGACTAAGGATGGCAATACACAAGGAAGAGCTGGGAGCCTGACAATTCGAGGAAAGAGAGACAAACATGGGTATTGAGATAGTTCTCCAGGGAACTGATTATATTGGACTCTCTTTCTCCAGACCTCACCTGTTCATAATAAAATTCACTGCGTACAATTTCATTCTCCTCTTCGTTCAGGGAAAAAATCCATTCAAGCTCAGTCGCCTTGGGTATTCGCACCACTGTGGAATATTCATGATTAGAAGTTTCTGCAGCCAAAAAGAAAACACCAGGTAGAATCACTGTACAAGAAGCAACAAAGCTGGCTAAGGACACATAATGCAGAGCATTCCTATACTCCCATAAAACAGTTATCTGTAATCCTCTCATTGTGCCACTTCCTGCCAGTATCACATGTCCAGCACACAGATTACAGAAACATTTCCATTCCTCAGCAGGCTGCCAAATTGTACCTAAACTTACTCTCACTGTTACCAACACCCTGTCACCAAAAACTGGCTCCAGGAACATGTCTTCAAATGATTATCCAACTCTTACCCTACTGGACATCAAGCACAGCAACCTCCCCTCTTTAGCCTTCCCTCAGTAAGTTATTAAATATTTCTGAGCAGGAGGGAAGTGGAAATATGACAGCTGTGGGTTACAGCTAAAAAGGGAAACTGAAGAACAAGTTGTAAAAGAAAGCGTAAATTGACTTAACTGCCTGTATCTTCTTCTTAGAATTCATTATTTGAACATACAGCCCAGCAGCTTGAGGACAAAAGACTGTGAGAAGATGAGCTAACTCCTTACATTTTCATATAAACTAGTACTGCAGAAAATTGGGTATTTGATCAAATGATTCAAGAAATTTCATTTCTGTTAAGTCTTTTTCTTTCCTCCAGATTAAGGAAATTTCTGTTTTGAAATTAGTAACCCAGAATAGCTACAGATCAAATATTGTCTGTCATCTGCGTGCAGCTGAGAGTGCACAAGCCCTCTGATGCTCAAGTTTGTGATTGTGGTTCCTGGCAGAAAAACAATGGCCAATCTCACAATGCTAAGAAATGGAGAATAATGCTAATTTACTACTCTTTGCCCTGATCAACTTCCTCTTCGCCCTGGAAAAACTTAAAAAGTCTCAAAAAATCACTGCTCTAGATTTCACAGAAGGACTGTTAGAGTGTTGAGTAACTAAAACTGTAGGGTGAATAAAAAAAAAAGAAAAAAAAAAGAGAAAATCACTATTTCTAAATTGAACTGGAAACTGGAATAATTACAATAAACCAGGCTTGAAAATATTTGATATATGATAAGCCTTCTTCACAGTCTCATCAGATAAGTTAGAAAAGCAGAATAAAACACTTTCCCTCTTAAATCTGAGGATTTCCGTACTGTTTGTATTCACTCCTACTGAATGAATCGTATGGGCCCATTGCTGTGTAGCAATGCTGCAGGCAAACAGAAAGATCTAACCAGAAGCAGCAGCTCAGAAACTGCATTTCAGCTGTTTCAGTCTTGTAACAAAGGCAGCAGTTAAGTAAAGCAAACTTCTGTCAACAGCAAAAAAAAATTACTCAAATAGCCCATCATACTTAAAAAGGCGACAAGTAAGGAAAAATATTTTAATTTGTTTTGTAGCACAAAAGCAAATTTAGCACCATGTTTCACATTACTGCTATAAGCACTTCAAATAACTATGTTTTGGTCTGCCACAGTTTCACGTCAGTGTAGGAAAATTTTGCAGAATCACCTCAAACACCAGACTAAGCAACAAACAGTAAATATCTTCTGAGGAAAAATGGCAGGTAAAAAGAAAAAGTCAACTAAATTTTGTTATTATTTCTGAAGTGTTATATTAGATGTGGAAACTGAGGCACCGAAGAGAAATTACTAGTCCATATTCACACAAACAGCAAAGGAGATGGAACTCAGGACACAACCAGAGGGGCCTCATCCTGTGCTACCCCCAGCCAGCATGGGGTATCAAACACCACAGTGCACTGCAGTGGTATTCAGAGTTGTACTATCATGGTTTGTAAAAAGAGGATCACTCAGCACAGGTCTGTAGTGGGCTAATTAATTCCTACTCATACCACAGCCTCTCACTGACTGTTTCTGGTATGCAAGGTGCATTCTCTAACTGTTGTTTGTCAGTTCCTTCCTTTAATCCCCATCCAGCACGTTCAAATTTGGCTCAGACATCTCTCCTAAATCTCAATTTCCATTCACAGAAGTTTGGAATGCTCAATTTCAGCCTGCAAATGCAAAAACCATCAGTGATATTTTGTAACTCAAGTTTTGATCACCCTTCAGCTGCAACTAGATATATCAGCTTCTCTATCTCTAACTGTGCTGCTAATCAGGCACTTTAAAAAATTGAACTTTAACATTACTCCATTCCTTACCTTCCACTTGGTCCGGATCTTCTTTTCTGCTGTAATAAAGTAACAGAAAGAAACATCATGCCTACTCCAGCACACTGGGGAAAACATAGTTTTAAAAGAGAGATCAGAACAGCTAGCCATTTCAGAACACTGTCTTGTAAAAATCTAACATCTCTCCCTCCCTGCCCTCTCTGACCCATTGCCCTGCCCCTGCCCCCTACTGTCTGGAAATCTAAGATCCTGCCTCTGCACTGTTGTATTTCAACGACACTAAGTAATCAGTTCTTATAACCTTCTGTAGGAATAGTACTGTTGCACACATCATAAAAAAGCAGATGCTGAGAACAAGAAGAACTGCCAGTATCAGAATATGTCAGAGCTAAAATGAAGTTTTTGGCATCCAGGTCTCTGTCCTTAAGATTTAGTTGGTTTTGATATACAAATTGGGTGACTATAAAAAAACCCAGGCACTTAAGCAATTAGAACGTGACAGGTGGCATTCAAGCTCACTGCTAGGCTCTGATGACCTAATCTGGCAGTATAAGCAACCATTCTGACGGAAACTGGTTTAGCTAGAGGTGACTGCTTGTTTTTTCACAGGTTCCTTTTCATATCTGCACAGTATTCATCTTTTCCTAGCAAGCCTGCTGATACTGCTGTAGTGGATACTGCTACCTGCAGGCTTGCAAGGAAAAGAGGAAATGCAGCTGAAAGTGCAGCTGAAAAGAGTGAGTTTTACTCTCTGTGACCTTGATGGCAGTATCGACTATGGCAGTATAAGCAGGCTTAACAGGGTCACAGAGAGTAAAACCAGCTGGCCTAACATATACACAACGAATTTCAGTCCAATTCTCAGCTTAAAGCAACCACATCATGAAAATCTGTCATCACAGCTGTCCCTTTTATTAAGGGCAGTTTCAAAGCCTATCTAATCATGAACTTGCTTTTGAATCCCCAAGGGTTCAAGGAGTTGTAATCAAGGGATTGTGGAATAACATTAAAACACTGATATGTTCAGCAGAGCTAGTCAACATGTAATGTTAATCCAGGAGCCGAGTAAACTGCAAGAAACTTTGCCACACTGTAGTAGTTTGTGCTGAATATGTTCTGCATCAAAGCATTCAGTTCTTAGGTTTAATGATCAATTGATGCTTATAGAATTAAAGACTTTGTTGCCCAGCTCTCCAGTGTTCTTTCTAATCTGAAAAGTAAACTGAGGCATAAGGAACATCGCCATATCTACCAAACCTGAAAATCGCAACAGCTGGAGACCAAAAAGCTGATGTTGTTATATTATCCAGATAAACCCAAATGTTTATTTCTCTCTTGTTCCATTCACACATTCTGCTGTGTACATGAAATTGAGAACTAGAATGGAAGGACTTACGCGCTTGTGTCTTCTACCAAGCCAGGCAGATGTTCTCTGTTGTAGTAGCTATAGCATTGATCGCATACACGAGACAGATTTTCTCTGCAAGCTTCTACTGCCATTTTCTTGGTGGAGCAAGAGCTGCACACCAGCCTGCCACAGCGCCTGCAGTGATGGCGCCTGTTAAACTAAGCAAAAGAGGTCATGGATGAGCAACAGAAAGAATTTAATGAAGTCCCCTCCTATATATGCCTCCACTCATGAGTAAACTTACTCCATTTGAAGAGAGGAAACACCATGCATGATAAGGCTTTTCAGGACTATACAATGATTGATTCTCACTGTTACAATCCCTTTCTGGAGAGGGCATGGCAAAGAAAAAAAACCCAACCCAATACCCAGAGGTAGGTACTTAAAACATGTTTGCTGCAGTCTTGGGCTTTCCACTATTTAAATTGTGCCAATGTTGATCACAGCACTAATTAGACCATCTCTTTGAAAAGTTAGAAGCTGTATACTGTCTTTCTGACACCATCTTAGTAATTTTCAAATTCAAAAGCAACAGATACTTTGAGAAAACAGTACTGTTTCTAAGCAATAGAAGATAACAGACTGCCAGCACACCTGCAAAACTCAAAATTAATATTCTCCCTTAGAGTGCCAATACAGTTGTTAAGTACTCTATGAAACAACAGATTTTAGAAAAGCAACAGCAAAGATTACATTTTCTATATTGGTAATCTGAATTATAGGATGCTCATGTTAGTTCTTGCCAGCACAGTCAGTTAGACAGGCTTTTGAAATATTAATACTGCTATTATTACACATTTTTGAGATCTCATAGCTGTCTCCTCTCTGATGTCCAGATTTCCTCTTTAGGCTCTATCACTTCACAGGATTCTACAAGGAGCTAACTGCTGCTAGTCTCCTCAACTACACTAAATGGAAACTAATGGTTAAATATCAAGGGACTGGCAATCTTGTCAGGCCTACACTGATCAGACAAACTTGCTAAAGTAGCTAGTGTCTCTTAGGAAACAGACTATGAGCAAGTGTTCATGTTAAGGTCACAGTTCTAGGAATGTCTGTACTTTGGTTTTGCTCCTTACCATAGTAAAGCGTTCAGTTTTGCAAACCATACATATCATTTCAGTGTCATCAGGTATCCATTGCTGCTTTGGTGGTGGCTTCTCAGGAGGCACAAATTCTTGAGGAAACAAATTCTGCTGCAGACTTCTGTCTCTGGGACTTGCAGGTATGGTAACACCTTAAAAAAAGCCAGGCCAAGAAAAACATGGAATGGGATTTAAGCTGTTTAATGGAGTCTTGAATACCAGAAAACACTACAGAGTTACTGAGGCTATAAGATCTTTCTAGCTCACAAGACGACTACCATTATCCTTCAATCAGGCATGGCAGAGTAACATTGTGAAAAGAATATATATGCTTTAAGCTAAAACTGTAAGATTGTAAACTTACAGTACTTCGATACTGGTAAGCAAGAGTACGCACTTATTAATAGACATTTACCATAACAATTAGAGAAGTATAAGACAACTTGTCAACATCTGTTCTTGTATCATAAGCAGAGACTTGTAGGAGGAGGAAAAAAAATTACCCCAGTATATGGATACCAAAAAGCGATATAGCGTAAAATATAATCTCAAGGATACCCAGTGTTGACATTCCTGAAGACCAAGACTTTTCTTTGTTATCTTAGGTGAGGTGTGGTATGGCTAGCAACAGCATATCCCTCCCTGTTCTGGTCCCCTTTACAATCTACTGTGGGGAAACCAGTTCAAAGAGGCAACAGTTTAAGTCTTTGGCCTTCGGGATCTTTGACCTTGCCAATGAAATACTCGTTGAATCAAGTTTACAGTATTAGATAGGCTTTTAGTTTATATAATGTGAGCCAGTTACACTACAGGCTAATTAAAAAGTTCAACATGTCATTGCAGCCCTGCAGGCCACTTTCTGTGTACCTGAATACTACACTAAAAAAGAAAAAATCTCCACTCCAATAAAGCTAACTCATGCTCGTCCAAGTAGATACTGGATTGCAGAAGAACATTAGAGGGCAATGCATTCAAGTTTTGTAACAACATACAGATATTAAGTTGACCATTATGAGAAAAACTGAAGAGCTACACAGCCCAATCCAAGACGCTGCTGTCACTTCATGTAGGCAGAGCAAGAAGTCTTCAGTTCAGGATACAGAACCAGGGAACAGTTCAGACACCCTAAACTGTAGATCAGGATATCACTGTGCAACTCTACTTCAGGCCCATCACTTGCTGAGAATCACCAGCCTTGGAGGTTGGAGGATATCCTTTGCTAGTCATTCCCTGAGAGCACAGACCATGCATCTCTCACAATATATGTCCTCTGAAGAGTGCATCTCTTGCATTAGATGCTGAATGGAACCTATAGAAGGATTTGTGGTTGTTTTTAAGCCACAAATATTTGGCAGTTGTTTCGGCTTAAATTATTTTGTTTCTATTTATTTGTGTTTGAGGACTGTGAGTGGAGCCGCTCAGACAGTACAAGGTGTGCTATTTCCCTCAGGTCAAAAGAGGGATCCTAGAAAAAAGTAAATTCAAGGACCAAAAGAATGACAAAAAAATACAACACAAATGAGATTTCTACTGTAAAGCCAAAGTTAAGATCCAGAAGAAAAAAAGTTACTGACCAAAGAATAGGAAGACAAGAAGTCCCACAATGATGGGCTTCCAGACAACCTCTGCCTATATACCCAAAGAGAGAGTACAGAAGTCAAGACACAGAAAGATTAACCTGCAGCACCATTAATCCACTAGCACCCTAGCTGTGGCAAAGAGGTAATTTTTTTTTTCTCCTGCAGATGTAGTCCTGTTTCCTATGGTCTGTTCAGGCTTGTTTTTTTCTGTAAGGTCTGGAATGGAAAGATTTTGTGCTGATTTTTCAGATATTTTGTAGATACCTACCAAAAATCAAAACAAAGCCATATACTTCTTGTTCCCCTTTAAGTTCTCTTTTAATTGGGCCCAAAGCACCCAGCTGTAGAGACGTACTAATCTGCATTAAATGCAACCCAAGTTACTATTAAGTGTATACACATACATAGGGGATAAAACAAATAAGAACAGGTTGAAAGAAAATGGCACCAAGGTCTTAGCCTTACCAGTAAAGCTGACAGGAGATAGTTCTGATGATCCCGATTTAGACAGTGCTTCACATTCCAATGCCTGATTGAGACTTTCTTGGATACGTATCAGAGAATCTAGGACAAAAGGAAGAAAAAAAATAAAAATCAGAGAACAACACTGGCCATACATCCACCTGTTTTTATGAAGATTACAGGAATCAATTCACAGCAGTATGTAAGAATGTCAGCACAAAACGGAACTAGCTATGTAATTACAAATTACTATGTTTTCATGAAAATTAGCCCACAACAATTCACGCAAAACTATATAAAATTCAATGACCTAAAACACAGAGAAAGGGATCCTTATCAAAGCAATGGACTGCTGATAGGCACAGGAATAATACAGCAGAAAATAAGTATCAGATGTGAAAACAATTAGTTGACACAAGATGCTCATGGCAAATACTAAATGCTTCATATCGCAGTGGAAGGAACATACTTGCAAAGTTATAGGTAATTTGGCAAGAAAAGATAGGTAAGTCTGATGTTTTTATGTTAGCAAGAGCTGCATCTTTAAATCATGAAATGAAGTCAACATTTGGAAACTTGCATAAAGCAAGTTGGTACCATATATGTAGGTATAAATAGATACAGATAGGTACACATGCCATGTGCTTTTAAAAGAACGAAACAAAAGCACTGGACTCGATCTGCAGCACCCTCTGGTGTTGAGTTCTAAAACCCTGAGAGGGGCGAGCCAGATGCAGGAGATTTGGAGGCAACATGGATAAGAAGGGATTGGCAAACCAGAAAGGAGAACCATACTGAGAATGTTAAATAGAACTACAAGTTTAAAAGTCCCTTATATGAAAAAAGGAACAGGACTCTGGTAGGAGGAAAGACTATGGAAGATTAAATCCCCATTCTATTTGGGGGAAGATGCAGCTGGCCGCAGGTTTTAGAACTGCTTAAGTCGTCAGTGACTTTGTATTAAACAAGAATGAAAGAAAATTGAACAATATCATATAGGAAAAGAGACCCCAAAAAGAAGCAACAGAGGAAAGACCGAGAAACTTTTGAAGCTGTTGGTCCTTGAGAACATCTATTTACAAGAAGGGCAAAGACTTTAAGAACATGTCCTGGGCTACAGGGAGACTGGAGCCACAAATCTAAAAATGTTGTGGCACAATTGGTGAAATGATTCCGGGGGAAATTCGCCCTTCTTTCCCAAGTGAAAAACAGCATTCTCACGGACAGTCACCTGATCTCTTTTCTTTTAATGCAAAAGGGAAGTTGAGAGCTTTTTCTGCATACTTGGAGAGCAAATTGTCAATGTCTTCTACAGTAAAACCAATTTCCTGTCCAGCTAAGAGCTGGTGCAGTGTCTGCACAGCAACAGCTACCCAGTCCACCTTCATATTCATGAGGAGCTGTTCCAGCATGAGCAGTGGCCTGGAGGAGAGGTGGAAGTAGTTAACACGGGAGAGCTCAGGCAGAGTCAGCAGCACCTGAGACAAGGAAAAAAGCACATTAAAATTATACATCTTCAAATCTGTGTTTTTGTGAGATTAAAGACAAGAAACTAGCACAGTAGCTTATGCTGAGAATGCAGTAACATATAGAGGCCAAAAAATGGAGGTAGGACTACTTAGACCTATTCCTACTTCTGTTACAGAATTACTGAGTGTATTTGCAGAAATTAGTTAGCTTCCACTTTCCCATTCTATAAAACACCGCCTCATTTCAGAGGCAGTTGAAGACTAGAAAGCACTTTGTGACCCTGTGACAAATATGTTGTAGCAGGGTAGAGCATATTCTCTTATTAAAATAAGCTTATAAAAAGAATTTTAGCCCAATCATTATCCTTGCATCATTTGCGGAAAAATCAAGAGGAGAAATTAAGAGCAGTTCTCCTAAAGATGGACAGTTAACATAGACACTTTCCAAATTAAACCATGTCTTCAAAAAGGACAAGTAAGGAAACAGGAAGCCCAGCAAAATACTGTTGTGGCACACACTGGTACAAGCTGCTATTTGTAGTCCTACAACAAAACAGACATTACCAAAAGCACTGCATTTTGTTTACATGTAATGCATTCGACTAAGGTAATCTACTGGTTAATGCATCTATTCCCAGGGTGAGCACAGAACCTGTATGACTTCTGTAAAGGCAATGGCCATCCAAAAAGAGGAGTGATACTGTCTGCCTTTGGAAGGTACTTGGGAGAAACATGCCATGCAAGTGTCAAAGACCACCATACAGGTGGGCATATGTAGGACACCTGGTGTTACTGACACAGAGAGTAAGTTTAGTAAGAAGAAAAAGTTTTCTTCTTCACTTGGGACAAAGACAGCAACTGTCCTGATAAACACCACAATTTTATTTTATTCCACCCGCACCCTCTTTTCACCTGTGTGTTCCTCCACTCCCTACAGCTCAAACACCATACAACCACCTCATAATATACTAACTGCAAAGATGGAGAAGAGAAGTTTTAAGCCATCTCTAACTTCCCTTTGGATCCCAAGACTAAGGATCTTAGACCTGATATGGTGAGAATGCTCTGGTAAAATATACAAACTTTATATATTACATATATATTATGTATTATAAAGTTACTTACATAATTATATATTGCTGTTAATCCCACAATGTAGGAGTTTAACTCACCTTTGATCCCATATAGAGTGCCTGGATTTCATTACGGCGTGCTGTTGTCAGATTTGCATAGAAGTGAGCTGTGAGGTAATCAGCCAAGAAGTGAGAGGCTGCCAAGTTCGGATGCTGGTCAAGAGACTGTTCACTGATAGCAAGACAAATACCAGGGTCTTCAATTCTTTGTAAAAGCTACAAAACCAAACAAAATACAGTGAACCCCTACTACATTCCTGGAAAGTAGCCTTTATAATGGGCAGTCCATGACAGATTATTACGCTACAACGGTCCAGCCAACAAATTAATTTGTACAAGTGCCTTACATATATAAGAATGATTTAGATAACCCATTTATAGACTACTCATTGCCTATTTGCTCCATTTATTAATAAAAATATTTTTAAAATTAAAGTAAGCAAAAAATTAAGCAAGGAATGGGACAGAAGGTATAGTGATCAGAAGTTTCCACTTTGCTTCCAGAATATTTTTAAAGCTATGTAGTTGGACAGAGCCTGCACTTTATTTTACACTGTTATTAGCAAGAGCTCCATAATTATTAAAACCAGAAGAATTCACACTTCACTAATTTGGGCACTGAAGCACAACTGACCAATTCCTGTTACTAGTTTCACTTCTGATTCTTCTGCTTAAGCAGCACAGAAATGCTTCACTATGATTTTTCAAATAAAAGGGGCCTTGTATTTCCATGTAAGTGACATTTATGCTATTAGGTCCAACAACTAGATTGCCGAGCTGGATTTTCACTTAAGCATAACAGGGGAGAGCCAGGATCCCAAAAATACATATAAGCAAATAGCATCTCTTAAGGGAAGAACCAAAAAGGCCATGAAAACACACAAGAAGGCAAAGAAAAGAGTTCTCAACTTATATGATCTATGGATGTAAGGCTGAAAGAGTTTTGCTATTACCTGCAATGCTTTTTCCATGTCTCCCATCTCCAGTAAGTGGAGAAGGTGCTCACGGTGAAGGTTGATCAAGTCTTCTCTTGGGACAGGATACAAGTGCCCCCATTCCTCAAACAACTCATAATCCTAAAGAATTTAAAAAAAAAAATAAAGAGGGACAAACTCTACCCTCTCTGATACAGCTGTTTCTCCCAAAGTTCTGATCAACTTCTCCAGAAATTCTGTAGCTTAGACTACTCTCCCACATGCAACAAGTAAATAATTACATTGACAAGAAGATGATACTCAATTTTGTCAGTCACAGCTGCATTGAGAATGCCTTCTCATCTCACAGTAAGCAAGTTGGCTTTTTAGTATTAGTATTGATATAATAATCAAGCCTGTATTATGTCAAAAGCCATGCTATTAAAGTCTTCAAAATTCTAAGAGAAAAGAACAGGTTGTATCTCAGAGTAAGAGTTACAACTTAAACTTAAGGATTAACAACTACATGTAAATCTTGACATTAAACACAGATCTGTATTTGTTTCTGTAGCACAGAATCCTTCCTCCCAAGGTAATCTCCATTGATCAGTGTTTTAAGATGCTATTTCAACAAATTTATCTACTCAAAGTTTAGAGCATTCTAATTCAACAAAATTCACATGATGATGCCTAACCTTTGCTTTCAGAATGATATTCATGATGGCCTGGGGGTCATCAGTGCAGGCTTTTTTCAGATCCTGCCAGTCATTCCATAATGGTTCATTTTGCACATTCAAAATCTGAAAAAGTTAATATTAGGGTAGCACAGATTTTAAAAGCTTTATCTACTACAATCATGAAGTCTAAGAAAACAGCTGAGCTGATCACATCAAGAGCTGCTTCATACAAAGAAAACAGTCAAAAAGGAGAGCCATGTTTATCTCTAGCCCTTTTTCGGGATGATGTAATGCACTTGCACTCCAAAAAAGACTATGCCATTTTCTTGGAGGTATGAGTCTACAAAGCACGTTTATAAGGGAAGGTTTTTAAAAGACTAGATGGCAATAATTAGGGATGAAAAAGTACATGTATACTGCAGACATTGGTGGCACTAACAGAGACAACTGTCAGTTAGCAGAACCACCACGAGACAGAGCTCAGCAGGGATTTACAACTCCTTTTTTTGCACTGTTTGGCTTTTCAGTCTGTGCTGAACTAACTCCAGGCCAGCTAGTCTGACTTAACTTGGGTATCTGCACTACCCTGAAGTTAGAAGAACTGACTGCAATACAAACACACTTATTGGACCACTAGTCTTGTACACCATGCCTAGGTACACCTGCACCTCTCAAGCTTATAAAATGATGAATCGCCATGGAAAACTTCCAGAGGCTCTAGCATTTGTATAGAATGGAAAAACAAATACCTTGCAAGAAAACAGCCTCACACAAAGGTTTATGTCTAAGCATGTTTACAGACCTGAATGCTAATAGGAGAGTGGGAAGGTTATGAAGGGTGGAAGCCGAGTGTTAATTGGATACTACAGCACTGAAAACACATTAACTGTTTTGGATGAAAGACTTGAGAAGCTATTATGATCAAAAAAGAACCAAGGGCTAAAACTTTTCCAAAGGGCAAGCATATTTGCTCCCAGCTGCCTATTTCATCTCACTGGTTACTTGAAGGACTTTGTACCTTTTGATAAACCTGAAGTTCTTTCTTCCTGCTCTGCAGACTGGCTTTTAGTTCATCAGTTATGCCCAAATCAGAAATGCAATAAGCTAGGATTTCCAAACAGGCATCAAGGGGCCATTTGTCCAGACAGCGCAGGGCCAGCCTACTTCTCAACGTTGCATTTTTTACTGGGAATAAGTATTGCCAACCATCCTTATCTGTGGAGGAAACAAACCACTAGTTTGAAACCCAGTTTCTGCAATTTGGAAAATAAAAAAAATCCTCATCCTCACTGGATCGCATCACCAAATGAAACAGTGCAGTGCTGAAAAATCTGTGCAAGACTCATCCCAAGCATCAGATTCTTGGGAAGTAATCAAAGTTAGCATGGGATACTTACTATCCTTAGACTCCAAAAGGCACCCTTTCACAGGATACATCATCCATGTATGACAATGACACTGCTGTAAAAGATGTTCCATTAACAGTACTATGGTTAGTGCCTCCTGATGTATTCAGCTTTTCACATAAAAATAACACAACAGATGCATTCCAGTTCTTTTGTACTAAATTGGTCAGGATTTGCACATTTGCAAAACAGAAACTACACCATCAGAGAAAGCAAATTTAGGATGAAGGAAAGGAAGGGATCTGTTTCCATCTTTGGATTTGCCCAAGGACCACTACTTTAGTTTCCACCTCCTGGTGCAGGCTGTATTCTTCATAATAAAAAAAAAAAAAAAAAAAAAAAAAAGAAAAAGTTGAAGGGAAAAAAGCCTGACTTAATACTTCTTACCTTCAGCAGTTGCACAGCTCAGCACAGCATCCTTCACATTGACCAGCTCCTCCACATCCTGACTGTACAGATCTAAGACCTTCAGAGCTCTGTCCCAATCCTTTGCAGCAAGAGCTTGTTCCAAGACTCCCATTAATACCTTAACAGCTGTGGGGGAATGCAATCCTAGGAGAACCAGAGATATGTATGTCTTGCCAGAGAAGACAGTAGCCAAACTGCTACCTTCCTCTTGCTGGTTCTGAAGTGGCTCAAACATAGCGAGAAGAAATCGTTCCAATATTGGGAAGTCCTTCAATAACACCTCACACTCCCTGGAAATCTGTTCCAAACCTAAGGGCACCTCCCGTTTGCCCCGAAATTCCATCCAAGATAAACTTGATTTGGGAATTTTCTGTATATTAGATGCACTTAGACATGCCACTGTGGCCATTAGCTTCGACTGAGACTTTAGGAAGTCCAGGGAGGATGCAGTGAGTGTGTGCTGGCTCAAGTCATTCAGAGAGAACACTCCCTGAGTGGAGTTATCCTCAGAGGTCATTGCAGAATTGTGAATAGGTAATTCAACATCTGGCAGGCAGCGGTAGGCACACTGGTGTGCTAAGTTACTGATGTTTGTCAGAAGAGACTTTGCCTGGCTGTTTTGCCTTGCACTGCACAAGGACAGTCGTTCACAGCAACAGTTAACAATAACTTCCTGCACATTCAAGTTCAACTCTTCTTTAGCCAAGAGAGAAGAAAGCCTGCAGGATTGAAAACAGAACCAGCTTACCCAGCACATATCAAAGGTACTTTACGATTACGTATTTTCATAAATCTTCCAAACATTTTGTGAACACAAGCCCCCTAATATTCTTCACAGGTACATACACAGGAAGACTACATATCCTATGTTTACAGTATGGAAAAAAATACCCGTACACAGCACAACATCAATAACTCGGAGCTTACGCTGCCATTCCTTTAAAGAACTTACTCCTCAAACATTGACTTTTACCTAAATGCGAGACAGTAGAATGGTTCACCATTACTGCTCATCTTTTTAAGAGCTACTTCGTCAAATCAGACACTTTCCATGCCAGCCTAATTCAGTAATTTGTGATAGAAAGACCTTAGATTATCCAGTTTACCTACTGACCAGGGCAAGAGCCATGCTCAGCTGTATTCTTAAGAAGCCCTACTGGTGTATTGTATTTTATTACATTGCTAAGCTGCAAGTCCACCACTCTGAACTGCCACACATTCAGTCAAAAAATCCACATAAATGCACTCTCTCTTCACAACAGACAGTAATTGTTAAAAACATGGAGCCACAGTTTTCCCTGTCAAAAATCTTCAGGTTGGTAGAGAAGCCACTGAGTAAGCTCCTCCCTGCACACTAATCCTTGCAGCATTAAGTAATTGGCTGGTGGGACACAGCAGGCTGTACTACCTGTGCTAAGCAGCCAGAGAAGAATTTAATCCTGGCTGAGGTCTAAAGTCATCAACACCAAGATAACCTAGAGAAGTATATAATATGAAAAGCACCAACCTGTCAGGATGAACCTGTCTCTCAAACACAAGCTGGGAGAGCAGCTGAGATGGACTCTGCTGTAACAGGATGAAAGGGTTCCCCACTTTCACTTCTGCAGACAGGTCTTAAAAAAAAAAAAAAAAAAAAAAAAAATCAAAACATTTATTATAATACAAACACATTAGCTGAATACACCAACCAAGTCTTAGTTTAGGAACACAAATTTTAAGAGCCTGGAGTCTGAAACCTCTTTGACTAAATTCACAGAGGTCTGCATTAACAGCGTGGTAAAATCCAGAGTAAATTGCAAGGCATTTGTGATTACGATACACCTCTCAAACTTGGCACCACTGGCTCACATTTTACTGGACCTATTACCAAAACAGGTAGCGTGAAGAGTCTTTGGCCTTTAAGCGAGATCTAGGTTCAAACAGTTTAGCAACTCTACTTCAAACTTTCACCAAAACATGTATTTGCAGTGAGAGACCGAAAATGTGCCGTACTGGTTTCTGAGGAGTCTCTGGATGTAGATTAGTGAGTCCATGCTCTATTCAAGTCAAAGTGAGCAACGGCAGAGGGAACTCACAAATGTAAAGCTACTTTTACAAAAAGAGTGAAACCTTAGTCAGTATTGCTGAAAAGCCTTTGTATCCACTATGTTGAGTAACTCTGAACATATTCTTGTAAGTTTACCTTTTCCTTTTATCTTCCAGTACAATAAAGTTTCCCCAGAACTCACACAGCCCTTAAATACTGTGCATTTTTTTGGCTTTGGCAGTTAGTCAATGAGGACTGAATCACGTCCATACAGAAGTTATGGCTGGCATGGTAGTGACCCGAGCTGAACCAGCATGTCTGAAAACAGATCTCTGCCCTTTTTTCTTATCCTCTTGGGAAGGTATTCTCTGAAATCAGTACTGTGGTATTTTACATTAGTGCAGCTCAATTAGTGTCAACTTTAAAAAACAGACCAGTGTTTTTTCTCCTAGCACAGTAAATTGTTCTGTTCTTCTGACAGTTTTATGTGCTGATGATGCATTTCTTTTCATGGACCACCATCACCTGCTGATTCTAAGAAAAAATTCTGCCTAGTTACCTCTGCATAGCCTTCTACACATTCTCTTCTTATCCCTGTGGAGCAGCAGGGCACTGGTTGCCTCTAAGGGAGCTGAAAAGCACACAGCATCCTGATCCACTGGATGCAAAAATCAGTCTCACCTTACAGGGTACTGATCAGAATTTTTGGAGGTCGGGGTTGTTTGTTTTGTCTAAACGAAGTGCAGAATCTGGGTCAGTAGTTAACATTTCTGTTCTTGTTTTCCTACTGCCATCAGCTATTTTTATCTTAGCTGAGGGTGGCCTAGGTGTTAAGAAATAAAATTTGAAAAGCAGTGCGATAATACTTGAAAGCAAAAGATCTGACTATGCACAGGTAGTAGGCACATTTGGCAAGGAATCATTTTTGCACAATTACTTTCCAGAATCAGGCCAGGCTACACAGTCTGGGTATCTTCACCTAGGGTCAGACTTTCCAGCAGGAACCCCTTACCTAGCTCTGCATTCAGGCTTCGTAACACAACAGCAGCCAATGTAGTGATGTAGTCAAAGAAGGCCCTCACAAAGTTTGTCTGCATGTTGCTCTCTGGCATGGTTTGGTCAAGAGTTCTCAGCAGGAGCTGTGTTTGATTCCAAACCAGGTGCTTCTCCAGCTCCGTAGGTTTGAGAGAGGCCTGCTCCACCAAGGTCCCAAGCAGGTTTCCTTTAGAGTCTGGTTTAAGAGAACAGACATACATCCAAGTTTCAAGTAAGTATTAAATGCCAAAAATGAAGGGGGGGGGGGGGGGTGGGGCGGGGAAAAGAAATTGTTTAGCCTGATTTCCTCTCTGCAATTACAGATCTCAGTCTGGGCATTATAATTTTATTGAACGCAAGAGAAATTTTCACAGCAGAATAAATCAATGGTTCATCTAAATTAGTAACCGTGCCTCTGATGAGTTAGAAATATATTAACGCAGGCCTAAAATATTTCTAGTTGTGTGTCGTTAACAAATAAGCTTATTCTAAAACACAGGTCTTGACCAGTCCTTGTGCTCCATAACATTTAGCCCTTAGAGCTCTCCTAAATTTTGCTCATTAAACATACAAATATCTTTAAATATTTCACGAACACCTACATGCCATTTAGAAATTTGGTGAATGGAGAAAGAAAAAAAACATAAGACGACACCCGAGTGCTATATAATGAAGAGAACTCTGAGAAAAGGCAACTGTGGAAGACTTCTTCAGAAAAGGATGAGATGTTTTATGATAGCCCTATGAAAACTGGAAGGCGTTATGCTACAATAGTTTTATAACTTTATCTCCTTTTTGTTAAAAAAAAAAAAAAAAAAAAAAAGGCAACAGTAAGGATACACCTAATTATCTATAACCTGTCAGGTTAAAATACACTTAAAGAATTCCTTGTTAGGACTGAAGAAAAGTAGGACAAATAATAACCTCGACTGTACTCAGTGATGCTTTCCTTTCTTCTCTGGCAAATTCACAATTTTAGCTCTGAAAACAAAACGCCCGGAATATAAGAATTACAGATAGATTTTACACTTTGCATTTAGGATTTTAAAAAATATATAATTATGCATACATCAAAGAACATTACTACTAGATTTATAGTTGTCCGGACAGGCCAAAACAAAAATTTAGATCAATTTGTCAGTCTTCACAATCACAAAAAATAACTCACCCACAGAATGCTCAACACGTGTCAGTGCTTTTAGGATTTGATCCAGATTTTGTGATAAAACAATTTCATTAGTAATACTTTCTTCTGTCAAGGCAGGGTAGCAAGCTTGCAGAAGATCTACAATACTGCATCGAAAATGACTCCCTATTTTCTCATCTGAGACCTCTACAAAGAGGGAGAAACAAACAGCAACTATAACAAAGACAAATATTTTTGCACAGAAAAAGTCCCACAGAACCAAAATTGTATTATAGTACAACTAGTTTGCCAAATTCAAAGTGTTCAATTTATTCAGAATTGAGCTTGGGTCCACCCCCCCCCCCCCCCGCCTTTTTTTATTTTAAATATTAAGCTAAAAAATTGGAAGTTGAAACTTCCATTGCAACAGAAGGCAAGAATTTGATTTAAGCACGTTTCAACAGAAAATCTTATCAGCAAAGCACACTACCTGGCTTGGATTGCCCTTGTGATGTGCAGGAATAGTTGAGAATTTTACTTATTTGCTGGAGAACTGCTGGGAAACCCTTTACACCTTCAGAGTGCAGTAAAACAAAGTCAGGTCGGTGGCCTGGAAAAGTCATTGTGCAAAGGGGGACAAAATAAAAGTTAGGAGTGGAAAAAAGAGAAACTAACATGCAAGTACACAATGAGATTTAATTAAGACTCAGGTGTTAGCACAAACAACACAGCATAGAGCAGCTTTTTCTACTCCCAGGCCCATGTTGATAAACTCAAAAATCAAAAGCCTACCCCGAGTTTCAAGGCTGTTGTACAGTCGCCTTTCTGCTGTTTCCAAAAGCTGCTTGCATGTTTTCCAAAGATGGCACTGAGTACAAGCTAGATCAAATGCCGCCATTGCTGAAGGACTGAGGTCCTCAAGGACTTCCCACAGAGGATCAGTATGCTCCAGCTGGATGTTGCTGATCCAGAAGTTTTCTTGGAGAGTAGGGGCAAGACTTCCAGAAGTTGCAAGCAATTTATCAGTAACATCCGAGATAGAATAAAATACCATACCTACATGCGTCAGCAAAACACAAAATCACTAATTAAACAGCATATTTATCTCAGATCCTGTCATGGATAATTATTCTCTAATCCTTTAGGAAAAATAATTCAATAGATGGCCTGCTTCATGGACCAATTACTGTAGAATGGATAAACTAATTGGGCATCAACAGCAAATTTCAGCATTCGTGGACTCCTTTTAAGTCAAAGAACCACAGCTTACTCTTCTGAACAATTGTTGCACTCATTATGACAGGATTCAAGTTTCTTCCTCCTGTTTTCCACTTCTCCCCCACCTTTTGAGAAGAACTCAAGAAACCCAGCCCTTACCAGCTGCTGCTGCATTCCCAATAGCTTGCAGTGTCGAACGGCCACTGCCAGATTTCCTGATGCCTCCTGTGCCATCTGATGCTTGATTCTCAATATTGTGCTCCACTCTTGCCATTTCTCGTACCGCCTCTTGGTAGCGCTCCATGAAAACCAATTCACCATAGCAAGGTGAAGTATCCAGATTAAACATCAAAGCCACCTTTCAAAAATAACAAAAGATGTAATTACAGAGCATGTCAAATGAAGCTTTCAAAGGTCAAAGAGCTTTGGGGGTTTTTAGAGGAGATGACGGAATAAAATAAAACAGACACTTTAACTGAAAAATGTCCCCACAGACACAGCAGGCTGAAATGGGGGGGGGGGGGGGGGGTTTCTAGAGAGGTTTTAGTGCCTGAAAAACAGGACCTTACAACATTTTTCAACTACTTTTATAAAGCTCAGCTATTATTTGCTGCAAAGCTAGAGCTGAATTAATTTTCGTAAACCACACCATTCAGAATGACTCTTCATGATTTCAATACACTACATAACGAAAGAAACCTATCAAGTTGAGCCTCCAAAGTAAACTATTTTAAACAAATTCTTATGCAGCAAGAAATACCTTCTAGAAATTTAAACACACAGTAGATAAGCACAGCTGTGCAAGTTTCTATTACCAAACCAACAACAGAATACAAACCAAGCTTGAATTCTTTATCATTAGCAACACTGAAATTCAAAGTAAAGCAGCAAAACAAAATGCTTCTTTTGGCCCTGTAAGTAGGGAAAAGATGAAGTGGCATGCTTGACGTCAAACAGAACTAACGAGTTGAGCAGTAACCTGCTGCTAATGCAACGCTTAAATGATATTAACTGCTCCGATATCACTATCTGAAATTCAGCCAGGTCACTGCTTGTCCTGGTTTCAGCTGGGATACAGTTAATTGTCTCCCTAGTAGCTGGTACAGTGCTATGTTTTGAGTTCAGTATGCCAAGAATGTTGATAACACTGATGTTTTCAGTTGTTGCTCAGTAGTGTTTAATCTAAAGTCAAGGATTTTTCAGCTTCTCATGCCCAGCCAGTGAGAAAGCTGGAGGGGCACAACAAGTTGGCACAGGACACAACCAGGGCAGCTGACCCAAACTGGCCAACGGGGTATTCCATACCATGTGGTCATACCCAGTATATAAACTGGGGGGAGTGGGGGCAGGGGGGATTGCCGCTCAGGGACTAACTGGGTGTCGATCAGCGGGTGGTGAGCAATTGCACTGCGCATCATTTGTATATTCCAATCCTTTCATTATTGCTGTTGTCATTTTATTAGTGTTATCATTATTATTATTAGTTTCTTCTTTTCTGTTCTATTAAACCGTTCTTATCTCAACCCACGAGTTTTACTTCTTTTCCCGATTTTCTCCCCCATTCCACTGGGGGGGGGGGCGGGGAGCGAGTGAGCGGCTGCGTGGTGCTTAGTTGCTGGCTGGGGTTAAACCACGACACTGCTTTTTACAGAGGATCCAATCACTGATGCACCTCAAGATGTTTTTTCAGAGCATCAGCCCAAAAGCCACATAAAACAGCCACAGCTGCATGCACAGCTGTGAGGGAGCAAAGGACTACAGATGTGCAGACTGTCAATTTCAAGTCTTTCTGCCCGTTTTCAGTACCCTGAATTTAGCCTCAAAACATACCTCCTTCAAATAAATGTCATCACCACTTTGGCTCCGCTTTGGGTAAGCAATACATTTCCATGTTCCTGCTGAGCTTACAAGTGGCAGAGTGTCATGGCTTTGAGTCACTGACTAAAGTAAGCAGTTCAGATGCTGCTTCCTCATGAGGCTTCAACGTGAGCTCTTTGTGTTCTTCATTCAGCTGAAACACTAACCTCGGCCAGCTCTCATCAAACATTTTCATGCCTTGAGAACCCAGGTTTAGAGAAAGCATTTTTATATAACAAGAAAAAAAACAATCCAGCATCCATGGGATGTTGGTATGGAATACCTTTGCTCCTTTCACTTGCTTCTACTTCTGAAGTGACCCTTTCACTTGGAATGCAGATGCTTCAGCCCTATGCTTACTAATGCAGAAGAAGCAGGAATTTCATTAGCTATCACAACCACAAACATCAATACCAAATTAGATTTTTAATTGCACAAAGTACATGCAACTCATTTACCTGATGGGCTTCTACAAAGTTTCCTCTCAAAACACAAGAAACTAACAGTGATTCTGGTGGAGAAAGCATCATAGGAATGAGGGGGTTTTGCTGGTGTGGTGTCACCCTGCTTTCCAAATCACTTGAGCCAGACACATTACTGGTACTTCCCTCTGCAAGACAACAGAATTAGTCAGTACACTATTATGGAAAAAACATTTCACCAGGTAACAGCTAACTTATTAGACAACAGTACCTGACATATTTAACACAAAAATATAGGAGCAGAGTCACAAGGAAGGTTTAGGGTGAAGAGGTCAACATAAAGATCTTGTTAAAAATTCTCATAATATTTCACTACTTGGTCAGAACTTTCAGTTTGGATCTCATCCAAATGTAACACTGCTTAGAGCCTACATAATGTGGACGCAATGCTAAGGCACTGGTTTAATATGGATAAAGGGAGAAGTCTTAAGTATTGCACCTATTAAATCAATTTAGCATGCCTAAGCATGTTTTAGGTTACATGACTACCAGTCTATTAGCTTTTTTGATGGTTTGCACATCAATACATTGCATACTGTTTCCCGCAAGCCAAAAATATCAAGAAAAATCTAATTTTCTTATTCCAGAAGAGATATATACTATATATACTATTCTAATTAGAAAAAGCCAGCCAAAAATGGGAGCTCCAAGAAGTGAAAAGTTTGAACTCTGTCCTGCAAAGAGCAGTAATTCACATTAACTAGTCAAGCAAACAGTTCATCATGTACATTGATAAGAAAGAAATACTGGTTTTGTGGCTTAATACCTGAGGTACTGGTGCTTAGCTCGCTACTTGTGCTTTCTAATGATGGACTGGTAGTTCCCTCTTTCCCATCTAAAATGGAAACAAATCAAAACCAGCACATTAAATACACTTTTTCTAGACAAGGTAATTAAAACTTACTCCAAAGAACAGATCAGGCAACCGCAAGAGATCTTCAAGAGTATCTCGCAAATGAGCCATCACTGATGTCTATGATAAATGCAAAAACTGCTCATTTGAAGAAAGTGCTAGGCAAGAGACTCTGTTGGGTTGGCTCATCATTGACTCATGTCAGATAGTTTAAAGCTTCTTATTTTGGAACATCCCACTCCAAAACCAGATGTACCTTTTAAAGGCTAAATAGAAAAAGGGTGAGGAACACAACTTTCTCCTAAGGCTGCCAATTTAAGCCACAAACTCCTGTAAATTCACATCCTAGATACTATTGTGGTAGGAATGAAAATATACCCAACAGTCACTGGATATAGTGGGGAAAGGAAAGAACTGGTACTATAGTTGCAAAGTCCTCCTCTGCCCCAAATCAGACTATGGATGAAAGAAGTTATTTTCTTACCTGAATTTAAAATTAGTTATCTTTTAGTTGTGCAGGTAAGCTTTAGGAAAACAACCTCAATCCAAGTGGAATTGGACTAAGACACTTCAAACTAGTTAGAAAATTAAAGGAAATAAATCTAGTCCTCTACCCCTAGTCCATTAAATCTAATTGCATTCAGCTATGAGCTCAGCAAAATTATGCACATTTCAGAGATGTCTTCTCCAAGTGACTTTTTCAACCCACCTGTTTTGTACCTTTGAGATCTACTTCGTTTCTTAAAGCTGGAGCAGCTGATTAAAGAGCAGTATCTCCTGGAAGCTGCAAGCTGATGTTCTGTGAAACATTTAAGCAAAAACATTACCAAACAGCTGGACAGGTCATTAACAGTTATTTGTCTACCTTAAAGCACATCTACATAGGTAGAGCTATGATGGCAAATCTCCAAAGAAAACACAGCTGATCTCAGCTAAGAGCACTTCTGCAGTAAAGTTTAAACCAGCATCTGGAAGTAATTTTGATGCAACTCAACTAATACTGTGGTTTTCACATCCACATCCAATGTTGCTTATGTATATATATGTACTATACCTTCTACAACCCTATTGAGTACTAAGGGTCTTTTCCAACCTAAATGATTCTGTGATTCTAACTATACAGAAAAATAGGTATAGTCCAAGTACATAAACAGCTAGAAACAAGGTGAAAAGAATAAGAATTAAAATAGTAAAAGAGAGAGTTTGATTTGTCATTAACATTTTGCTGAAACAACTGGGTTCTTCAGTAACGCAGGGTAGTATGAGCCCTGACTTGGTCAACAATTCTGGAAGTGAGCAAGTAATGTGGGTTCCAGCCCTTGAGACAGAAAACCCAAGAGCTAGACAGTGTCAAGAAAAGCCAGCCATCTTTCCCTGAAAGATGTTCCCCAAATAGTTACCAACATTTGTCAGAAGTCAGGACTCAAAAGTACAGAATCCCACAGAAGATGCTGCCTGTCCAACAGAAACACTGAGGGCTGTCTACTCAAACATAAGTCCCATCGCATCCCCTCCTTTATATGGGGAGACTTTAGAAATAGTTGAACACAAGTTTGGAAACTTGGAACATTTAAGGTCCATACTGCCCAGTCTTTCTTGGGACATGGACTTTGCATGGTCTGAGATACACAATAAGCCACACTATGATACAAGCAGAAATGTGAGAGTAGCAGGGCTAACAAGTTATAGGATATGGAGAAGGGTGGGCGGGAAACAGGTTCCTGAGTGTGTTGTTTTAGCTACTCCTGAGGAGTGGTCTGCATCCCCGAATAATCCAGCTTCCTCTGATACATGTTCCTAAAACGTTTCCAGACTAGGCTAGATCAACACTCTGTCCATGAATGAGATGAATCTATCTGACTTGCACAGGATCCCACACCACCATGTCCCTTCATATCACTGCCCTGTTGACATAACTTGTGACCAAGCAGCAGGAGAAAGACAGGCAAACTGAAGCAGTGTGTCCACAAAGGGGAGGGAAAAAAAGAAAAAGAAAACCCAAACTTTCTTATTAGAATAGACATCACTGCTATTGGAAAATCGTGCCAGAGCCAGGCGATCTCCAACTAGGTCACTCTCCTAATATCTGCCAAAATGTGCTCCCTTAGTAAGAGGCTCAGGGAATGTAGTCTTGAGACCACTGCCTAGAAAGCTGTAACAGAACAGTGTCAATACATCAGAAACTACCAAATACAAAGCCTACCTGCATTTCTGTTACTCATCACCACCTTATATCGCCAGTGAGCTTCAGAAAGGTATTTGGAAAACTGTAACACACGACTTCCAAAGGCGTCTCTGCTTGCAGAAAGATTCAAGCACTCGACAAGTTCCAGCTCTTCACGAAGAACGTTACTGGAGTCCCATGGGAGAGAACTCTGAATTTCTTCCAGATGGTTGAGAAGCAATGTGAGGAAGGCATCCATGGCCACCTCATCCACTAAAAATCCAGTAACACCACTAGTGAAGTGTTTCAAATCCAGGTAGCTCAGCCTAGAGGTTTCACAGCTTTTGCCACCTAACATCGAGTCATGAAGATCTTGGGTATCTGTGTGAACTGTCTCAGCAGCCAGCAGATGCCTCTCTAATTTCTTTTCAGCCTCTATTAGGTGCTGTGGACTTTCAGAGGTAGAAGACCGCCGACTAGCACTGCCTTCTACACTCACAGTAGTAGTCTTTTTGTCAAGATCATCATCCTCTGAATAGTCTTCAGGTAGAAAAGCCTCAGTATGGAGGTCACTGTAGGAAACAAAAAGCAAGGAGAAGATGTTCTCCAAAACCTCCAGGCGCAGAGGAGCAGGAACACTCCTTAAGAACTGCTGACACTTCACAAGGTACTGAGGAAATACTGAAGAGCAATCTGTATAATTAAAAACAAAAATAAAGGACACTTACAAGATTTTTCAGGAGTTCTTTCCTCCAACCTTTGCCATTTAAGAAAATCCTAGAAGAGGGAACTGTCCCAGTGGCTTAGAGCCAATCATTCCTTCATGGATCAAGTAAATATATGTCCAACATTTTACATTTAGAAAGGTAGTGTACCTCCTCCCTCTCAGTAATGCCAATTATCGCCTTGTGCAATGATGTGCAAACTCAGATTACACCCCTTTTAGCCTTTAAGTCAGTTTTAGCTCTGGGAAATCATAAGCTCTTACAAAAGCATCCCTGCCATTACCATCCTGTATGTAATATCACCTTCTTTTTGCACTACATTTTTAATACAATTACCTTAAATGTTTTGGAACAAGACAGGTAGCTTATTCATATCTATTGTTACTAAAGGTAACAACACCTCAAAGAAATGCCATTATACTTGTTTGCAAAGCAGTCATAGCCCACTGAATAAAAACATCATATGTGCACAGGATGCAATATTATCCCAATACTAAATGATAAATCAGAGCCCAGCAAATGGAGAAGCACAGGCTACTGAACCTGAGAAAGGAGGCCAATCACCTGCTGGTTCTCCAGAAGTTGCGTCTTCAGGGATATCACCAAGAAGGCTGTGTACGCAATCTTTGCACTTGGAATGCTTATGAGAATTCACACAGAGAGCATAGATAGCATACTTCATGGCACAAAATGCTCGAAACAGTGCCAGATTGCGTTGCTGACTCAGGGTGTTAGGGAGTGTTGCTGCTGTGGAGAGAAATAAGGGTGTTGAAGGAGTAGGAAGGAGATGAGAAAACAAGTTAATTTTCTCCTGCAGTTCCCACGCAGCAATATTTAACCAGTCCTTCTTTCCCAGTGTCACATCTTTCTTCCCAGATTTGCTCTATCTCACTGTTACTTCACAACATATGAAAAAAAAAAAAACCAAAACCAAAACCAAACCCACAACAGGTAGGCACAGACAAGTCAGGTGTGGATCCCCTTCTGAAAAGGAAAATTTCTGTGAATTTGTGTTACAGGACCTGGCTACAGCACAGAATGATCAAAATCTGGTCATGACGAGTCTCATTAGAGGTATGTGGTTAAGCCACATACACTGCTGCATTTACAACACAGGGACAGACCGTGTCTCATTCCAGCATCTTAGAATTGTGTGTTCTATCACACAGTGGATAAGTAGGGAAATAGTGTAGACTGGCTATGACTGTAGTGAGAATAGATTACCACGACCTCTACAGATTTGTACTAATAAATAACTATCACGGTTGATTCTATCCACAACGGCCGGCCATATAGATCATATAAAATCTGCAATTGATTAAAGAAAAAGTACGGTCCCACAGTTTCCTTCACACATTTATGATAAAGGCAACTTAGAGAAGTACTACACCCACTCCTTCTCCTTTTTGCTTTTTTTTGAGGAAAGAAGGTGTCGCATGCCAGAGCCATGATCTCTTCTTAGTACAACAGAACATCAGAGCTGCAAATTATGTAAAAGTTGCATCATCATTCCCTTCACCCAAGAACACAATACAGAGTCATATATTCTGTTACGCTGGGTTTAGATGAATTATCCAACTACTGTACAAAGGTTAAAAAAAACCCAAAACAACAACAACAAAAAGAAAACACCAGACAGTGTTAAATTAGTGCTTGAATCCACTATCCTACATTCTCATACAAGGGGTAGATTGTCCCTCTGCCTACTGGCACACAGGAGAAGCATTAGCCAATTTTTTTTTTTTTTTTTTTTTAAACAAAGCACTGGTTTGATGTACTGACAATGTCCCCATCCAAACTCTAGGACTGAACAGCACTACCTAGAAAGTGTTTCAGTACCGTCCTCCACAAGGCTTGAGCATGATTTCAAAGAAAAGCACCTGAACTCTTCTGAAAACTACAGAGCAGCCAAGACAAAAGCCCTGAAAGCACAAACAGTTTGAAACCAATTATTCCCTATCACTGCAATTCTAAACAGCGACAATGGTGAAAACTATAATGCAAACAGCAGACAGAACTGAGGAAACATCCAAGTATCAATCCTTTGCAGAATCCACATGCCACAGAAATGCTATAATTCACCAGCAGCTCTACACTAATATGTAGCACCCAAAAAGCTCTCAATACCACTGTCTTAAGAGGACTTCATGCAGGTGAAGCCAGAGATCTGATAAATACAGTCCTCTGAAAAAGAGAAATAGCTAGCTGGAGATACTACAAGATACACACTAGTAATCAAATGCAAGTTTAATACACTTTTGCCTCCCATGTGGAAAGACTTGGATGCAGTGAGTCTGTGTCAGTATCTGCATCTAAACCAGCCCTTTTCCTTGTACTAATACCAAACAACTACTCTTTAACTATAAGCACTTGTTTTTCCTATGGCAGAAATATTAACACCTCATTCTTGAATTCTGTAACTCATGAGGAAATTTCTGCCCATCATTTCTTTTGTTAGTGTGACTGATCAAAACTAGCATTACGCACTGATCTGAAGGGTGCCTGAACACAACTGTCTACCAGTACCTCTACTTCAGTTTCACTACTGCAGCTGACAGATGTGTGTCAGAAAGAAGGGGAAGTATGTGGGGTGAGGGAGAAAAAGGCCTATTAACACTACCAACTCACACAAATCAAAACTTCATGACCCCTCTCCTCCCTTTATTTTAAAGGAGATTCTATTAAACTGTGTTTATATAATTATCTAAATTTTACAACAATCACTGGGCTGAAAAGAGAGAGAGGACTTGTCTTCCATTAACTAGTTCTGTAAATTAAGGTGATCTGAAAAAAGAAGTGAAACCACAGCTAGAATTCTTTTGCTACAGTCATGGAGCTCCCAGAAGGTATGATGGGACTGCCTCTTCCTGTTTCTGAAAGGTTTTGACAGAATTTAAGCAGAAAAGAATTAAAATGCAAGAACTGATTAAAAGACCCCAACATCAGCAACAACAAAACAATTAATTTCAGAAAGCAGGACACTGAAACTAGAGATCTATATTGAGTCTCAATCATTACATCTTTTAAGACTATTCAAGACAACCGTCATGATATTTAACAATAAAACCTGTAAAAGTAGGACTGGAAACTAACATCTTAACAATATGATACTGGAAGGAAAGAAAACTGCTTCCCACCAGGCAACCTGGAAAATCCACGCGAGATGCATCACTGAGAGGTCTCCATGCAACTCAGGTTGAAATTACACATGTACAAATTCCCATCCATAGAAGCAATAAGGCAAAAAATTGCAGCTTCTTAGGTTCTAGTACATGCAGAAGACTGAGCTTCTGTATCATTAAGAGGCCCTGGCAAAAAACAGCTTTAAATAGCAGCAGCTGAACCTGGACATAGGCCGCAATCAAGAGAGTGTACAAGGAGAGTCACTTCTGAGCAAACTAATGTGTTTAGGAATCTCAGGTATTTTAGGCACCAAATTGGAACATGGGAAAATGACAGAAGTGAGGCAAGAGGGATGTAAACACAGCCTGTAGGTAAGCCTTACTGGTTTTTAATATTAAAGTAGATTTGGTAAGACTTAATATTAGGAAAAAAACCAAAAAACATTTTGTATCTTTCAAAAATGTAGATGATATAGTATGAGACATTGTCAATTTCATCTGGCTTTGCCTTTTGATTTTAAATTTAAGTGCAGATAGCTGAAATCCAAAATATACACTTACTTTTCAAGCTAAGGGTATTATACAGTATATAATTTACGAGTAGCATATATTATGAGCATGTGCAAAGTCTTGTTACCATTTTGAAAATGCTGTTTCAGAGATCTGTCCTTGTGAGATCAAAGAGATCTCACAACTCCTTCTTGGGAGAGAATTTACTCCCCAAAAGGATTCTAAAATAATTTTTACATGCCCTCTAGTTTTCTTCTGTGAAACAGCTGATAAGTACTATCTTCCTCATTTACAGAAGTAGGTCAAAAGAACAGATTCTTCCTGGCAGAAATACTGAGCAGCACATACTTGATGGATAGGGGTTTTTCTGTGTTCTCACCACCCTACACATTTACCCTGCATCTGTTTGTCTCTAGCAGGAACTTTCTGAAGAAGCTCAATAACATCGTCTTCATTCAGTGCCAGAAGATTAGTGAGATGATGAAGAGAGTACACTGCAGTGTGGCAATCTAGACCGTGCAAGTGTTGCAAAAGAACCTTCCTTGGGATAGTAATACTGCAAGAGAGAACAAACAAAGAGGTGTCACAGACAGATTTAGGGGTCTCAGCCATGTTTAAAGACTTATCTCCCACTCTAATTCTGATTCAACCAAACTACTGCAGTTAAAAAGAAAAACAAATAGCAGCACTGATGGCCATGAAGCAATTTCAAGAGCTTGTGATATACAGTCACCAAGAGATGATTAGCCAAGATTCACAAGAAAAGAACACAATTTCTATTTGCATACATAAATTGACTAATGGGCAGATTTGGCAAGACAGTTTGGAAGAAGTCCTTCTGACCATTTTACCTGTTTTGCTGTATGCACCATTCAAGCACTTCCACCTGAGCCCACAGCCCATCACAGAAATCTTTCAGTACTGAATCATTGCACAGATCCTAAATGGAAAGATAAATAAAAGAATCCCTTTACAACAAATCCTCTAGTCAGAGAGCAGAACCAAGCCTGTGTCACATATGGGATGTTTGTAAGACTTCTTTATCCAGATGGGAACTTTCAAGTACAGAAAGTTACCAGTTTTATTACAAAGTCAGCAAGGAAGGGCTATTCTGAAAGAGCATCCAAATCAGTCAGCCTCCACTCAACACACCATGGAAAGGTGGCTACATCCCTTTTCAAGGTTAGCTTTCGAAATGCAAATTAATGCTTCTTAATAACAGTCTAAGACACTAACCTCTAGAGCTAATCATGTACTAGAACAGATGATATACTGGGTAGCAGACAGTTATTCTCCTTTTCCATCAGATCTAAGACTTTCACTTTGCAGAGGCTACTGAATAGACCTTCAGTCTGTTACCAATAGATGGTAACTGCCTTAAGGCAATACCAGCCTAGATCTGTCCCAATGATCCAGCAGTGCAAGGCTCCCCATCTCCCCACCTCTGTTGTCCAAGCCACTTGCCTGCAAGCAGACATCATCTGAACTGCAGCTACACTGTCTTCTTCAGAGATGAAGACTCCCCCCAGACAAGGTGGATCTTTGAGTCACAGCTCTTGTCATTTATCATTTCATTTTGAGAATGGGTATGGGAAATTTCCAAGCTATTCTGTTGCTGAACTCAGGTTAGTTGTGACCAGAATTAGTCACTATCCAGTGATGACTCACTGGATGAAATAACACCAACCAAACATCCGCCAGCTCTTAGAAAAACTAATCAACAACTGTTGCTGTCTTTCTCTCTGTTAACAGCCAAGGCTGAAGAGCTTATGCCAGAAAAACTTTCAGACTCTCCTGTGCAATCATACTCCCTTCACAGCTGAGAAGTAAGAAGAAAGGCAAGTGTCCAATAATGTTACCTACACACAACTGTAACATCTTAGCTTTTTTTATTCCATTTTGATAAAGTTTAACATTCTCATTGGAAACTCCCTGTTCCTATTTATTTTTGCAAACAAGTTGCATTATCTGGACTCAGACTGGGATGCTGCCACTTTCTGCTGATTTACCTGAGTTTTGTGAAGAGTCCATAACAATGCTTTTGCTGATTCCAAGCTTTGACAATGAGTCCATCCTAACAATACCAAGAGGCGGCAAAGGGGGTTGAATTCTCTCCTCAATAAGCTGTTCAGGCCTGAGTAGTCTTCTCTTTTTAGTAAAGTTAATGCAGTCACCTACAAAACAAAAGGAAAGAAGTATTTATCTTTCCAAAATGCAGAGACCTATAATGCCTGGCAGGTTATGTAAGCAAGTAGCCATTTCAGTATTAGCTTCACTAAAATGGTGAAGTTCTGCATCTGGAACTTCCCTAAACTTGTATTTTCCGAGCCATCAGGTTTACTCTTCAGCAAAACTGTCATAAGGAAAAAAGCCATCATTTCAAATGCTTACTACAGAGCCAGCTCACACTCCCTCACTACATTATCTTTACGTTCTTTCTATTGATTATGTCTCTGTCAAGGGCATTATGTAAGAAACTTGAATGAGCACATTATTTAGAAGTGGAAATATGTTCAACCTTAAAAACTTGCACTTTAACAGTGACAACCTACCCGTATACTATTTCTTCCATCTACATAAATAAATTCAAATAATTTAATTCACACCAGAGTATTTTTCACCAGGTCTTCAAGCTCTTTAAAACATAAATTTTACAGTGCAAACTAGTCTCACTGCCCCAAGTCTACCAGCATCAGAAAAGCAAAGCAACAAGTTCAAGGTCATGAGGTAAATCAAGTGGCATATCCAAGAAAATTACAATCAGAACATACGATATCTTGGAGATCTAATCTTGTCTGCATGCAGATGAGCTTTTCCAAAAATCTCACTGAATATTTTGAGTTCATCACACAGCTGAAAGTAGGGGAGTTATCACCAGTTACCTCCTTGTTCCTATAAGTCATGACCCCTACTAAACACTATTTGAATACAAAATGCTTCTGTGCACCGTCAAGACGTGTTCAATACAGGGACTGACTTTAGCCACCACTGGGTTTCCCTCTTAATGATTTTATGGCCATACCAGAATCTGTTCCAGAAAGTGCTTGCTGCTGCTCAAGCAGTAGAAATAGGCTGTCTTCCAGGAAGGAGACTCTTTGGGATCCAAGAACAAACTCATCATGGTTCGCTCTGTATCCAGCTGCTCAGACGAACCTAAAAAACATCACAAGATTACCTTACAGTACAGAGGGGCACCTTTGAAAGAAGCATAATTACTGTTAATTTAAACTGAGAAACTCAAGGTTTCCTCAAATACTAACCACCTGTTACATGGTAACAGTTAAGACTCTCAGATATTGCTACTGGATAACAAGAAAGCCAAGCAGAGAAATTTGATAGAAAACAGAAAGGTCAGACAGGAAACCAGGGAACTGTCTGGACAGTTGTTGATATAGCAAGAGCCTGTTCAGCACACAGGTTGTTTGCATTAGCTCAGGTCATACTACCTTTCTTTCTCTAGTCATACATATCTTATCTGTATGTGGCATGAATTCTTGCTTGTGCTCTGAGACACTATGCTGCTTTGCAGGGCCTTAGCAAAGACTTGTCCAGCAAATGCACTTCTCAGATCTGTGCAAAGCAAGAATTAAACTACTCCCAGTAAGAGTGAAGGTATCCATGTCTCCATTTCTCTTCCCCAACGAGGAAGCACTAACTGTAGTTATTATCAGAAATGCCAGTCTGCCACTCCACACCAGCCTGAACTTCCCTTCAGCAATCCCTATGAGTGAAGGGAGGAGAGAAGATACAAACCTCACTGACTTATACCTCAGTGTACAGAGGCGAGCAAAACAGGGTAGGCATTCTAGCTTTTCCCTCCTTGCACACTCACCTGCCACTTTCCTCATAAGAGCATGGGCACCACTTGCCATTCAGCTTCAGCTGAGATCCTCAACTAAATGTACCAGTCATAGGGAGCTAGACAGAAGCTGTGAAGTTAGAGCTGGTACAAAAACAACAGCTGGGCTCTGGCAAGCAAGCAGGTAATCAAACTGCATCTTCTTTCCAGCTGGGATATTGGCCCACTCCACATCTCCTTCCACTTCTAGAAGTTTTCTTTTCCAATATTAAGGGGTTTGAATGTTTTGGGATTACTGAGGTAGCTGAATTGTTATTGGCCTGAAATGGAACATCCTCCAACACAGATGATCCCAAGCTGGAGCTGAACCAGTAAAAGATTTATATACATATGGCGAGTCAATCTTCTAGTTACAAGCAAGATCTTCAGCAGGAGAAATGCTGAGCAGATTAAAATAGAGCACAAGGGGTGGTAAAGGAAGTGCTCACAAAAGAAGGCAGCATAGTCTGCAGAAATGTAGGGAGACCCCTGGGGTTCTTATGCCAATTCCTTGCTTTAAGTCATTTTATCATCATCTTTTACAAGACTCCATGGCTTGTTAAGGCACCTTAGCAAGAACACTGCCCAACTTCTTGACAACTTGCCTGTTTAATGCCTCGATGGCTTTGTTAAACAAGAAACGAAAACAAAGCAGAAAGTGAAACAAACCTTTTCGTATTGATTTTGACACCAGAAATTTTTCTCTTGTTCTTTCTATGAGAACACTGCTATACAGGCTTAACAGGCCATGACTCTGTTTCCTCAGCATACAGCTTAGTAGCTTCTCCTCCCTCAGTGGGCTTCCCTCAGTCCAGCATACATCCAAGAGCTCCCTGAACAGGTGCCATACTTCATCTGCCTGATGCTCCACCTCAAAAGTCACTATACTAAGAGCAGCATAAATTGTATCTACTAGTTCTCTTTGATCTAGTTCTGCTGAAATCTCAGAACTGCACTGAAGCCTCTGTAGAGATTTCAAGGAGTCACGAAGAAATTCAACAAAGATGTTTTGTAGAGAGCAATAGTGCTGGAGTGAAGAGCTGTGTGTGCCTTGTTCCTCCTGGAAGAACTCCAGCAGGGCTTTTGCCCTCTGGGGAGCCCGCAGCAAAAGCTTCCTGAGAGCTGAAACAACATCCAAACTGAATCTGTGAGAACAGCCATCTCTTCTTTTCCTGTCTGTGATGTGCTTGTTCTGGGTGCACTCAAATGCTTCAAACAGTTCCTGGTAGGGAAATAATAAAAGAGTAAGCCTTTCAGACTCCATTAAAAATATGAAATAAATTATTTAAAAAATAGGAGAAACTTGAAAGCAAGAAGATAAATCAATTTGGAAACATCCTGTGGCCTAGGAAATCCATCAGTAATGGTCCACCTTGTCCAATATCCTTCCTGGAAGAGTGGATATGCCTGAATATGTAATAAAAATACAAAGAATCCTATAATACACTACTACACTATATGGGCCATGTGCTCATAAGCAAGTTACCTTAGTTCACAGGCAGCTCCTATGGAATGGCTGAAGCACTACCATATTCTACCTCTTAGCAATACATTGATGTGACTGTATCTTCATAAGTCAGTAAGAGCATGATGATTAGTGTTCAGTCTTTTTTTTTTTTTTAACCCTACTTTTCCAGATTCATACCATCTATCTACCAACTGCATCCTCCTCATCAACGCTAATTATTCAGACTTGGTTTAAACTGGCCAACAGATTCAGAAGCCATCTCACAGACTTCTTTCTTAAGCAACAATAATTTTTCTTGCTAACAGAAGCAAACCTGCAATTCCAGAACTAGGAAGAGGAAAGCAAACAAACAAAAACTCCCAATTAGCCCTCCCAGTAAGGGGTGGGAAGGTGAGGGACAACCCAGTTCAATAGCAATTAAGCAGCACTTGTGGCACTCCTGGAACTATGCGAGTGCTGTCCTTGGCTGAAAGAGACAACTCAGGGAATATGCAGGGGAGACGTGGTTAGTGTGCACAAAAATGAGAATATTAGCAGTAGAAGACAGGTCCACAACATCCTTTTCTTTATTTGCTGGATCAAAACGTACTCTACCTACTAACGTGCCTGTGACAGTAATCGTGACAAAGATATGAGGTTGCCGAGTCTCCTATTTCTGTGCAACACTGCAGACAATGATGGAATCTTTCGTGACCTTGGAGGTTAGATGGTAACTTACACAGACTTCATTGGTCACAAACAGAATTCAAGCAGATTTCTTTTCATCAACAGTCAAGTTTACCTTGTTTGCTTTCAACCTGTAATTGCTAATTCTGTCTCCTTAGAGAAATATTGAACACCTTTTCCTTATTCATATCCCAAAACCTGATACAGTTGGACATTCTACATAACTAACAAGAAGTAGGGCATACTAAGTAGCTCACCTTTAGGACCTCCTCAGAGACATCTTTCTGTAGTTCTTCCAAGAACAATAAAAATTCAGTTTCTCTCTGAAGAACAACTGGAACAGTTTTCTGAAACAATATAAGAGAATGGGAAAGGCGTTAGCCAATAAAACTTTTATTTATTTACATTACCATATAAACCTAATCCTAGCTATCTCATTAACATTTTGAGGCAGACTGAAATATCTCTCTGAAGGTAACTATTTCTCAATTAAAGGCTATTCCACAATTAAGTTCTACTACCACACCAGTGGATTCCATTTACCTATACATTTGGAAACAGAAACCAGTGTCACACTGTCAGGAATTACAATCCAATCAATCAGAAACATCCTTCAACAGAAGGTAAAGAAAAAATGCAAGCCTAAGTAGTGACAAGGACAAAAGAATTTAAAAAAAAGTATGATCTCACATCCCAGTGTACCAATTAAAAAAAAAAAAAAAAGGAAAAAAAGGAAAAAAGACTAGTTTGCACCTGTCTGTCTGAAAACAGCAATACAGCAAGCACATCCCTCACCATCTAAAGCTTATAAAGAATTGTCTGATGCCTGAACTATTTCATCTTTAATGTAAGAAAGGTGCTACACAAACACAGAAGTTGCTACACTCGTGCTTTCCATTTACAGAAATGCTCAATGCTAAAAAGCCAACTTCTGTTACCTAAACAAAACAAAAAATACCCTTTCATTTTTCTCCCCAGTGTGGAGAAGATGAACAGTTGTTTCTTGACAAGCAAAAGCAATGCACCTCTCCAGCTACCTTGAGAACCCAATTCCATGAAATGTGGGAAAGCCTATAATTATAATAAGCAACTAGGCAGACATTTTGCACCTGGAAGTCAGCTAGAAGTCAGAGCTGTAAGTTGCACTTGGAAGTCAGCTAGATGTTTCTGTACCTGATTCCTGGCAAGCCATTTTTCCAGCACAAGAAGCCAAAGCCACGCAGTTCTCCATGGGCTAGAATTCTGTCCCCATCTACAAAAGCAATAAGCACATACACTGGATTATACAATGTCACTCCCATTTCTAAGATTCAGGGAAACACTGTCAGAGGTCATTTTGATTTTTTTATTTCTTTGTGTAAGATAAAAACAAAGACAACTAAACAGCTGAAGATGAGTCAGACAGGAAGATAACGCAGAGAAACCAGAATATTGGTACTCCTTACACATTAACTCAACGATTTCTGCTGTGCAAGTAACTGTTTTTAGATCTGCCAAATACCAACACTACTGTCATAGTTCTTTGCTTCAAAACAATGAAATTTATTTCTGGTCTGAAGTTCAGTCTGTATAGCCCTTTTTGAGCACTTCAGCAGATTTCTTTGAAATCTGACCACTTGCCAAACACTGCTATTTCCTCTTCTGTCTAGTTCTACCTGAAAAAAATGAAACTAAGTTTTAGGTCACAGCAGCACAAGCGCAGCTCTACATCCAAACTAAAAGTAATGTAATAATTAAACAAAGAATACTTCTAATTTCAATCAGCTTTTCATGTGCTGCAGTACTTACACACATATTCCAAAACCTAAACAGTTAGGGAACATATTCAATACTGTCAAAGGGACTAGGAAAAGGAAAAAGCACAAAATAGTTTATTGGCCTTTGAAAATCTCAGTGCTGCTAACTAAAGCCTTTAGATGTGATAGCCCAACTATCAAAGATAAAAAGATCAAAAATGGTTATGTCTCACATGGCCGTCAGCAATATTCATCTAACCACGTGCACATCTCCTCCAGACTCCTTTAACTGTTGTCAGTATAAACTATTTCTTAGAACCTTTACCAAAACGTTACACAAATTTTAATGTGAAGATGATCATCATTGGAGAGGGGGAATACCAATGCTCCCTGAAGTGCTAGACAGTTCACCCTTCATATGCACCTACCCGAAAAGCAGAGATCAAAACTAACTAGGATTGAGTAAAACCAATGCCATTTCAAAATCCAGCGTGAGAGAAATAAGATATTAGTAGCATAATTCAAAATTTTTAGAGTTTAAATTTTTAGAAATTGGCAGGTCTTTCAAGAGCGGGAAACAAGAAAACATTTAAAATACCTACAGTGCTGATCTTGGCGGTTCCATTTCTAAATTAACCAAAGCTCAGTGTCAAAGGAATGTAATTTCAGGAGATGTTCCTTCTCCTTATCCTTCAGCAAGATCTAACAAAATTGGTTCTGAAATGCTTCCAAATAGCTTTACGCTTGGATCAATCACCACATCAACTGCATAAATGAACACTGCTCGTTATCCCAGTAGACTGGGCAGCCTGCTAAGTGCTCGGGCAGAGATAAGACGTCAACATTCAGATAACAGCACATCTAGACACATCCAGGACACCTCAGCACGGAAGCAAGCGTTGTTTCCCAGGTTCTACCCGCGTCCCACAGTCACCGCTAAACTAATTGCTCCTCCTCATGTCACACTCAAGCCTACTGAACCAAAACAGTACCTTACTTACCTTACCCCCACAGGACAAGCTACCAGAGCCTGAAGAATTGCTTCCACCTTCTCAGGGCCATCCCCGTGCCACTGGCTGAGCTGGGGCACGCAGGCCTGCGCAAGTTCCCAGTCTCCGCGCCGTACGCACTCGCAGAAAAACCCAAAGAGCCGCTCCAGAGAGACCGCTTCTTCGTTTCCAAAAGAATGCATTTTCCCGGGACGAGCAGGTGACCTGGGGCAGGGTGACACACGCGAAGGATCGTGCCGTGAGGGCGCGCTGGGGCACCACCCCCGACTTCTCCGTCGCACCGACAGCGCGCCCGGGGCAGGGACAGGCGGAGAGCCAAGGCCTGGCTGCAGGGGGCTTCTTCCCACAGGGGCGGGCGGGTAAGGCCCCCACAGGCACCGCGGGCCGGCAACGCGGCTGCCGCTCGGCCGTGCCCGCGCCGCCCGGGGGAGCCCAGCCCGGCGGCCCGCGGGATGCTCCCGCCGCTCCCCACCGCCGCACGAGCCCCCGGGGCGCTGGGCTCTTCGGGGGGGCGCCCGCCGTTCTCTCCGGGCCGCGCGTTCTGCCGCGCACCCGCCCGCGGCCTCGCCCTCCTCCGCAAGGTCCGGCCCGGCCCGGCCCGGCGGCCCCCGGGGCCCGTCCTGGCGCGGTCCGCGTTACCTGACGGGGCAGGACGCGGCCAGCCCGGCGGCGCTGGGCTCTACTGCACCGCCCCGGCAAAGCCAGTCCTCGCCGCCGCCATCTTGGGCGCCGCCTCAGCTGACCGCGCCGCCGGGCGGGCACGCGGGCAGACGTCCGCCCATTGGCCGAGCTGGAGCAGAATGTAAATAAACCGCCATTTTCCTCTGGGGCGCCTGACGCCGCCTCGGGAACCCCGGCAGAGCAAGCCCCGCCCTCCCCGCTAACCACGCCCGTCCCCGCCCACCGGCACGCACCGCGGCCTCCTCCTACCGCACGCCAGCTCCGCCCCGTGCTCGGGCCTCTCGTGGTTCTGATTGGCTTCCGCCCGAAGCTCCGCCCCCTAGCGCGCAGTGGGACCGTCCCCTGGCGCGCAGTGGGACCGCCCCACCGCAGCGCCTCTCCGCGGCGTGGCGCTGGCGCCGGCACGGGCGGGCGCCGTGAGCGGGCGTAGGGCGGGGGGGCTCTGTGCGCCGGCTCTCGGAGGGGCGGCTGTATGTACGTGTATTGTATACAGCTATATACACACATAGAGAGAGAGGGGTATCAAATAGGGATATATACATACGTCTGTGTGTGTATTTACCCTTGTATATGTGTATAACCCTATATGCATACCTCTATATATGTAGGTCTGTATAGGGATATAAGTTCTATATATATTTACCCCTTTGAGAGAGGACAGAAACGGCATAAAAAAAATAAATGACATGTTATTTATATCTATTGCACGCGCAGATACAGTGTGTTATGCACAGACATGATTTTAAATACTTCCATAACAATGTGTCGGTATAGATACAAATACAGCTACAGGCACCGGCTTGCCAGGCAGTCCTGTGCGGGGCAGCGGCGGCCTGCCCACCCTCGCAGTCCCCCTGCCCTCGCACCCACGCCGGCCGTGTTATTTGTGAGCTTCCCCCAGTGGGACGAGGCGCGGAGGGCCGTGACTCAGCTGCTCGGCTGGGTGGTGTCCAGCCGGTGTTTGGCAGAGATAAGCCTCCCCCCGACATCCTCCCTTTATTCCGGGCTTTTTGTTTGCTTTTGTCCTAACACACAAAACAAAAACTCTTCCGAGGACTGCTGCGGTGGAGGCAAGTGTAAGAGGGCAGAGCGGTGATGACGGAGGAGAGGTGTCCCAAAGTAAGTGACCGAGTGACTCCCCAGGGCTCCTGAACAGAAAATTTGGGAAGGGGGCTATGTGTGTGTGCACATGCTGGGACCCACCGATAAGCCACATAAGATGCTGCAGGAATTTGTACCATTACCTCCTACGGCATCCTGAGTGTTCACCTGTCCTGTCAACTCAATGTCGGCAGAGAAACGGTGCGTGGGTAGTCATGCCTCTGAACTTCAGCCACGCTGGACGAGCTCTAAATGTTGAAACCATGTGGTCGTTGTTTGATCTATTCAGTTCTGATTCCTTGTGCCTTTAATGATGGTGCTTACCACGGTGCAGCTCTGTGCAAGCAATTTCTCAACATGCACTTTCAATTTGGGATATTATTTTGTATCTTGTCTATTGTGTAGGCAAGGAAGGAGCTTTAGTGGGACGCAGGACCTATGAGGATGAAGTTCATTTAGCCTGGGATCTTTTATGCTTATTACCCACTCTCTAATTGCTTTATCCAGTTTAAAGTATCTCCTTACAGTCAGACTATTTACTCGAGGAGCTGCTCCCTCACGTAAGACATCTCAGGCGGTTGGCGCTTTTCTGTTGTTAAAAAGTTCAAAACATACCTACTAGAGTCACCTGCACACTTCTGCAAGGGTAAATGGACATTATTATCAACCAGCAGTAGTGCTGTCATTTTTTAAGGTACTTTTAAATTAATTTCTTCCAACATTGGCTTTGTTAGGAATTAGAGGTTCATTAATATATCTGTGAAGCTGTAAGGGTGGATGGATGTAAATATCGAGGTGGGAAAATAAATTGTGAAAGGTCATCTTAGCAGAAAATATAACTAGTATATTGAAATTAGGAAATGGAGTATAGGCAAAACATTTTTCATCTTGAATTTGTGTTTCCATTAAGCAAGCTGGCATTCAATAATTTAAAAAGCTAACATTGGTTATATTTTCCAAAATTTAGAAATACGTATGAAATACCCGTAGCAACTTACGCTTGAATGAAAGCTCATTTGCTGTCAACAGAAATCTGTGGGTTTCCATGCTGATGTAGTGCTTCTCATAGTCAAAATACTAAACCATACATATATTGTGCAGGTCTTCTAGCAAAATATGTGTGCATTTTTACCTTGGAACACTGGAACGATAAAATGCTTTTTATCTAAAATAGGGTCTGCTGTGCATTGCCTTGGAATATTATCAGTGTTACGCAAACTGCTAATAACACTTTGTGTTTTATAGCAGCTTCTTTCTAAGTGAACCTGCACAGGGAGCGATTACATGCTACACTGTGGTACTCTGGCGTTTACCTTTTAAAGCCATTTCTGAAACTGAAGTCTCAAAATGTCCCTAACGCTTGTTTCCAAGCTCTCTCTCTTATTTTTCCATGTCAACTGTTGCCTGTATTAGTTTCTCCACTGAGTGTCAAAACTGTCAGAGAATTACTTGTAGCAAGTAAATGTAGCCCTGATCTTTGGGTGGAGTTTGCAGCTACAGGTCTCTGTGGTCGGGACAAAAGTAGATCCACCGAGAAGCCATTTTCTGGCTTTGAAAAAGTGATGGGGACAAGCGTGACTGGGATCAGCTGTGAAAACACGGTTGCATTCCTGTCAACGTGCAGTGGCGGGGCAGCATCTACGCTAGCTTTGTGCTCTTATGCCGGAGGACAGAGGCTACCCGGCCCGGTGTAAAGCCTGCTGGTGTCAAGTTAGCCTACCGAAATCTGTTAATGACTTGGAGCTGGCAGAGTAAGTTCACACAGAGTCCGCGCTCTGCGTCATGCTGCCACAGAGCTTTTGATCTGCTGCATGGAGCGCTGCAACCAGATCTGTTGTGTCGTTAGACCGTAGCAGCCGTCACTGGCTCGTCCCAGGTGCGTCAGCTGCCTGGGTCCTGTCACTCGTGAGATGTGTGGGTCACCGCAGCGCTTGCAGTACCTGCTCTGGTCTTGGGGAGTGGTGTCTGTCACCTGAAGTCAGTGGTGGCTGTTCCCAGAGCCACCTGAGGCACGCCGTCAGGGTCGTCAGTCACACATATCCGTCAGGTAGAGCACCGACAGCAGCCACTCGTCTTACTGACAGCGGTTTGGGTCAGAAACTGCCCACCGGAGCCGGCAGTCCTGTCAGGCAGCCAACACCTCGTTACCAGTCATTTGGTTGTGGCGGCCCTCTCGCTCGCCTCAGATACCAGCGCTGACAGAATTTGTATCAAATGTGCAAGAAGTACTTTAGGCCGGAAATATTTTTAAGTTCTTTTGTACATGTAAAAATAAAATCAAGTTATATGAGGTGGCCAAAGCAGCTGTTTAAACTGGTTTACCCACAGCATGACCTACTGCAGAACATTTTCACTGTTCCCCGCAGGTGGAGCAGTATGTTGGTGAAATTAAAGGCGGCCTGAGACCAGCCATGAAACTCACGGTCATAGGAATGGTACACTCCAACCCCAAGAGGTAGGTGAAGGGGCTGGTGGGGGCTTCACCCTGTCATACATGCTCCTATCTGTCTTCTAAATTCGAAAGATTTCTTGAGGGTCTGTGCTCTTTGGAGGAAGAAAGTCAAACAGATTCATAACTTACAGCTTGCTTTAATTTTCCTGCTCTTAGACCAAGATAAAAAGGGCACGAAAGTATTCACTGTTCAGCCTCTCTGACTGCCCTGTCCGGATTTTCTACTCCTTGCCCTTATCTACCGTGAACCAGAGGGGGCACACAAGTGGCATTTGTCCTCCAAGAAGAGGTGGAATTCTGAACCTGCATCTTGGTTGACTGCTGCAGGCTGGAATCAACACCATTTAAAAACCAGTGGTTTTGGCACAGGAGGTGCAGGTTCATTGCTGTGTTTAATCTGGGTGACAGCAACTAAGCTTACCATTACACTTTTTTGCATCTACAGTGATCAACTCCAGTGCTTCCACTGGTGAAGAGCTTGCCATAACCTTTTTTAGGACACAAATTAGAATTGGCTCATGCACAAATGTTGGTTTGATTTCAGTCACAAGAGAGGGAAAGCAACATCAGAATTCACTAGCATCCTACAGGAAACTGGAGGAGAAACAAAGACCAGCCTGTTCTCATCCCTTTCTGTAGCTTCTAAGCCTGTAGAAGTCCTGTGTTTCAGTCTGACAAGGAATCAACGGCTGTCTGTAGTCTTTATGGGCATCTGCCGTGTTCGCCATGTCCTTTCACATTTCTGAAAGTCCCAGTCATTTAATTGTTTTTTCAGCTTTTCAGTGACTCTGCTCTGTGACCCAGTGGATGCAAACAAAGATGTTGGGCTGTTATTTACAGTTAACTTTAGTGACAAATCCATCACCCGAAATGCACGAATTGCTGGGAAATGGGGAAGAGAAGAGAAGACTATTCCCTACTTCCCATTTACAGCAGGCGACACATTTAAGGTAATTTTTGGGTTACTATGAAAAGGGTGGAGAAAAGGAGGGGCAAAAGGCTGAAAGCTAGGTATATGACCACAAACAGCTAACTATTGACATTGCCAGGTTAACTAGTCTAGTATGGCACAGAGAGCAACAGTTCAAGCCCCAGTGGGAGAGATCCATTCCTTTCTCTAGTCTTAGTGAGAGAACTCACTACAAGGAGCTTTACAGTATCATCTCAGCAGAGGGTAGGTTATTTATTAGGGGCATTTCAGAAGAACTGGTAGACTTTGTGCTTCACTATCACCATCACATGGGGTTCTAAGTCCATGCTGGTGAAATCAACTCTGCTGCTGATCTCTAACACCCTCCCCTGTCCTTTTCCATTGCAGATGGAGCTTTTATGTGAACACCAGCAAATACGAGTCTTGCTTGATGGACGGCAGCTCTGTGACTTCACTCACCGCATTCAGCCCCTGAACTTGGTGAAAGCTTTGCAGATCTCAGGGGACATCAAGCTTACCAAAGTGGCTTGAAAAAAAGGAGGCCACAATGTCACCAGGGGACAGAGGCAAATGTACTTCCTCCTGTCTGAGAAATGTTTTATCTTTTTCCCCTGGATGATTCTGGAGAGTGGGAACCGTATCTTTTTAATTTGCTGATGTGTTTAAAATATACACCTTTTTTCCTCATACACACTCAGCAATTGCAGAGCTATGGCTGCTCCCGGTAAATCAGAGAGCCTTTGCTGAGATACTCTTTTGGCCTCCCAAACTGCAAGATTTATGATGCTATGCAGTATCTCACATCCTCATGGTCCCCTAACACCCTAGGCATGCCAGCTGCTGCAGCTCAGTCCTCTGCGGTGGGGTGGCTGTTACCCTTGTGACTAGAACTGGGCAGTGTGCAGGTGGTGGGACTGAGAAAAGAGAAGCAGGAGATTTTCTTACAAGTGAATAAGGGAGTCTGGTGGGCCCCAGCAAGGCTCATGTTATCAGCAGAGAATTGCTTTTCCTGGAAGCTCTGCTCAATCAGCACAAAGCCATCTGTGCTTCCCAGTACAGAACAATAAATGCCTTACCAGCATCCCTCTCTCTTGCAGGTAGCGTTCTTGTGAACTGAAAGGTTTCAACAGCTGTGGACTTCACAGTCTTCTCTGGACCAGTCCTAGGAAATGGTATCTGTAGCTGAAACCGCATTGCCCATTTTTTTATCTAATTAAAACTGCATCTTGCTGGCAAACTTCTTTACCAGCTCTGTTAAATGTTTGAATGCATGTGAGTGTTGTGCTGTTATTTCATTGCTGTAGATTTACAAAAAAGTCCTAAATACATGGCTATTCTAATACATATATAAACATATATCATAGCTGCTGCCTTTGGCTCTGTCTGGTTGGTTATAACGCAAGATGAAGGAGAAAGTCTCCAGATGGAGAGACTTTTTTTTCAGTACATAACTCAGAGAACAAAAAATCTGCAAGGAGGTGGTTCTGTGGATAGAGAGCTATCAAATTCCTGTGTGACTTCAGGGAAGATATATAACATGCTGTCTTCAGAGGGCTTTTGGAGGCTCTGCAGAGTCTGGCTGTCAGATACAGGTACTCAGATAACACAAGAAATTTTATTTAAATAGTATATCAGCAGGATGGACTGGTGTTTTAATCATCTCATACATTCTGTCCTACCCTCTGGTGTTGTGGAGAATGTCTCAGTTTCTGTATAAATCTAAATTTACAGTGTATGAAACCATTATTTTCATATACTCAAACTGCCCTCTGAGAAAAATTGTGTCTAAAGAGCACAGGAGATTGAAATGCACTGCATTTTTTTTATATTTAATGATATCAAAGTCAAGTTTACTAGGCAAATAGTAGAAAATGTAATGGCTTAAAATAGAAAAAGCAATAGTCAGAACTGCTGTTAGAGTTCTCAGTCCCAATGGTACTCCACATAAATGGACTTAATGGTGATAATCAGGAGGAAATGTCTTGCTTTTATGGCTGAGTGATTTCTTCCAGTATATTCAGCACCAGCAATTGTCTGGAATAACAGCCGCTGGTCTGATTTGATACTCAGGATCCTGTACTGCTATGGGCCATTACCAGCACAAGAATAATCTGTATACTGGAGAGGAGGATCCTTTGGTCTTTTCCAGCTTGACAGAGAACCAAATAGTAGACCAGACGGATGGACAGACAGACCCCTGGTTTGTTTTGCAATAGTGATTTTCCTGGCAGCTGGGTTGTGGCTTAGCACAAGACTCTTGTGGTATACCAAGAAACGCAGCCTCAGACATCAGGACCTTTCATGACTTTGATTCAGCCAGTCTTAACTAATTAAGTTTATAAGCCCCTTTATAAAGGGGAAAGGAGCAAGATATTTCTGCTTTAGGATAAAGCACAACCTGGATCTGTCAGATATAGACTGAACACTTGTACAAAAGAATTCTTTTCTTCCATCTTGGAATATTATATCTCATTGTTCCTTTGTAAAGCCCCATTTGTCTGTATCCACCTGTTGTCTTTTTTCTCTTGGTTAGATCATTCTTGGTGGGGAATTATTCTGGATCTACATGACTCCTGGGCACCTAGGATGCTGGTCTGCCAGGAATTGCTAGGTGCTATGGCGATACAAATAACAAAAAGAGACTATCTAAGGGAAAAACAACACTCCCAGACAATGAGAGCAGGAAACGTGGTCACAAATGTGACTTGTCATTTGGCATGGAGTCCACCTTACTCATGTCAGTGGTTTGATTGCCTCAATCCACTGTGCTCGCTCTGCCTTGGAGCTGGCCTGAATATAATAATGAATGTCATTTTTGGTGATGATTTTGAAGAGGTTGCCTTGCACATTGCCCTTCACTCCTGCAGAGAAAAAAAATATGACAAATCAGGAAGGTGCACAGAGAAATGCTTTGTGGCAGATATGAAGCTTCATAGGGAAGAATTTTCATTTAGTGAACCTTTCCATTTCATTATGGATAAGACATGTAAAGATCTTGTGTCTTTGATTTCCCTTCTGCAAAATAAAGATGTAGGACAGACACCCCTCATGTAGGGTGTATGAACTACTGTGTACTATGCATCATATATAAAATAGACACTGTTTAGATGGAGAATCCTACTTGAGTTATACAATGGAGGGATGAACTCCCTACCAGTTTGTGCGGTAGATTTGATTTGCTCCTTCCCACCTTCGGCTTTCTGTTAGCAAGGAGCTGTATTGTTCGTCATGACACCCCACCCTGGACCATATCTTTTTCAGACCCTGTCTTTTGTCTTTAGAAAGATGCTCCCTATTTGAGATCCACACGTTGTGCTTACTGTTATAAAATAAATTGCTTTAACAGCAGAAACGCTTATCTGTGAGGCTGAGGTTCTAGACAAATGCCTAAGCTAAGCATATTCACTAGCAGAACTGGTTTTTGTATTGCTGTCTTTGTGTCTCCCCTACATTTGGGTTCTAGCAGATCAAAAAGGAAAAGGTAATAGCATAAGTAGAGGGATGGCATCACAAGAGGGATGGCATCAGGGGATGCCTCAAGACTTTGAGTTAAACAACATCCAAAAAGAAGGCATTTCCTCTTTGTCTGTTAACTCTGGAATATTAAACAGTGTTTTAGGACTGTCTCAGAGGTCATCTGACTGAGAAAAGCCCATAAAAAGGGGAACCCCCAAGATAAGTGGAAACAAGACTAGAAAAATCCCCTCTGGTATGGGCAGCCCAGCAGTATGGGGATTTTTTATGATATGCCCCTTCCCTTGCTTGCAAGGGGAGAGGAAAGGCCAGCCCACTTGTGCACACAGACAGCCGTGCACACAAACCCACACCCAAAGACTGTATTGCTGTGGCATAAATATGTATGTATGAAAGTTTAGAGGCTCGTGCTTACCTGCTGGGACTCCATTGTCCTCCAGAGCTGAGACAAGACAGCCACGAAGAGAAAATCCACCTACTGGCCTGTTTTCTTCCTGCAAAGAAAAAGGAAATGAGGCTTATCTGGAAAATATCATCATTAGAATAATTTCCCAGAGCACATCAATTATTTTTATGAAGGTGGAGATGTAATACCAGTCTTTCCAGATATAAAACATCCGTGTCACAAGAGAAGTCAACTAGGACAAGTAATTAAATGAATTACTATGTTGTTTCTGTCTCAGATGTTTCTCTGATGTAGCTGGGAATGGTGGAGATCAATTAAAAGCACAAGGGCAGGCTAACAATCACATTTCAAACTTATGTATAGTCTTATCAGTAACAACCCATATTACAAAAAAAAAAATATATATTTCTGCAAGTTTTTAGCTTGCTGCTTTTCACTGAGACTGTATGGGAAAAATTTGACTCTTTCCACTAGTAGGCTGGTTCTTTTGTCTGATCTACAGGTTCTGCACTTTGAGTTTATAGCATTGCAAGGGTGAGTTGCAGCGCAAAAAAACCCACAAAGAAACAGGCAATAAAAAATGAACCAGCTCCATAAGCTCTTTTCACTGTTATGTTGTTCGTGTTTTCTTTAAAAGTCACATAAAGCATTTCTGTACACGTTCTTTTAGCAACCTGTTGGGCTTTGTGGTACCCTATGCATCTGGGGCTGATGGATCCACATGCCCTTCTGGGTTGCTCCAATTGATTATTATATCCATGAAGATAAATTTTACTATTCCCTGAGCAAGTTTAAAACTGAGTAGCAGAAATTCCTATAAATACTTTAGCATCAAGGAAACCCTATTTGATGTTGGAATAAGAATGTAAAAAATCCCCATAGCATTATGACCCTCAAGTGGTGGGATGTCAGCCCAGAAAGATCACAGTGTGGAAAGAATCCCTGCAGGAGCATGGTCCCAGACTGTGTGGGTATAGCAAAAGACCAGTCCCAAGAAGACTTCTGCCCCTCGGCTAAGGAAAAGGAATCTCACTGCGGAAAAGACGGGAGGGAAGGTGCAGGGACAGAAAATCCCTGCAAGGGACAAACTCCCAAGGTAAGGCAAGAGAGGTCTTACTCCCCAGGAAATGGATAGAGGAACCTGAAAGGAGATTTGGGTGAGAGAAGTATTTACAGCATAATTGTATTTTCATTATAATGTTTAGGTCTGTAAGAGGATTTCTGGGGGTAGTAACTCCCCACTCACATACCTTGGTGGGGTCATAGTAGTGCAAGAAAGCAGGATCAGCTCTCAGAACAAACCTCCTCACCTTCCAGTTTTTCCTCTTGTGGCCCTGCAAAACAGAAGAACTAAAATTACCACCAGTAAACATCTCCTGAAACAGCCATTTTCCTGCAGGCTGTAGGGGACACCTAAACAGGTACTGAAAAAAGAGGTTTTGGAGCCAACAGAGAAAAATCTTTTCTGACGTCTTGGTAACTCCCAGGATTTTCTGTTTAACATCTTTCTTCATACATTGATAATTCCTTCCTCTCTCCCTTCCTTGTGCTGAGAACCAAGAAAGCAGAGTGACAGGATCGAGTGATTATATCACCGATTCCTGTTCTTAATTTCAGAGTAAATATAGGTCTTGTATTAAAACCCCATGCTGTGCATGCTCTGAGGGATTATGTCAGGTCCTTCTGCGGCTCTTCACTCTTTCGCCCCAGTCCTCTCAGCTGCTGACAGTGCAGGACAGCACCGCAAGCCCGTGCCAGGCCCCGAGAGCATCATCCCCCCTCCTGGAGGTTTGGTGCTGGGGCTCAGGGCCAGCCTCGGGCTGGGGCCGCCGGGGGCTGCCCCTTACTGCTGCTGGCCATGGGAAGAGGCTCCTGGGCAGCTCTCACGTCCTGTGGTGATGAGGGGGCTGCCCTGCCAGCCCCATAGGGATCCCCCAGCAGCTCCTGGCACCCAGCGGTCCGCCAACCCTCGCCGCACCCTGGCAGCTGGAGGAAGGAGGGTTGGGGAGCATCTGACGATCCAGTTTGCACAACGCTAAAATCACAGCTCAGGGTACAAAGCTCCAGAGTAGAAACGGGCCATGCGGTGCAGGTAGGGTTCCTTCTGTCTGCAGGTGGCTGCATTATGCTTGGAAACAGCGTGATTGATCCTCATCTTGTTCGTAGCAAGGGCCAGAAACTAAATCTTGCAGATTAAGGGTGGAATCCTGTAAACGATTACTGCCAACAGGTAACTGTGCCCAAAGAAAACAGGTCTCACCACCAGCACAGCATCCACGTGTACATGAGTGTCTGTCCACAGGTAAATGTCCACTTCATGCAAAAATCAATCTACTCGGCTTTGAAATTTGTCCGTGGCCAGCAGAATGTCATAGCTGCTCACACAACCTGGATGGGATAGCTTAAACCAGAGGAACAGTGGATCTACTTGGAAGTGAATGTAACACCCCTGGTGGGATTTGGAGTTTGTGTGGGACTTTTGCTTTTGATACTATTTTATACCTTTCAGTGTACACTCAATATATACAGAATATCCAATTAATCGTGCCTGAGCAGCAAGTTCCATAGCTCACTTCTTCTTTGTAACTCGATGTTCTTCACCACACGAACTCTGATAGTATACTGACAGGCACGTTAGCTCTGCTGGCCCTGCTCGTATAAATCTTCTCTAGGAAGCCCTAAGAGTTGTCATTTTTCTTGTTTCCCAGTGAAGGTTCAAAGACTGTATTTACCTGTTTCACCAAGAATCCTTGCTTCACAATTGTGCCTCTTAATTCAGAGATGTTAAATTGTAGCTCTTCCTTGGAACTGCTCTTTTTCTTACTGCTCTCAGCCTGCAAATAGGGAAAAGATGGTTCCACTTTTCTTTTTAACCTAAACACACTTTTAAGTACAAAGTTCTGCATTTTATTTTCCTTGAGCTGTTTTTAGCTCATATTTCCCAAGCAAATTGTATTCCGCAGCGCTGCTGCTCAGCTTTGTATGTCCAAGATTTACAAGCAACAAAGTACAGCTGTAAAGCCTACATACGCACTGTGGCCTTGAGTTTTAGCATAACTACAGCACAGCCTCCGTTGAATGCAGACACAGCACTGCACTCAAGGGACACACCCCTTTTCATGCCTAATTAGGTAATTTGTAGATCCGGCCATATCCATGTAGCTATTTGTCTCCAGCAAAAGTGCAAATGTTAGTACTACTAAAAGCCTAGAGCTGCTCCTTCTATGCTTGCCTTCGTAGCCTGCATGTTTCACCTCTGGTTGCACGCTGTGCGCGTCCCCTTTACCACTGCCCCAAACCAAGCGTGTGACGAGGGGCAGAGGAGGTGCCTCTTGGCAGCTGTGTCACTTACAAACATGTACAGCGCGGTGGAGTCGTCGAGGAACTGCTCAGACAGGTCGCTGTAGCGTGTGGCCTCAGTGCTGCGGGCCCCCACGGGCTTGATGAAGTTCTCCTCCATCAGCATGGATGCCAAGGTGACGGCCTCGAATCGTGACACAGCAAAGCTATTGGAGATGAGCCAGTCCACCAGGGCAGAACCTGCGGGGAGAAAGGCAGCTCTCATACCAAGACAACATGCTCTTCCAAGGCGAGACAGATGTTCTCCTGCCACACAGGTCATCATTTGCCAAAACATTTTGGCACCACCACAAAGACTGTCAATGAAGTGCAAGGTTGACCTAAAGTGTGGGGTCCTACATGTGCTTCCATATACCCGAAGAGCAAGAGAGAAAGGTGGTGGAGAGCTTGGCTGCACCGCTACTTTCCACTGGGCCCCAACTGATCCCACCGTGAAGGCAGTACAGTAGCTCCCTTGCCTCTGCAACATGGCGTGTCAGATGTGAGGAAGCTCTTTGCCTGCAGTAGGTATACCTGTGAAGGTCTCTTTGTATCTGTTGCCTTGCTCCAAGTTGCGGGTCAGCTTAATTCCAGTACTGCTGTCACACATCCTCTCCACTATGTGGCTGTAAAAGAGAGCACAGGACATTGTTAGTAGAATAGAAAGACAGGCAGAAATTGCCACATACTTCCATCAGTGCCTGGGATGTCCTCATGATTACCAACATAAAGATGGGAAACAGCCTAGATACTCCTCCAGAAGTTTTGTCCTAAGTAAGGTATAGGAAAACTTTATTCTCCCAATAGCAGCACTAAAACAAGCTGCCTCACAGAGTATCTTTCAATTTAAAGCCCTTCAAACGGAGCTGTAGTCAGCTTCCATTTACCTTCTCAACACAAACCAAATTAATGCCATTTTTCTATTTCTTAATCAGTTCTCTGTTTCCTCTTGTTTAACATGATGCACCCTAAAAATCCTAGTCTGAATTCCAGCGACCAGCTTTGAAAGCTCACCAACATGGCATAAACAACGTCATCGCCCAGTCTTTTCCTGACATTACATCTTCTGAGGTAATTCATCTCCCCATTGAGAACCTTTGCAGCTGACTAGGAAGGTCTTCAAGCCAGCAGTGAGGTGCCCATGCAGAACTCCCAAAAAATGATGGTCAAGAAAAAGTGCATTTCCATGCCCTGGCAAAAGTATCTGCAGACCTAGGGCAGAGCAGCCAGTTTAGAGGCTCCTGGCTACACAGGAGCACATCTGTGCAGAGAGGAGCTTCCCTTAACCCTCCACACACATCAGCTCAGGCGCTTTGCAAACTACAGCAATAGCAGGAGGAGAAACCATACACACTTACTGGAGGCTGATATTCTCTAGCAGTTTGAAAGAGTTCTTCATCCTGTGAAGCTCTTGTACCTGTACTGGGTGACCAGCATGAATAGCTCCAGTGATGTCCAAAGCCCAAGAGTCTCGCTCTTCCCTGGAGCAACATTCAAGGAAATAGTCTGTATTGGTTTTTGTCTTTAGTTTGATGAGTAGCTGTGGAGAAAGAAGTCCAAAGCAACAACATCATTTAGCTATTGTCCTCCACTTGGCATTTTGCATCTTTAAGCACTGGCCCAAGTGACACAAAAAAGTCTGATATGGCATCCCACCTGAGCAGTGCAGAGCAATTCTTGGCCAGAAGAATGCTGGGCACAACTCTGGGGTTTTTTTGCTTCCCCCCACCTCAAATCCCTGGGGTTTCAGTTGCAAGCATGGTTTGCATGCATGGACCTTGTGGTACTTAAAAGAGAGCAGACCACCCAGATACTGGATTACATAGGAGTGTGCTGCTGACTATGGAGATTTTCACATCCAGATCTCTAGTTTCTCAAAAACTACACACTCTCACTGGACTGAAACAGTCAGCAACTTCCAGAGTAATTTCCCTTGTGGCCCCACTCAGGGGAAGTCTGCATTGCCGCTACCCACGGGTGAGCGGAGAAGTGCAGGAGGCTCTTTCCCTTCCAGACCCCTCTTGCTTGAAACTTTCCACAGCAGCAATGTCCCATTGGTGAAGGAAAAAGGAGTCTGACTTGGCTGCCCAGGAGCACCCTATGGAAACAGCCAGGGTTTAAGGCAACTACCACAGATGATAAGTTTCCCTTTTTTCCCATCCTCCTCAGATTTTATTGAGCTGTCCATGTCCTCCCTCCACACACAGCTGGGCTGATGCATTTGCATTTATTCTTCCCACTGTGTGTGGGGGGGGTGGTTTTGGTTTTTTTTTTGTTAATGGCTGTGACAGATTTGGGCACAGGGAACAGCAAAGACACAATGAGGGAGTTCTTTGCTTGTCCTGGTTACATTGCTAATGGCAGCTTGCTTTTGGCTGGGCCAAATTCTGGAAATACCCCAGCGATATGGTTGCAGTAATCAAAAAAGTCAGGAGGAGAGGAAGAGACTAGGGAGGAGTTAGGAAGTGAATGTCATTGAGAAGGGATACATTTTTCCAGTCATACCGGTCTGTTCTCATATTCCAGGCATGGACAAGTAATAGTGCAGCCATCCAAAAGGATCCTGCCCTTTGGAGAAGGCTCCTTCTTGCCTCCTTCAATTTTGTAATACAGCAGCTTATCCTGAAGCAGAACGAACCATCTCACTTTCCAGTTACGAACGATATGTCCCTAGAGGGGAAGAAATCCACATAGCTAACTTTAATACCAGCACTGAGAAATGACTGTATTTTCTTTTGGGGGGGGGGGTGAAAATACCATAAACTAATAAGAAACTGTATGAAAAGATACACAAGAAGTCATCACGTTCTCCATGAAATACACATTTTCAGTCACAAAATAGCACAGCTCCATCACTATAAAATCATGGAGCAATAGAAAAGTGCTTTACTCTTTCTCCAGCAAGGACATCTTTGCTGGCAAGAATTGTTTGCTGCAAAAGCTCACATGAATTATCTCAAAGAGCCATCATTTAGGTGCACACCCGCCCGCGGACGGCACCAGGCAGGAACAGGGCTAAATCCAAAATGTGTGAAGGCTCTTGGAGACAAACTCCTCCTTCCCGGTCACCCTGAGTGGTGTTGGATGTGTTTTGTCCCTTGTCATTTTGATGTGGCTGTAGGTGCCAAGTGTTTTTGAAAGTGTTTTGCTGGGTGAATTGGCTTTTCCTTACATCCCCTCTTACTGCTAATAAGTGGTTTATTTCTATCCCACCTGTCTCCAATCTCCTGGGCTAAAACATTCCCTGTGCTGCTTTTTCCTGGAAAGGAAATAGGCTTTTTAATGGCAAAAGGCAGAATGCAGGCTGCTGTCGAATGCCTCCTGGCTTATACCAGGACACAGACAAAACCTCTTCTTCCCTCACTGTAAACAGTCCCCGGCTCTCTTTAGTCCAGCTGTACAGGAGAGCAAACCCAGCAAGGGCTGGCACTGACAGGCTCGGTCCTGACAGTGTCAGGACCAGCTTCGCAGGGCGGGGAGCTGACTAGCATTTCTACAGGCGATGGAGCATTACAGCCAACAGGCGAAGCACTGGGTAGAGAAGTTCTGACACCTGGGAGAGCGTGGGCATAGCTAGAAGAAAGGAACATGCAAGGTCCAGTTGTGGCAGGAATCAAAGCTCATTAATTCTCTATGAGTAAAGGGGAAAACCAGCAATTTCCAAGAAAAGGTGCGGTAATGAGTCTAAAATCCAGGGCACTTTAGATTGAATGTCTCCCAGTCTATACTAAATACAATTTATCTAACTTGAGTTTGTTCTCTCCTTCCCTTTGCCTTCTTCAGTGGTTTTTTCACCTGTTGTAAAGTTCCTTAGCCATTTTTCCTGAGAGTATGTTCTTTGCTATGGCTCTTTTCTTTCCTTCTTGGAGATTTCCTCTTTTTCGGGAGGTTGCCTTATCTTTTTTTCTCTATCTTTACCTGACTTCCACACATTTACTTTTCATTTATAATACATTACAATACATAATTCATTTATAATGCACTTAGATCATCTCCCTGCCTCTGCTCTCCTCTTAGGAAAGCTCTGTTTTCTTACCTGTTCTCACTCCTTCCTCAATTTTTTCTCTGGATCCCTTGTTCCCTTCTCCCTGTTTCCTTTAGTCATCTTCTTTGCGGTCTCCTTCCTATCGAACTGTGTATCTTGGTGATGTTGTACGGACTGCTGGCAGTTACGGCTCAGTCTGCTGCCGATAACCTAATCCTCTCACATACTTGGTGCCTTGGCTCCCCATCTTGAATTCAGTAGTCGCTTAAGCGCCATAAAATACAACCGTAGCCCAGAGAGGAGAGCAGGAGCTGGGACTGCTCTGCCCTCGCTGCAGGAAGGAGGATGAAGAACAGCTCAGGCTGTGCAGCCCATCGAGCATGGCTTCACGTGGCCAGCGGCTGGCTGGCTGGCCAGGAGCCCTGCCAGGATTGCTCCTGACCAGGATTACCTTCATGTTAGCACCAGAAGCACTGCCACGTACTGTAGAAAAGCATTTCCTAAGGCGTGGCAAAGCTTTGAACCTTTGAATCACATTTTGTGTGTGCAGTCAAGGACCCTGTTAGTCATTGAGACAGAGTCTTGGTACTTAAAGCAGCTTATGCCCCTGGCTAAGTTGCCCTCTTGTGTCCCAGCTAGGACTGATTTGGTCCCATAGGGAGAAATGTTGGAAAAGCCGAAATCTGTGACACCATCTTTCAGCTCTTTTCTCCACATTTTGGCTAAAACTTTCTTACAGTGCAGCTTGAGGCGTGTGGAAGAAAGAAGTTATTTCAAACACATTTCTACGTTTTCATTGCTCTGATCCCCTTCAAAAAGGGTAGTCTGTTCTCCATCCTCTCATGTGAAATGGGAAGCCCTGCTCAGCTGGGTCGCGAAAGGCGGCACAAACTATCTTAGGAGACTGTAAAAACACCTTCCCTCTCTCTGTCCTCCCACGGCCGCTTCCACTGCTGCCACATAGCCATTTGCCAGGTAGTTTTTTATGTGCTGTTTGCAGAGGTGTGCCCTAGGTGCAGACATACTGGCTTTCTGATACCTAACTGAGTAATCCTGATAGCGAATTCATTTTCTTCTGGGTAAACGCCAGTGCAGGGAAACTCGAGGGAGGGTGGTGAACACCTGCAGCCCACGCAGCTCCCCCGGCAGGCATCTGCACAAACCTGGCGGACCTCCTTTCCCGGGAGCAGGCAGGAGCCCCCTCAAACCCAGCGCCCAGCAGGCTGCCTTGCCACCAGCCCTGGCTCGATCCAGTCCCTGCTCAGGGGCTGCTTCCACGTTTGAGCGGATCCGCACGAAAGGGAACCGGAGCACTTACCCGTTTGACGAGGAAGCCCTCCTTCAGGACTCCAGCTGCTTCCTGCATCGTGGCCAGCAGGCAAGAGAGCCGAGCCCCCGCCACGAAGCGCCCGAGCGCTGGCAGCCTGTCCCTCTGCATGCAATTTGTTTAAGAAAGCTCATTTTTCATTGCTACCCTCCTCCTCCAATGTGACGTACTCTCCCTTCCCTGTTTTTTTCTCCCTCTCTTCCTACCTATGAGATGTTAGTTAAAGAGTGAGCTGGCTCTGATACATTACCTGCCCTCTGGGAAGTAAAACAAAGGGAAGCCTAAAAAGGATCTCAAAAGAATTTCACAGAATTTAGTACAGCAAAAAACCACCAGCCAGTAGAAGCAGCCACATGATGACAAATCAGGTATTGCATGGGAGGGAGAAGCAGAATTATAAAATTGCATCCCTCAAAACGTCAGACTAATCAACTCCACTGCTTAAAATTTCTCATCTAATAAACACGTCATAGGGGCTCTACACATCACAACACCTGAAGTGTAACTTATGGAGTATTACAATTACAAGGAGACTTTTACAGACCTTAAAATAATTTATTCTGCTAGAAAATTATTTTACTGAAGAAGCCCCAAAACACCTAAAAGCCCACTCTACTTTTGGTGTCTTCTGGGCGTATAAACCAAGATTCTCAGATTAGCAACCATTTGGGCTTTCAGTAAAGCAGGCTGGTCAATGAACACCGTGCAGTGACCTCTTGTATCTCCCAAGCACCTCTGAAACAGAGTGCCTTTTTTGAGTCCGAATACGAACTTAGATGTTTATTGCATTTTTTAAGACTTTGGCCATGATAAATCTGTTTGATAGATTTATCAACTCTTGTCCTGATGAAATAAACCAACATTACTATTTCAGACAGCACTGCTGTTCAGAATTGTCTTTGCTGTACTGTTAGCATTCCCCAACTTGTACTAAAACTTAAGGTGATATATGTGGGCAGAGCTAGGGACTGTGATAAGAAACATGACGTAGAGTATAACAAATAAACAAAAGCACTCGTTGCTATGTAAAAAGAGAGTCCAGAGTTCAGTAAGACAAAGTGACTCAGGTATCTCTCAGTCTTTGCACGCTGGATCAGATTACTGGTCACACTTTCATGTACTGAGGAAAAGGAACAAACAAATAATATCTTTATCCTATTTTTTATAACTTTTAGGGAGGAAGAGCAAGACAATGAATTCAAACCTGACAATGTACTAGAGATGACCCAGAAAACAGTCCTGCAGAGATCGTGAAAAATATAATGGGTGACTGGACACTACTTCAAGTTAGAAAAATCAATTGCTATATAAAGAGAAAGCATGCTGGCTGAGATTTCAAAAGCAGCCAGCCCATGTGGAAGTTACCTAGGTAGCTCCTCCTGTACTGCCTTTGGCACTTTGGAAAAGGCAGGCAGCCATGAGGCAACCGGCTGCATAAGTCATATCCAGTTATGTTTGTTCTTCCATCCACCTAAAGTAAGTACAGCAAGTTTAACAGAACCCTAGAAGAGTATTTTTTGCTGTAGGTATGCAGTATTTTCAAAGATATCAATAGAATTTGTAATTTTTTTATATTATTGTGGCCTTAAAATAAGCAGAAATTTCTTTTAATTTAAAAAAATATTCTCCATCTCTGTGTATATACATAAATATATCTATAAATAAAAGTTGTACTCAGAATCTTGGGAAAAAACCCAATGCAGTCAGCAGAAAAAAGAAAATAAATTTCAGCTCCCAGCATTCTGTACATCAGAATTAAACTTGAGAAAAAAAGAAAACTTGAGTCTACGTACACAAGAGACATTACTGCTGCATGCATCTCCCGGACATGCACTCTTTATATAACCAGCTCCAGGAATACAGTGTTCCACCGTTTGGTATTTGAGGTTTGACTTCACATTGTTCAGCTTGTTACTGCAGGCAATTTATAACAAGGTGGGTGAGATAATTTCATGCTAGTGAGGACAGGTAGAAGCTTGCAGGGGGCTCTCACTCAGACAGTGATCTCAGAATTGCACCATAACCAGTCCTTGCCAAAGATTTGAGCGAGCTCTTTTTCTCCAGCATGCAGACCACCCACAACCCTGCAGAAGGATCTTGACAAAATTACCATTAGCAATGAAGAATTTTATTGTCAAACTGCTGGTGAATGGCAAAGCAAACGTTGCTGTAGCTGGTCATTAAACAACAGGTTTTGTATCAACTACTTTTTATAATCTAGAGCCTTCACTTTCTTCAATACTTCAAAGTATTTCTTCAGTACTTTGGATATTTATCATACACACACCCCCTTCCCCCTGTCTCATTCTGTAGTTAATCACGGCTAACAAACTGCCCCTATATTGCTCCCTGTGGCTGAGTAAATGCAGATCTTCCAGGGTCATATAGTGTAAAATGCTTCAGTAGATCTCGGCTGCCGTATTCATGCATGTGCTGGGAAGGCAGATTCCGGCATTGAAGTCTCCCGGTGGGACAGGACATGCTTTGGTCTGTATAAACCTAGGGAGCTCTATATCAAGTCTTCTGTGGCATTTGAAACTCACGGAAGGAAGGACTTTCTGTTTCCTCAGATCCATTTTAGAGTGTTTTCCACGTGTCAGTGGGGTATTTTAACAAAAAAGCACAGTTGAGCGCTTGACATTTTCTTCATTCAAAGTGACCCCAAAAGACTTCATATGCTATAGAATGTGCATTGGGATGGCCAGGAAGAGCCAGCTGCAGGCTTCAGGACCACGGGACGCTACTCAGGGTTAAAGGGAAGGGCAAGAGCAGCCGACTGAGCGCAGGCTGTGCTATTTCAGCTGGCTGACCTGACAGACATTGCTGGTGCCTCCAGGTCAGTCCCTCAAGAAGCCATGGACAGCTGATTAAAGGAACCTGCCCGAAGGACAAACGCCGTCGCATGCTCTGCTACGTCCATTGTGTATCATCGTGTCACACGGGGGATTACACAGACCCAGCTGTTTCAAAGCAGTTTCTTAAGATGCTAGGACTTTGCCCTCCGGTGTAGGACACCATTAAATTCCACCATTAAATCCCCCCCCCCCCCCCCCCCCCCCGCAAAGGAACACTAAAGTTCCTTTGGTGGATTAGAGATGAAATAAGATGAAAACAAACCACATCAAAATAAAGAATGATGAAACATTTCTAGATAAAAGTGAAAGACAACAAGTGTTCAAAAGTATTCTGACGTAACAGCATTTTTACAATTAACTGTAGAAAGGTGGCTGTATTTGAAAACAGTTAATTGTCTAGACTCAGGAACAAAAAACTATCAGAAATTAAATATCAAAGTGCAGATTCCGCTATGAAGAACAACATGCCAGCTCCACTACATCTGAAAAAAAAACCAAAAAAAACCCAGCAAAGGCAGCAAGCCCCGAGGGCCAGAATCAGAGAGAAAACAGCAAGGAATTGTCACTGTATTAAAAACCAGACAAACCACAACAGCCCCAAGAAAGCAGGGCACACCTTCTTTAGCAGCCACTGTTTCCCCCCATTGGAAACAGGATACTGGGCTGTGTGTTACTGGACTGCATGCCTGACCTGAGCTGGTATCCCCGTTTGGGTTTTTTTTTTTATTAATGAGTCCTTATCAAATGTTATAAGTAAAACTGTTTCCAAGCGGCCAATCTGACAAAATTAATTTGGGATATAAAAGTCAAGTTGAGATCCTTAAAATTAACGCAACAGGTCAAGCCCTGTCCACAGGTATACCCGTACCTTTCCCTTCGGTTGACTACACGAGTGCAAGCGGAGATTTTGGCCTTGCAAGTAAACACACAGTTGCTAATGAACAGCAGGAATACGCTACCTCACTTTAGCAACTCAACAAAGACGTTCACACAAAACTCACGACTCTTATTTTAAGCACTCAGTAAGCAAACGCAGTTCCATGCATACAAAATAGACCGGCTGAGATAGAGGGCATCACCTCAGCAGCTTCTAAAGATCCCTAAGTCACAGGCTACGGCAACCGACGCAGCACAGCTGAGGCCCGGCATGGGCTCCACAGGTTCAGCCCTCCCTTACACACACCTCCCTAACAGGCCTCAAAAGCGGCCATCTTAGACCTCCTCCTTCCAGCTGCTGCAACACATGAGAAATATCCACTAAGTTGTCTTGCATCTTTTATTTAAGCTTCTTGGTCAAAATTTGCTCAGGCAACAGGAGAGCCTGATTTTGTCTGCCAGGGTAATGATTGAAATGCATTTACCTTAAGCTGCTTTGTTACCGTCCTCACCATCTTGGTCATTTTTTTCAGGTGCTTAAAATTGACGCAGAATTGTGTACATCAGCACACTGAGGCTCTAATTAGAAAAGCTCCTATTGCTACTGAACAAGTTCAGCAAACTTTTGTCTAAGTTACTGACAGAAACAATGCTCACCTATTAACACACCAAAACAGCTCTTAGAGATGATACTAATTGTAACCCCCGATAGTACTTCAATGGAATAGCATACGTGGCTCATTTTTCAGTGCTTTCCCTTACAACACTATTTTGGCATACAGATCACACAGTGACTAAGTTTTTAAGCACTTTGTTCTTTAGTCCGAGTACCCACATACTGTGTTTAATGGAAGTCAAATCACTATTTTAGTGAGTGGGCAAAGCTAGAAGAGCTGTTCGAACAGGAAACTGACATTATCACAACTTCAAGCCATGACAAGGCTGTCATACACAGCTTCTGAGAAGACAACAATTTGAGAAAATAACCAGAAAGAAAAATTTGTTTCTCCATTTTGTGATGACACATTCAGGTATTTTCCAACATTCTAAAAAGATGGGAAGTTACTTAACTTTTTTGGCTGTACATTACTATTAGAGTTGGGTACATGTGAACTTCTCTGATAATCAAGCATGGATTGCAATATGTACGCCCTTTGTGAACGCCTTTTGTAGCAAGACCACATAGCAATGATATTGTTTGTACTGTGGCAGTATTAAGAATTCCTAGTTAAGGCTCAAAGCCTCATTTTTCATGCATTTTCCATCTAGCAGCACAAAATATTAAGAAAAAAGGAGATGGGCAATATGGGACATAATACAAAAAGATATAAATACGCTTAAAACTTTAGCAATTTGGAAAGGTTACTTAAACAACTCCTCCCCCCAATTCGCACAGACAAGGAAAACAGGGTATTTTTTTTTTTTTATACTCAAACAGGGAAAGCACATCTTGTTTCTCTTCCTCAGAGAAGATAAACAGGTTGTTTTGAGAGTGTAAACCAGATTTAGGGTAGGCAGAATTGAAGGTCATGCAGCAGTGAGCTCACAAAACAGTACTGCCTATTTTGAAGTATAAGTAAGTTCATTAAAGCTCCTGCTATATTCACCTATAGGAGCAAAGTGCAACTATACGTGATTTTTCTTTTATCAGCTACTTTTATTGGAATGGTAACAAGCTATTTTCAAAGTTTTCAAGTTCTCAGTCCCTAAATGCAGATGATAAACAAAGGAAATGCTCTTTTAGACAAGTCTGCATCAACAAACTTGCAAGAAAAACATTTTGTTCCACTCATTCTTGGCTTGATTTAAAGCAAACAAAAGAAAGCCCTTTCAATGTTAAAGGGGAGTCACCCACTGATCCTACCCTTCCAGGTTTTATATTCACATGACTCTAGGCCATGTGACAAAAGAGGGGGAAAAAAAAAAAAAAAAAAAATCTTGGAGTTACATAGCCCAGAAATTTATTGATTATTTGCTCAAATACATTCTGTATAGAACTGTTCAGCTTGCTTGGTTTTGGTGCTCCCAGGGAAGATCATTAACAGATGCACTGAGCTGTAATCACCAATTAGGAATTGTTATGTATGAAAATGTTAAGCAAGGGGCTGCAACCTTCTTCTGGCCAGATCTGTGTCTTGAATTTGAAAAGCCACCTTCCTTTCAGAGGACTCAATTTGTGTAGGTTGCTGCATCAAATGTTATTTAGAAGAGCCTTTTACATTTTGGTCTTTTTAAAACAGTAAAACGCTTCAAGTATTTGTATTTGAAGTTTTCAATATTGGAAACATTTAGTCCAGAGTGTTTGCAATGGGATCTCTAATTTTTCATATGGTCTCTCTTCTAAATATCCCAGAACATTTAGTCTTCAGTTTTGGCTTCCATTTCCTCAGCATCATCATCCCCATCCACTTCAGCATTTTCCCTCTCCAGTCTTTCCAACTGCCTTGCAAGCTCAGTCTCATCTGTGTCAGTAACCACTTTAGGCTGAAACAAAACCAAACCAGAACACATGGTAAACTGTCATAAAGAAATACCATATATATTTGTAGACTCTGATTCTACGTAAAGAGCAAGAGAGAAAAAACATCCTGAAGTCATACAATAAAAACCAGGAAAATTATAATTTTTGGCCATTTGTTTATTTAAGGAACACAGAAGTGCAGGGGTTTTTTATTTTTTTTAATACCTTTTTGCTAAAATTTCTCCTAGCACTACTGATCTTGCTCTACTTTAAAAATGTTGCGAGGAGAAAAAAAATAAGAATTACATTCTAAAGTGTAATGCATTCTTACCTCCATCTGCACATTAAAGACTCCTCTCTTCTCCTCAATTTTTTCTTTAATTACAGCCATGGCTTGATTCAGAACAGACAGCCCTTCAGTTCTCTCCAGCGTTGTAGTAGTCATCACATAACGAGGAGGAGCTATCAGATTAATCTATCACATTGTGGGGATTGGGGGGAAAAAAAAAGGACAAAAAAAAGCAAACTCAGTAACAAAAACAAAGAAATATCGAAAGCAAAGTGAGCAACACTGTTCTGAATGTACAATTCACAGAAGAAACATTTTCCCATTAGAAAAACCCTTTCTAGAAGCACAAATAACTTGGACTGAAATAGCAAACAAGAAAGTGCAGAGCCTGTCTGATTTCCAATATCAGCGTCAGTTATTTCTGCACAGTATGTTTATTTAGACAAATATTGTTAAGTGGAGAGAATATCCACCTTGCAGATCAGCAAAACAGCCTATCACATCATTTTGCAAAGAATTAAAAGAGTGTTACAACCAGTACTTTTTTTTTTATTTGGTAAGATGACTGAATAAGTAAACTTTTCCTTTTCCTCCAAGAAACCATTATAAGAAATAATTTTCAAAGAAGGAAGTACTTTCAAGTTTTCTGAAAGCACTTAGTCAGTAATACACCCAATATCCTAAAATTGTTGTGAAGAAAAACTTGGCCTGGGTACAGTAGCCATTCTACCAATACTCAAACATATGTGGAGCAAACATTCCTCTTCTTACACAGTCTTCTACCCGAAAACAAAATTTATTGCTCGCTACCTAAGGCTGCATAAAGGACCACTAGGTATGTAGTGTGCCAATACCAGACTTTAATAAACTGAACAGAATAAATATAGCTTCTTGAACTTTGGAAGCCACAGCACAGTCATAGGAACAACTGTCAGCACATAGTTGAAAGGGAGCGTGTTACGGATCTGCTAGAGAAGAATCAGAAAGCAAGTACATGGCTTCCCAGCCTCAGCTACGCGACTGTGACAACTGCATTGCATGCTACTGGTACCTGAGGGCATCAGAAAACTTTGCTTTTGATCTCACTATGAAGACAGACACTTACTTTAATGGGCATGTTCTCCGTGGAACAGTTCAAGCCTGCTCTCAAAGCTTCTTTTACTGCATCTATGCCTTCATAACCATAACAGGCCACCTCAATATCTAGGACAGAGGAATACAAATAATAAAACTTTAAGGTTACCAAAAGCTGTAGAATCTTTAAAGCTTTTTAACTTAAGCTTTAATAAAGCTTTTGAGCATCCAATGTTTATCCACAATGAAAGCCTCAGTAGCTCCCAAAGCTGAGGAAGGTATTTCACTTTCTTGACTTGTAAGTTGAGGTAAGAGTCTTCATAAACTCTTTAGACATACAACATTTTACATTGTGCTCTGAAAAGCCAAGATACGAAATTATACATCCACATTCACTCCCCTCTCATCCAATAAATTCAACAAGAATAATTATGTATTTCACATTGAGAGATGAATATATAAAAGCAATAAATACCAGAGAAAATGAAAGAACTATCAGGAAAAATGAAACTTGAAATAAAACACATCCACAAATTAATGGAATTCTGTCAGCAATTACAACAGAGGCACAGAGGCATCACTTGAGCAGCACTGGAACTTTTTTTTTTATGGTAAGTTATATTAACATATAGTTAAAATGATAGTTAGCTGTAGCTTTTTGTTGATGTTTGGAAAGTAAGGCATAGACTAATGCTGGTCATATCTGTAATACCCTGACTAGTCTAAAGACAAGAATTTCTTTACCTATGTAGCAATGGTGCAAGACTAAGCTACACACAGAAGTTAGTCTCACTTCCAGGTGACTAACAACCTGCTAATTCTCAGCTATCAGAAATAAATTCACAGAAGAGCATCCCAGTCAGCCTCAGGATGAGACTACAAACCAATGGAAAGTTTCCATGCTTGATTTGAAGACAAAATTGAAAACAACTTAGACCATCAGAACAAAATAGGCAAGATGAAGGAAGTAAGAGAACATGCTTGCCAAGTAACTTTGTTTTCAAAACTAATGAAGTGCTATTCACGTTAGCAATTCCATTCTTCATGGCAATCAAATCCTACTTACATTTTTGAAGTCTATGTTAACTCATGGTGATCTAAAGTAATAGGTAAAGGAACGTTTCATTACCTTACTTTTTGCACTCTCCACTTCACTGTCATGTGGATATAGCTTATCTTTTCTTCTCTCCACAGGAATCAACAAGTGCTAATGCTCTTCAGTGTATCCTTGCAGAGCAGAGGCAATTTCTCAATCTAGTTAAAAATGTGACTCTGCTACATTAACTATCTTTTTAATGGCAAGCATGCTTTTAGGCTGTTCAGTTAGCTGTACAACCAGATTTACAGTTTTGAAGTGTGCCTTCTTAAGTAGTGCAGTCATGTGCTTTTTCTGCCCACACTGAATTAATAAAAGACAAACTAGCTCATACACTTCATGAATATATTAGAGATGTGCTAGGCTTGAGCTAATATATCCTGCTGAATGGTTTGCGATCAACCAGTTAGAAACACACCCAGAGCAAAAAGTCAGAACTATTTTCACATGTTCATGGACAAGTGGCCAAGACATACGCTGTAGCTGTGCTGACAGAGATCAATCATCCTGTTAAGGAATCAATGAATTTAATATTTAAATCCATTGTATGCCAGTACAATATGATAAGACTGCATTATATATCAGGACTACTACTTTCTGTCCCAAGGAACCTGCAGTTTGGGGGAAAAAATAAAACCCAAACCACCTTGCACTTTGGGATAGAACCCACATCGGCATTTTGCAAGCAATCCTTGATTAAGGTGTCTTAATTCTGAACAGTTCCACTCAAATATCATCACTACAAACCACTAGTTTTAACTGAGTTTATAGTTTGCAACAAGATACGCTAACTTGACTTAAGTGTCAAGACGCATTCAATGAACATCTGGAAAGAACTCACCAGCTCGGATTTTGACTGCTTGTGGTGTCAGACGTCTGTTAATATTGTCAATCAATACACGCCTCTCTTCCTCTGTCAGATCTAGGCTATCCAGGATTGCGGGGTCTCTGAGCCAAGCAAAGCAAAGCTACATAAGTTATACTGAAGTGGAACATGACACAACGTTAACTTCTGGTACTATTTCAATATTCTTACGCATAATCCTAGAGATATACTAGGCAAAGAAAACAGGGAAATTTCTTAAGAGTCCATTGAAACACTGGAAGAAAATAAACACATCTATTTTCATAATATTTTCTATTTAACAACAAACCAGATAAGCAGTTTACTCAATCTGTTCCTGGAAGGAAGGATCTGAATGATTTTTTTGTTTTTTTTAAAAGCAAAGGAATGACTTCTGTTCAGCTCCATTTGTATACGGTACACAGAATGAGACAAATATCTCGTTGCTTGGTATTTATGTTCACCTCCAGCGTGAAGATAAGCCCATATCACATGAAAGAGAATCCATGATGAATCTGAGGTTTTTGAATTATTTTAGCATTTCATTCAAATGCAAGATTTTTGTCATTCTACAGAGTAACCTATACTCATTCCATATTATTCTGTACTCCTTTTTAACAGTAACTGATCACAGACAGATACTTAACCTGCTGGCTACGTTCTTGGCTAAAGAAAGGATAAAGGTGTTTTAAATCACAAGCTAATAGTTTAAAATCCAGAGATCACAGAGGCAAACTCCTCCGCTGTTTACCAATATAAATTAGCAGCTCTTTTTTTAAGAAATGGTGTCAATTCTCTATTGCTGTATTAATTTTATCCAAAATATATCTGAAACAGAACATAACCAAAAAGCTCCTCACAATAAGTGTTCCTGTTCTTCAGAGACAAGAGTTGCAGTTCTCTGAAAAACAATACCAGATCCCCTACAATACTATTATCAGGCAAATGTAAACTAAAATGGCCCAAAAAACCAGAGGTAATATTGGAGATTGGTCTCTGCTGCTAATAAAATGTCATCTTTCATGATTTTATACACTGGGCATAGGTAGTAGAAGGGCCAAACATAAGCAAACAGAACCCAGAAATATGACAGGTTTTATACATCAAAATAAGAAACTGTATGGCAGAAGCAATTTATTGGACATGCAAATTCTGCTTCTTCATTTACAATCTATCCTGTTAAATCTTTGAGTTACTTTCATGAGCACTTGGTAGGCATTCAACAAATAGGTCCTCAATGTTTAATTTTTACTGATCAGAGGGTAAATATACTTTAAAATTTTACCACAGGTATCATGCTGTGTGAAATCCTAAAACACTAATCCTCAGTACTAAGAAAGGACTAGCAAGTCAAATTCTTAGAAGGCACACCAAGCCTCCCGCAAGCACAGGAAGGCAGCAATATCTACGTTTTTCTGCTCAACTGCTATAGCTTTATGTAGGAGCACAATGGGAACAAATAAAAGTTGCAGTCCATTGTCAGAAATCTTAAGGCATTACTGATGGAAACATGTTTTGAGAACAGACAGCTTCAGAAGTTTGTGCTCCAACCTGAACAGCAGTTGAACAACAAATGGCATGTGTGTTCAGGAATTTTTCTGAGTTTAAGAGAAGCTTAAACAGCCAGTGTAACTACAGGTTTTTGTTTTTCTATTATACAGGTGTTTAACTAAGTATTTATCAGTTACAGAATGATCTGGAATTCCTTCTGCAGCAATGTGCCCAGATTTCTCCTTTACCAGTAAATTTGCTATCATTAGAAAATAATTATTATTCTCTGAAACCAAATACATTCAGTGTAAATGAGGACACAAGTTGTCTATTCCCCAAAGACACAGAGATGGTTTCAAGCTAATCAAAATGCTACCAAGTGCCCTGTTTCTTCAGTCAACCCAATTTCTAAGATTTTATTACTGCCATCTAGTGTTTAGCTCAAGTTCATCACTCATAGGTTTATGTGCTATAGAAGAGTAAAACTAGAAATGTTTATTGAGAAGTCTGTCTTTGGATTGCCAATTTAATGATAGAATCTTTAGAGGGAAACCAAATAGGTTAATTTTGAAAGCAATTTAAAAATATCAGACTCCGTAAGAAATTAAGAGCAATCTTATCTCAGTGCATATTCCCTCAGCATCACAATTCCCACGTCTTTCTGTTCATAACTCAATTTCTAAGTTCGTGATCCCATTCTTTAAGTTTGGAAGTGTAGAGAAGTAACAAGCCAGCTTGTTGCATTTAAAAAAGAAAAATTCTGCCTGTGCAGTGGAAGGGTGACAGTCAGCTGTGAGTAGAAATACCTTCAGACACAGAGCTAGATATTTTTGGTAACGTCTGCTTGGGACTAAGAACAGGCAAATTCTGACACACAAACCAAGATCAGTGCTGCTTCTTCTGTTAGAAATGTCACAGGCTCATCTGTAGCAATAGAAATCTCTCCAGTGTTTGTAATCACATTTCTCTTATACTTAAAACATATTATTCACCAATGCTTCAGTATTTCTCCACATCAGATTCAATTACTGCTTTTAAAAACCTCACATACACAGAGTGACAGACTCAGAGATGGATAAAAACAAGTCAACTCTGAGCTTTCTTTCTCAAGGGCATTGGGAACTTGAAGAAAGCAATAAGACAGAAACCTACAATAAGCAACCAGAAGACTGATGTCAAAATTTACTAGGTGTACTTGATCAGTACATTCTACATACTGACTCTGGAAAAAAAAAACCCAAACCCCAAAACCCCAAAAGAACATTCTGATGGATCTGTTCCAGGGAATACCTCTCTGCAATTTGAAATAAGGCCCTAGAAGTAGAAAAGATATCCTTACGAGACTGCATGCTTGAATGCATCATAAGCACCATATCCTGGTCTTTTGTACTTGTCATCAAATACCCAGGCAGTTCTCTGGAACAGACTCTCAAGCTGCTCATCCTTGGTGTACTCCAAGACTTCAGCAACATGGCGAAGGATGCTGTAAACCTGGAACACAAAAGGAGTGTTAAAAAACCCAAAACAAATACTGAAAACAGACAAAAATTTAGAATCAGAAGTAATATTTAATGGTAAGCCTTCTACTCAGAAGCATAAGACCACACAGGAGTAAGGGCAGGAATCAATGCCTTAAACTATATGCATGCCTTTTCAATTAAAGTTGTCACGGTGTGCTAAACCAGCATATACTTTTGGATTTTTGATCATTTAAATATACCCCTTTACATCACAAATTTTCAACTGACGTCTTTCTTGATCTATTCATTAATTAAGAAACAGCTTACCAGAGCACTCATGGACAGATGAACTGGTTATATATATTTGCATGGGTAAATGAGAATCAGAGTATGCCTAATAAACGAGGACAATATTTTCATATTATCTTATGTCTGTGCATTTTGGTTGCTGAGGAAAGAAGCTGGAAATACACAGTGCCTGAATATAGCAAAGCAACTTACAGTCTTCGATTTTGTGAATTTGTCTTCACATTTGATTGCCTCCTCTGGAGAAACTCTTCTTTTTGACAAGTCAATATAACCTATTGGGGAAAACCATTTTGAAAATGTCAGGCATTGTGCCAACTAAGTCTAACTGCTTCAAGAGAAACGCATAAAGAACAAACACTGGCTCAGGATTTTTCCCCTTGCCTACACTATCCCTATATGTTGCTAGAGAAAGTAACTAAACCAAACCTCAATGACTTTGATCAAATTATAATCCACATTAGGGTATTAAATTACTCTTTCAACTGTAAATACTTACAATAGCAAATCTTTTGTACAGCATTCTTTAAAATTACTGCCTTAATGTTTTCTGTGCAAACTTAAAAGAAATTTTCATAATATTGCAGCAATCAGTGATCCATTTTTATGCTGCTGTACACAGTCTTGGCAAAAACCGTACCAGCATACAAAGAAGCAAGTTTGACGCCTATTTTTGTAGTGCTGAACTCAATTTCATTCAAGGTTGGCACTCCATCAGTTTAGCTCTGAACAGTTTCCTAATAAAGTAGGCCTGGCCTCAAATTCTGACTCTAACTCCTTGGATACCCTTTCAGGAGAACTGTCTGTGAAGCAACTCTTAGTAAATTTGAAAAGGCCTCCACCTACTTCTCACAAACTACAGGTTGCCTAAAAGATTCAGTAGAAGATTCAGTATGTGAAAAGATTCAATATGTGAATTCCAGATATGTTTCTCTGTTAATATGAGAATAAAATGAATTTGTATGAGGACGTATTCTTTCATTAGAGATGCTGGGAAACTTATTTCACTTCAGATCTGAAATAAGTTTCTTCCCGTCTTTCTTTCCTCTCTGCTTTTTTCTTATCCTGTCATTCATTACTTAATCTCAGAGTTAACTGCAGTTTCAGAAGTATTCTAGAAAAGCATATTACTTGAGAAACATCATACCAACAGTCAGGTTTCTTGGATATGTGCTCAGTGTTTATTTTTATTATTTCTTTACATCTGGATATAATGTAAAGATTGCATGGAACAGTATTATCAAAATCTGACATGTTATGAATAGAAAATATATTAAAGAAACCTTTAGAGTAAAAGATCCAAAGGTTCAGAAGACAGGAAAAGACAAAGTCACCTGTACAATCCCAACTTGTAACCTACAGAATTCATGTGGTAGAATAATTACATACATGTCATCTATTTTATAGCCAAGGTTCAAGACTTGTTAATGAACAGGATAGACTGTGAGCATTAAACGCTCACCATTTAGATTTTTATTTCTATGTCAGATGATCCTTCTCTTCAGTTAAGACTTAGAAAATCTACATAGACATCAAAAGAAAATTCCGCTGCACTATGGTTTGTTGAGCAAACATTGAGCTGGTGAGGACCCACTTTAGCAAATCTTTACCGATCTGATTGACCTTCATTAACCCAATTCCCAAAGGACAAAGAGGAATGGAAGAACAACCATAAGTATCAGATGGCACAATGATCGTCTATTTTGCTTAAGCGCCTTAAAAAAAGAACACCTAAAAGAATACCTAAGCCACCTAGTTTATCTGCATTTCTCTCTACAAAGTCAATCTTAATATAGCCCACAATATCCCCAAATACCTTTCTCTTTGTCAACTCTTATGACCACCACGCATTCATTCCTCCCGATGCGGATGAGTTTGTTTATGGAACGAATACGTCTTCTGGATAGCTCACTGAGAAGGATCATGCCTTCAATGTTGTTGTACTCCAGCAGGCTGACATAGGCTCCCATTTCAGCAATGGACCGCACATTGACCATCACTACATCTTCCACCTCTGGAAATTTATGCTGGTAGAATCTACAGCTTAGTCCTGGCATTCTGGAATTTGAGCAGAAAAAACCAAAGATTTCATTTCACAGTACATCGGTGCCTTCTCCTACAAACATGGTAAAAAAAATCAGCAAGGGCTGGTGTGAATAGAGAGAAACACTAGCACAAAAAATTGCAAATCAGGATAAGGCTTGTGCAATTCATACTTAGGTTTTAATAGATATTAAACAATAAATTAACTAGTATTTTAGTATTACACAACCATTTGCTAAGATGCTAATTTTTTGCATTAAAGTAGAAAAAGTTTGCTACCCAGACTTTATTAGCCACTTCAACTGTCATACTACCTATACACAGCACACTGTAGCAAAGAGACTTCAAGTGGTGAAAAGGTGGCACAGCACACCTTGCATTCACCTAAATTCACGAGGCTGTGTAAAATTTTAAATCGGATTTTAACAACAGGAGTACATGGGACAGAAGAAGCCTGCAGTGCTCAGGAAGGTATTTGCATGAACATAAGACAGCGTGTGAGGGGCTGAGAAAATAAGAGGTAGAGCGAAGCTTCTGTTGTACTGAGGAGCAGACCCTACACTCCAGAAGATAACTTTCTAAACTCAGCATAAGATGTTTGGAGTAATCCTGTAAGACCTGCTCCAGAAGCCACCTGTCAGCAAAGAAAGCAAAGGCAATATCATCAGAACAGAAGACCAAACTAGCCTGACGTGAATGAAGCACTAAAAAAAAAAAAAGAAAAAATGCACCCACCAATGTATTGCTAGTCAGGAGGAACAAAAAACTGAAAACCAAAACAGGAGTCTTTCATTATACATTAAGAAAAAGTACAAAATCAACGCTTCATAATCATGTAGTGATAAGAAGGAATGCTTAAACTGCTTCATTTTCCTGATGATGAATCCACATACTCATCACTGCTAACCAGGTTAGTTCAATTCCTTTTGTCTAAGCCCACAAGTTTCAAACAGGAAGTTTCCTACAGAAGTAGGAGCCCAAGATGCTGAGTCAAATGCATGACTCCTTCAGAAGGTTTGTTGTATTCACCACTTTGAAGTTTTACTCCTGGTCTTTACAGCAGTGCTAATGCTTTCTAGCTATACGAGAATTTAAGAAGAGAGTAAGATGGTAATGCCAAGCGCTAAGTACACGTGGCCATACAATTCAGAAGGCTGCGTCCACCCTCATTTCCACTCTTAACTTTCAGAAAGGGGAAATACAGACCGGTAAAGCATTATAAAAACACTTCTCTAAAGGTTTCATATAACTTCACATAATTTGAAGCTGAACAAAGAACTCCAAGATGAAAAATAAAAAAACTTTACAGTTCGCTTTTCTGGTCCACTTAATGCAGATCAGCTCAATCCTACATGTCTACTTATGAGATACATAATAAAGACATACTGCAAAGCAACAAACCCCAAACACCGCAAGCAAGAACGGACAAACACTGCTGCGCACGCAGAGCATTGTACTCCTCTCCACAGGCACGAGCTTTTTATTTTGGCCTTCTGCGGACGGCTCTCGGGACCAACACAGTGCCCACAACGCCAGCGCTGGAAATCATCTCTCCGGGACGTTACAAACGCCCCGGCAACGGTTTCGGTCCCCACGCCTACACAAGCCCCTGCGGAGACCGGCGAAAACAGAGTAACTTCGGACCAGCGACTCCTGCGGCCGCTGGAGCGCCGCTAACGCCGGCAATGCCCAACGACAGCTACGCCACCAGAGAAGGGAAGCGGTCCCCAGGGCGGCCGACAGCCGCCGCCGGGCCGGGAAGGGCCCATCTCCAGCCCGGCGAGGGCGAGAGGCGGGCCGGCCCCCCGGGGAGCGCGGCCCCGCCGGCTGGGGAGCTCGCAGCTGCGGCGCCGGGCCCCAGCGCCCGGGCCCAGCCCGCAGCCGCGCCGAGTCCCATCCCCCCCGAGACCGCGGGCCCACAGCGGCGCCGCAGCCAGCAGGAGCCGCGCGGGGAGGCCGGACCCCGGCGCGCGAGCGGCGGCGCAGCCGCTACCTGGCAACGGCCGGGGGGTCCCGCTCTGCGCTCGCGGCCCGGAGTCTCGCGCTGGTCCCACTCCTGGCTCAGCGTGCGCCTCCTCGCCGCCGCCGCCCCACTGCGCAGGCGCCAGCCCGCCCTACTCCCGCTTCTCCGCGCGCGATAGGCCAACGCACCGCGCTCTCCGCCCCGGACCATAGAGCCTCATGGCCGCGGCAGAAGGCCGCCCTTTGCTAGAGCGCCCCCTCCCGGGACCGGGCGCTCAGAGCCGGGCGGGCGGACTCGGAGACCTGCGGGTGGCACAATAGACCCGGGAGCCAATTACGTCTCTTCCTCCCCGTCCCCGGGGAGCACGTGACCACAAGCGACGGGCCGGGCGCCGCGCCGGCATCCGGGTGCTCCCTCCGCCCGGGCACCGCCTCGTGCGGGGGCGGGGACAGCGGGGCCGCGTCACGTGACGGCGGCGGCGGTGGTGACAGAGCCGGAGCGGGCCGCGCCGCCCTCCGCCCGCCGCCACCATGTCGGGCAAGGACCGCATCGAGATCTTCCCCTCGCGGATGTGAGTGTCCGCCGGGCCGGACCGGGCGTGAGGGCGGCGGCCGGGCTCTGGCTTGTGCCCCGGGCGCCGCCGCGGGGGCGGGTTAGCGCCGGGGGCTCGGGGCCGTGCCCGGCGCTGCGCCGAGGCGGGAGCTCCCTGGGCTCCTCTTCCCGGTCTGGGGCCCTCAGGGAGGGGGGTGTCCCTCTGGGTTTTGCGTAGACCACTTCGATAAGCGGTTGAAGGCCGCAGTTAGGGCTTCCCTTCAGGTTCGCCCTTCGGGCTGGAAGTCGGCTCCGCCGGCCGTTAGAGGGCCGTTGCAGGGTCCAGTACCAGGAGGCAGGCAGCTTCGGGGGCGGCAGGAGGGGGCGGTATTTGAAATCATGCAACTACACAAACCGCTATTTTAAAAAGAACAATTTGTAGAATATATGTATAAGAAAAGCCGCACAAATCGAACCATAGTGTCCCTTAACTTTTTAATAGACGATGCTGCTGTACAAGAGGTTGGCCGTGAAGTGCTAAAAAAGAAGGAGGAAGTAAAATGCGTGCAGTGGACAGTCAAGTAATTTTCCAGATCCTGACAGCAAACTATTTGTCATGAAATCAGATGTCTCCTGACAAGGCTTAGAAAGCTGCCAACATTTGAACAGACACAAACTATTAAAATTGCTGTTTTAATAATGCTGTTCAGTTTCTCTTCAGAACCCCCTAGGACTGAAAGACTTTGCCTTAAGGTGAAAGGCCGTTTCAAATCTTCGTGCGTAAAATTGGGTCGATGCCTGCCTGTAGTCTTAGGAAGAGGTGCCTTGCAGGACAGAAAACCTCAAATGTAAAATAAGAATTATTCCCCCATTTATGAGCTCAGGACATATGAAACAACAGTTTTTATGGAAAGATTAATATATTACGTGGTAAAGGTTCTGGTTTGAAACTTAGTTCAGAAATAAACTATTGCGTATACTAAGTCAGCCGGCTCTTCAGCAGTGCTCTCTTCATTCATGTCCAAGGAGGAGGCACTTCAATCACTTTTAAAAGGTATCTGGTTTTGTGGTCTGATAGGTCATTGTGGCAAGAAGGCAGTGATGTACAAAGACTTAATATTTACAAGCCCTGTTTCAAATGAGGTAGTAGACCAATAATGTGGCTGATGTTTTGATAGGAATGTAAGTTAGGATGATAAAATAAAGATGGTCTGCCTCTGCAACAATTATTTTTGTTAACTGACAGAACAGAATTTCGCAAGGTTTGTTTTTTGTTTTGGTTTGGTTTTTTATATTTATGAAGTGGCTTGCTAGTATGAGCCTCTTCTGTGCTGGATATCATCAATTACAGAAGCTGCTCAGTCTCCTTGACGGTAAACAAGGCTTTGTTTAGTGCGCTCTCAGAGCCTGTGAAATCTTGCTTGAACTAGAAGGTCATCCAGTCTCTGGCAGGTGGTGAACAGAGCAAACAAGTTAGTTCAAGGTGGTGACGGAGAGCTGCTTGTTGTGAAAGTAAAGCTGCCTTTTTACTCTTTGACATTGGGGTTGTTTTTTTAATCATAAACATTCAGAAAGTATTTGTGCTTTTCAGTTGTAAGTATTTGGTAGATATTAATGGACTGATTCTCATCACATGCCAGTAGATGGGGAAAGTAATAGATTCCACTGTGTAGGTAGAATCTTAATTATACTTACTTTTTCCAAGGTCAGAGAGGAAGTGTGTTAGGCTTCTCTTCACATAGAGTTGACTTGAGTATTGTCCTTTCTGTGTAGTGGCTGTGTGTACGAAGTGGTAGCTTAAGACAGCACAGCTTGTGGTTTTTGTAGTATAGCTCCTGCTATTCTAGTTAGCTTAAATCAAAAAGATTCTTCAAATTAAAATATATTCCACAGTAGAGAGGGAAGCAAGGTTTGGATCTTCCTCAGTTCCTAATTCCGTACAAGAAACCTGTAAGTGTGCTATTTGAAGTAAAGGATATACAATGCTACAGCTAGCTTGCTAATATCCTTTTTAAACTGATGCTACTTCTGATTGTCTTAAATAGCTTGTAAATCTCCTGTGCAGCATATGAAGCTATGGAATCATTGTACTTTCTGACTTGCTTTAAACCAGAATGTATGACAGCTGTATCTTGTTGCTCCATAAAATCAGAACACAGCATCGACAGTTATAATCACATGAAGAATTTGCTGTGTTCTCCAATTTTGAGAAGACAACATAGCAGTAAAAGAGCTTAAAAGCAATACCAGTGTCACACTGACAGTGGGCTTTTGGGGTAGTTTGATTTATGGTACTTCTCAGTCATCACAAAAAATGAAAACTCTTATTTCCTATTATGGAAGCACTGAAAAATGACATGTGAATTTTCCATGATCTTTGACTTTGCAGATAATAACCTTGTAATTCTTGTTGATGATGGAGATACGTACAATAAATTCCCTTGATTTTAAATGGGAATATAAATTTTTATCCTGAAGTGGCCATCCTGTTTTACCGCACTGATGTTTCTTGGTTGTGTCATAATTTCAGTCATGTCCACGTCAGAAAACTTTGCATAAGTTTTTTTCCCAATCCCTTCAGATGATGCAGGACATTTGTTTTTTATTCCTCTGTTTAACAGGGCTCAGACAGTCATGAAGGCTCGTCTGAAAGGAGCCCAAACAGGTCGTAACCTCTTGAAGAAAAAATCTGATGCTTTGACACTTCGATTCAGGCAGATCCTTAAGAAAATTATTGAGGTAGGTAAATTAGAATTTTCCTCTGTTTGGCTCACTTTATTTGGAATCTGTTTGTTCTGTCAGTTGTGCATTCCTGTTCTGCTAACTTCATTAGGTAGGCTGGAATGTAGGACAACTTTGTGATAACCTGTTTATTCTAAGTGAGGCTACTGAGGACAGATGAGCAAAATTATGTTTTTCTGGCTGCAGTGATACAGAAATTTTGCAAGAGTTAATATTCTTCACCTCTTTACAGGCAGTCCTAGGGTCTGCTTTCTTTTGTGTCCCAAGTTCCTTATCATCTTTTCTACATTACAGGGAATTTGCTCTGATGCTGCCAAATTCTTTAGAAGTGGATTTAACCTGTTCTGTAGCCCCGTTTTTGTTGCTTTATCTGGCTTAAGAGTATACTGCAGATCCGTAATGTTTCCTGCATGACTAGGTACACTAGAAAGGAGAAGTTTTGTCTAGATGGAACTTGTTCCTTTATGAAGAAACACCAAGTCCTGCTTCTTGCTTTGCAACATGAATGACAAATCTAAAATGCTTGGTAGAGCCTAATATGGTTTGTTCTGTTCTACCGTACTAGACGGGTTTTAGTTTTACTGTTTTGGCTGCAACTGCTATGATATCCATAGTTAACACTAGTGCTTTGTTGCCATGCTGTAGACGAGCTCTTGGCACTCTGTATCTTGTTTCCTATAGACTAATACACAAAGGCTCTTGCTTCTCAGTAGCACATTTTTTAGCTACACAGGCTTCAAATATGTAAAAATTGGGAAAACATGGAGTAGGAGGAGAGCGCAGCTTCACAAAGCCACATACATCTGTACACTGAAAAACAACTTCAGCTGTCTCATAGTGTTCAGTACAATATGAAGTAAGAGCGTTTTCCTACTGAGCCCTTTTACTGTTGTGATTTAACCCCCATGTAGTAGAATTTTATGATTATTAAGACAGGTAAGTCTTTTGCTGTTTCTGTGAGTTCTACACTGGGTCAGTGAAACAGCTGAAATGTTTCTTTTTTTGCCAGTCACCTGGGAATTATGATTTGCAGTTTGAGAGTAAGCTACACATACAGGACTTTCTCACTCTCTTGAATTTCTCATTCTTCTCTATGCTGTTAGCTATTTATCCTGGAAAAGGAGTAATGATGTGCCTTGTATTTGCTACCTTTTTTTTTTTTTTTTTTTTCTAAACAGACTAAGATGCTGATGGGTGAGGTGATGAGAGAAGCTGCCTTTTCACTTGCTGAGGCAAAGTTTACAGCAGGAGATTTCAGGTGAGGGTTGCTGATCTTGTGGATGTCCTACCCCTGGGAAAGAGCAATTGTTGATTTCTCTTTTGGAAAAAAAGTAAAATTCTCAAATGCACTTTGAAAAGAAAAAAAACCAGACAGTGGACAAGGTAGGACAGGATGAACTGAATTACATTAGGTAAAGGTGGGAGATATCACTGCAGAAGAGAGATAATTTGCATGATGAAAATGTGTACTCCATCAGAAGCTAAACAAAGTGGCATGATTAACAGAATTTACTTTACATACAAATCCTTCATTTGAGAAGGTGTTGCTTTTTGCAGCTTGGAATCTAACATGTAGGGAAACAAGAATTTATGGCAGAGTATTGGACTATTTATTATTTTGATCTTGTGAATCTGAGGGCCAGATGTAATGTGTGTTATTTTCTCCCAGTAAATCATACAATAATTTTACTAATTGTTCCAACCTCCTGTCTCATTGACCTCCTGTCTCATTAGGGCTAGCGAGGGCTTACGTGAGAGGGGAAACAAATCTTTTTCCTCCAGTAGGGTATTTTTAATTCTATTTTAATAGATTACAGTTCCAACTAGGGTGTTTGTGTAATTCATCCAAGCGTGCATAGATCTTATGGAATAAGGTTGGGGAAGTGTTAATGGAAGAACTAAGTGATCAGACACAATACTAATCTGTGTGCTGCTGGAGAAAAAGTCTTTTTGCCCTTTCATTTGGATATGGTGCTGCTTTCTGTCCTAACCAGTTGCAGTGTTTAACTATAAACAATAATCAGATTCTACCTTGTAAGCAAATTGTACTTGAGCAGAAGAGTTGGCTATAGTGACCTGTTCTTGGAAGACCTTAAGGCACTTTAGAATTCTTCAAGATGAATTGTTGTACAAGCTTAAGTTTGTTAATATGATAGAGTTAATGGGTAAACAAACTCATAAATGTTCTGAAAGAATACATACAAACTGAAATGAGCAAAATGTTGTGGCCTTTGTCTGCATTACAGCCTTGAAATTCCTTCACTTTTATTGGGAAAAAAAGTCTCACAGACAGGTTGATTAGAGTCAATGTTACTAAAATATTTTGAAGTAATTTGCCAGATAACTGGCTGGTTTTTAGCTATGCTTTGTATACTTGGTCTGAGACATTTCTAATGTCACATTTCACAGACTCTGCATCTTTTACATTTCCAAACGTTACTGGAAACCTAGCTTCACAGTCTGTACAATGAATTGCATAGAGAACTGAGCTGAAGACAATTTCCAACTCTTCACAGCTATTTGATAATTACTTAATTTTGTATATTACAATGACTTAATGAACCACTTCAGCTTTCCTGATTAAGATGTACGTTTTCTTCCTTACAGTACCACTGTGATCCAAAATGTGAACAAAGCTCAAGTCAAGATCAGAGCTAAAAAAGACAATGTAGCAGGTGACTGTTTTCCAGACTATGAGTATTTTAACTCTTAAGGGAATTGTGGGAGAGGACTATGAAATATGCAGGAATGTATCCAAACAGTCTCCTCTTCTTTATTTCTCTTATTCATCTAACAGTAGGAACACTTGTAATTTGCTGGTTTTTTTTCACATACAGTATATAATTTTTATATTTAGTTATTTATCTCTGAAAATTAAATGAGTGTGTGTAAACTGCAGTCCAATTTCTAAATCTTTGGACAAAGCATAACTTCCACAGAGCTTTACTGAAAAATACATCATGAAATTAAGTATCAAAAATCAAATAAGTTTCAGGCAATTAAATATCAATAATTGTCTATGAAGAAAAAAAAGATAAATCAGGATTGAGTGCTTAAAATATTCCTTAAAGACAGGGAATACATTACTAAAGAGAAACATAATAAAACTGAACACTAAATAAACTGGAATACTTCCCTGAATTTTTCATGTGTCTAGATCTCTATGATCTTAATACAATTCTGAAGGTCCATATTAAGATGTCAGAACCAGCATAACTTAATCATTCCAAGCTATATAGGAAGATTTTTGAAACAAAACTTCTGAGCTGTATAATTTATTAGAAGCAAATATGGTAGAAATGAGTTGTACTTAATAAATCTATAACCCTTTATATCTCTTACACACATTCTTGTTCACTTTTGTCAGGTGTAACCTTGCCAGTTTTTGAGCATTACCAGGAAGGAGGGGACAGTAAGTACAAAAGAAGTATTTTCTATCTTATATGTACTTACGGCTATTCTATGCTAATACAAAAATACTTGTCATGTAAACTGACTTATTAGCAAGACATGACATCACAGGCATAGGTGTACTTACTTCCTCTGTGATGCTTTGTCCTGTTCCTGTGACATGGAGGGATTATTAGGGAATATAGTGGGTTTCAATTTCCTAAACCAGTGAGTTTTTCAGATGGGGAGAAGACTTGTCTTGAATTATCATGTTTTGAGACTGTTAGGTCTTACTGTGGACATGCATAACAATGATCTGTAGTAGCATAAACCACTATAAAGACAATTTGTTAATGGGCAAAGGCTTTAGCTTGTCACTTGCTGAGCTGTCTATATCCCTGTAGTTTGTAAAGTACTAATTTTTATCTAGTAAGAAAACACCATAGTAGCAATAGCAACAAATATTATTTGATGAATTTTTTTTTTTTTTTCAGGCTATGAGCTGACTGGCTTGGCCAGAGGTGGAGAGCAGCTGGCTAAGCTGAAGAGGAACTATGCCAAAGCTGTGGAGCTGCTTGTGGAACTGGCCTCCTTACAGGTTGGTGGGAGGAAAAAAAAAGAAATCGATCCTTGGCTTCTCACTGTTCTTAAATGAAAGTAACATAGTCTCACTGATTGTAGCTTAATACTTTGAGCTGTACTATACTCCTTTAGTCCCAGTGCTGTACAAAGTTGCAAACCTTTTCCAGCCATAAAACAGAGTTATATTACCACTTCAAAGAAGTCCTTACTCCTTAATGCTAAGAAGAAACTTTCTTTGGGGTGTTGGTATTTGTAACTGCTAATGTGCAGTGTTCAGCGTGCTACTGACATTAGTAGAAAAAATTCTGCTCCTATTGAGAATGTAGTCTGTAAAGCCACATTACAGACTTGGCTCTGGCTTTCAAGTGCTGTTTGGTTTTGTGTATAGAATTGATGGAAATGCTGAATTTGTCTTCTTATGTATTATTTAATCCCATTCCATCAGACATCGTTTGTTACTTTGGATGAAGCCATTAAAATAACAAACAGACGTGTGAATGCAATTGAACACGGTGAGTATTTTTCCATTTGGGATGCATGATATTTTTCTGTCTCCATGCAAGATGAGGAGCAGGGTCATATAAACCACTCTTCTTTTGACTGCTTTCTTGTTAGTAGGATTTCTAACCAGTTCAATAACTCTTCAGAAAGCATTACAATGAAGTATACTGCAAGTAAGAACAAAAATTAAACACCCAGGGAATGGACTGGAGTACACAGAGATAAATAAATATGCAAACACAAGAAGGTAATCAGGAAGTTGTATCGAGCACCTAACATATTCTGGAGTCTCTGCTAGTGACTTTGACTTACTTGGTCAAGTCTGTTGACTAGAAACAAAAGACAGGATGTTTCTCTGTGTTAAGATGTTCTAATAGCTAGCATAATAGCTTCTAAAACTATAATGGTGGTGTCCAGTGGAAAGCTGGTGACTTTTTTTTTTTGTTGGTTTTGGATGGGATCACAGAGGCATCCAGAAAGAAATCTTGGTAACCTATTCAGGTTTGTGTTACAGGAAACCAAACAGTCCTAATATCAATACTCTGGTATTCTGCTTTCATCTGAATTCCATATCCTTCATGTTCTTGTTTGTAAATTTGTTTCTTGCAATTTCTTAAGTACTACCTATGCACAATATTCCTGTCATTCCTTTTGCTGCAGTATCCAGGGTGCTCTGGTTACTTCAAGTTCCTGAGTTGTTGATAGCTTGGATTTAATTATCTTTGCATGTATGCAATAACTTATTTCAGTACATAATTCCAAACCATCCTTTTCAGTACTGTTTTTCATAGACTTGTTCCTTTGAACATGCAGGCCTTATCTGCAGCTTATCACTCTGCAAATTTGACTGTAAAAAAACGTTTCCTCTGCAGCCTTCCAAATAACTTTGGTAGTGCTGATAACGGCTTTCTCCTTTCAAAAAGTGGTTCTGACACATAGCTTGCCCAGTTGGGTGTTATAGCTTTGTTTAATGTCTTATCTCTTCCCTTGCGATGGTGTTATATTTGAATATTTGTTTTCATGATGGCTTTTTCAAATCAAGATCATAATTCTGTGAGTAAAAGTGCTATAGTGAACAGAAGTTTCTGAAAGAATGTGATGGAAGAACATAGTTTTAATTCAAATCTTGCCCACCTCTTCCAGGATTTTTTTTTAACCACTTCCATGGGGAAAAAGGACCTTACAAACAATCAGGGATCAGTGCTTACTGATTCCATTGCATCTTTCAAAAGAATGTGCTATGGGAGATTCTGTGATGTTCAGAGTCCTAGTTTAATCCTGGACTTACTGAAGAAAATGATTTTGTCTCTTTGTCCATAATGAAATAGTATGATCTTTCATGAAAGACATGTAAATTTCCACTAGCCAAAAGAACTACTAGATTGACTTTAAACAACCATCTGTGCACTGCATTAGATAACTTCCTGGCTAATATAACAGCAGTCCAACAACTTCCTTATTTATATTTTTTTAGTGATTATTCCCAGGATCGAACGTACTCTTTCTTATATCATCACAGAACTGGATGAACGAGAACGAGAGGAATTCTACAGGTAAATATCTAAAACAAGACTAGACTGGTCTCTTTTTCTCAAATAGACCACTCCTCAGAAGGGACTTAAGAGAACTCTTCACCGAATCTGGCACTGAACACTTAAAACATGACCTGGTTCCTTCTTACTGCATACTGAATTTCCAGAGCTGGGCAGCTGGAGATCTGCAATTACTTGTCTGAAAGTTACAAATGGATCCCTACCACTAGGTTGTACGTAGCTGTCATTATCATTCTTCCAGAGGGAATGATGTGATACAGTACACCGAGGTGTTCTGCTTTAAGGACACCTCTGCCATAGAGGTCAATGTTCTGGGCTACCTGAAGCAAAAATGTCAAACCTGAAATGAACTGAAGGAGAATTAACTTCATTAAAGACAGAGTACTATAATGCAGTGTTTAAGGCCAAGAATATAATTTATAGGTCGGATGAAGAAATGAGTTAATCTGCAGAGATGATGTTTTTCAATGGCAGCAGCTAGTGATAAAAGCCTTCTGCCATTTGTTACAGGATTTTCATTTCCTGGGGAACTTCTCCAGGCAGCTTTATCATATCCAAGTTTTATGGCATCTTTGCTGCTAGCCTGTTTTATGAAAACATACTTATTTCACAGATAAACCACATTTCTTTTCACAGGTTAAAGAAGATCCAGGAAAAGAAAAAAGTCTTGAAAGAAAAATCTGAGAAAGAACGGGAGCTGCGGAGGGCTGCTGGTGGGGAACGTGAACCAGCCAATCTCTTAGCAGAAGAGAAGGATGAAGACCTTCTCTTTGAGTAACACAGCAGAGTTGTATATGGAGCAGGGGATCCAGAATACAGAATGTCCAGTTGCAGTATCATCCAGGACATGTTGCCTCAATGATACTTACGTGGTTTCTCAGTTGGTGTATAAGTCTTGAGTTGAATGGATTGTGGATTTCTCCTGGGAGATTAGAAATCTGGGAACTTGACTGCAGCATAGCAGGAAAAGGAAAGATGATTCAGGTGCTTAACTATCAGGAAAGCCTTCTTATTGTATGCTCAGCCTGTTTCTTCGCTTCATAGGAATGACTGTCCATAGCTGTGGTTTTTGAGGATGACTCTGGATTTGCCTAATCAGATTCCTCTTAATTGCTCCCCTTCCTAGCACAAGCAGAGGAAAATGTTATTTAGGGAGGGAGATGCATGTAATGTTTTTTACTGCTGAAATATTAATGTTCACATTGCTTAAAGCAGGTGTTGGCACAGCTGAAGTCAAAAGTCAGTAAAGGCAACTCTAGTTTTCTAACCTGTTGATGAAATCCACAGTCTTCTGTGATTCATTTTTGTTGCACGATTGTTACCATTGGCCTAAGACATCTGTGAGTTTTAATTAGAGGTTCTGCCAACTTGTGTACTGTGTGTGCTAGAAACAAGTAAAAAATTTAAATGTTAAGTATCATCTGGTGTCTGGCTCAAGTTGCTAGAAGATGGTGGTCTTAAAAGCTTGTCATGTTGATTTCAAAATAAACCCTTCACTTAATCCCCTAGCCCAACTTAGAATCCACACTAGGCACATCTGTTTTCAGCCTGCACCCAACATTCACTTAACCTTTTTACTGCTTTAGGTAAGTAACCAAGGAGAAGCGGCTCCCTCCTGCCACAAACACACAGAAACTCTTCTCAACTATCCAGCTACATGTTGCTCCAAATCTTCATTGCAACCAGTAGGTTGGCAAGCAAAGCAGGGTTGAATGTGCAGTAGTCCATCCTTGCTGTGATTTGTCATGTCCTAGGCTGTTTAGGGGAGCCTAGGAGAGTGGCTGATAAGCAGGCTGTCACTGAATGCTGCTCAGTTTGAAAGGTTTTTTTCCTAAAGACACTGGTTTGCAATTGGCAAACTGAATGCATGCCACAGGAGTAATACTAGTACATTGTCTTTAGCACTACTACTGGTCTCTTCAAGGTAAGCATCTTGGTTGAAACATGATCCAGCACTTAACTGCAGATGCAGGGTAAGTACAAGGAAATGAATTTCTATTAACACCTTTAAAAAGTCATTTTATAATTGTATGAAGCACAAGGCCATTTCTTTTCTCTTTTGAAGCTGAAGGCAGCACAGCTGAATCATAAGTCCATACTCTGTTGTACAATACAGGTCCAGCTCAAAAGAGAGAAACTGTAGATCTGAGGACATGTTACCTTTCCCACTGGATGCATGATGTCAGAAGGAACAGAGAACATCCTCTAGGGCACTGATGGGTCATAGCATCTTTCACACATGCAGCAAATGGCAGAAAGAAGACTCCCACGATCCACTACAAGAAGTAAAATTGTACAGTGATTTATTTTAAATCTAGAAATATTTTACATTTTTACATTAGTGTGCAGTTCATGATGTCTCAAAATACAGAGTGCAGATACATGTATAAAAGTACAATGTGGGGCTAACCACAGGTCTCAGTAAAGTTACCTTAATTATTTAAGGCATTAACCCCCCCATCTTCTATTTTAAAAAGTCACATATAATTACATTCAAAAATTCTTCTATGCAATTCAGCTAACATTTATTTTTAATTAAATCTGGACTGGTAAAAATGCAGATACCCTCATTTCAGTCTGATACAGCTCACTACAAAGCCTGTGATAAGGTTGATGAGTTTCACCAATGAAGTTTACATATTCTTTTTTACTCTCAAGGGAATTAACACATGTTCTTCATTAAAGAAGGCAGAATAATTTCTTACACAAGGTAGTTCCAGGTCCAAGCTGGCACCAGATGGACAGCCAGGTACATTTCTCAGTGCTGCTCAAGCCTTTCCTTTCAGCAGGAGACAAAGCTAACAATGGTTATAAACTATCATAGCACCTCTCTACATGGATGTCAGCGAGTACTGTGTGCCTTGGGAATTAAGGGAGTAGAGCTGAACTTCAAGCAACATTCTTTAAGTCTACATTCAAAAGCTTATTTGTATAAAAACAGCTTCTGTACACCATTTCAGAAAAATAGGGGAGACAAACATTAGTCGAATACATTAATGGCATGATTTACTGTGACTGACACTGCCTACAAACACTGAATACCTAAGAGGGTTCAGCAACCGTCTTGAGCTGATTGTGACTGCAAGAATTTGGACAGTACCTACGTAGCTGAGCTAAGTTACCCTTAACGAACACATTGTACTGCTTTCCACCTTCTTGTCCAGCTATGAAAGAGTCAATTATCAAAAAGCCTAATACATCTACAATAATCTTTCTTAAAAAAGGGTAGAATCGATCAAAATATTTTGTCATGAAACACTGACTATCCAATATACCTGAACATTGTAGTTGTCATAAACTATGGATTAAACTGTGAACATGCCTGCAATGTGAGGCAAAAAGCCATTGTTTTGAATATCCAGCCCTTAGGCCAACAGCCAGCACATTAGTATTTCTAACACTGAATTGAACAAAAGATATTGAAGTTTCCAACCCCTTTTCTTTCTGAAGAGTCATTACTTATCCCCACTAATTGCTTAATTGCTTTTCAGCCCTAAATAGTAATTAAACCAGCAAATAATATTGCTTTCTAACAAGACAGGAATGCACTCTATACTTCCATTTTTCAATACAAAACCATACTGAATGTTAGTTCAGTAACTAGGATAGTTATCTGACAATTTCTTTATATCTGCTTTATGCTTGGAGCGCTCTATTTAACTATGGGTGTGAATTTGTTCCATTAACATTTGAAGAAAGAATATATGCAAGACAATAGAAATAATCAACTACTTTTTCATCCTTCAGCATTATACAGGAGTGAATTACACATTGACATAACTCCAGTGTTTTACCTGTAGGAACAAAGGAAACACTATGGCTAAAGTTAAGAGATATTCACAGTCCAGGTTCTTTGTGCTACCCAAAACCAAAACAGCCAAAATACTACTATTCAGTTAGCTTCAGTGATAGAACAGCCCTATTGCAGGCACGTAGCCTTAGTAGTTAAACCTTCACAGCTCAGAATCATTTAAGGATGCAGAGATGTTCCGAGCTGCTTTGCAGAACACACTAGGATACAGACAGACCTTGCCTTTTTTTCACTTGTTTCAAGTTTTTTGTTTTAATTATTACAAATATTCCCCTTTCTTGTGACTTCTCAGTCAGTTACCAGTGTTTTACACATACTTTCACTGCAGTACTGAGCAAATGCAGGACAATATGTTGGCTAGTGAATTACAATACTCATTTATAAAACAGTAGCTACGTTCAGCTATTTTAATTCCAGTTAGTTATCCATTAGACCAACAGCCACAAGATGAACCACTTGCAGAGATTAAAAAACCCCACTATCTTCCTATGTTCAGCATATCAGCCTATTTTAGTCAGTATTCTGTTATAAAACATGAGAACTTAAGCTGACTTTTAAGCAGCATGTCTTATAACTATATATTTTTCACAAAAATATAACCTCTGCCTTTCTAAATATCTCTAGAGATCTGTAGAAAACAGCGGCTCCAATCAGTCAATATGTTTTAAAGAACATTCCATAAAAATATCACATCTAAAAGATCAATATAATATTCATCTTTGGACCTAAAATTAATGCGAAGGCAAATTTAAAAAGTCTGACTAAAAAGACACAAGGATAGAAATATTTACATTATACACATTTTCCAATTACAGTGCTATTAGAAAGTGGAATGTTTGAGAATTAAAGTATTAACTCAAGCCTCACAAGGCAGCTCCAGACCAGAGCGGCATCTTCATTCTGTGTATTTTTTAGAGGAGAGATTTCTCATTAATATTAATGTTGTTTTCATGTGTAGATTATTTCTCCGCCCAATGATCCGTAGAATTATGCTCCTGAACTACCATCATGTCCCACAAAGTCATTAAGTTAAGTGTTAAATAACATTCATATTTATAACTAAGTGACAGCATGGACTGTATATACACACACACACACACTTAAAATCTTTGATTTCATAAGGGTGATTCTAGGTAAAAAAGGTGGTTTTATGTATAAAAGTAGTTGCTAGGAAAAAAAAATTATCTAAAGCTTTAGAATTTAGTACTGACAAGATCTCCGTTTCTAGACCACAGAGGAAGAAAACTCGGACAATCTTTACATCAGTTATATCGGCTCACCAGCTGATAAGTGTATTTTTTCAGTAATATGCCATTTCTCTGGCAAAGGATGCAGCCACTGAAGTCTAGAGCTCACACATATTTATAGTAGAATTGGGCAGACCTACACACGATCTCCTTGGAAAGATTACTAGATTGAAGTCCGTTTGTCCCTTGGAATTGCTCTCTCATCGTAGCCAGGTAGAGGGGACCCACTGGGGTTCTGTGTCAAGTTTGTTTATTAACCGAAGTAACTCTTGATATGCCTTATCAAGATCAGAATTCACAATTGCTGTATCAAAGTAGTGGCCATTGTTCTGTTCCATCTCCCTTGTTTTTTCTATGATTTCTCTCAGCTCTTCTGGCTGCAATCAAAAAAGGAGAATTAGTGTATGTGTGTAAGCCTCTCTCCCACAACAACCAATTAGGGACAGGTAACAACTCGACTCAGAAAAGTCTTTTACACAAATTTTCATGGTATTACTATCAGCTATTGAAAAGTTTACAGTAACATTGAACTATGATACATATTTGAAAGCTAAGGGCACTCATGGCCAGTCAGAAAGGACAGTCTGAAGTGGCAAACAGTAAATAACTGTCCCAGACTGAAGTAAATGAAGAAGATCTAGCACTGCTCATTTTATGACATTCATCTTACTGAGGCTCTTAAATCATGTTTCCAAAAAATAAGTTAGGTTGCTAAGCCCATTATCCTTCTGAAAAAGACTGGAGATGGCAGACAGAGCGTGAGAGAAAGTTTGAATGGTGTAGAACAAGACAACATTCCTCTGAAGATGTAGCACTACAAACACCAAGCAAAGGCAACAGCTATCATTTGTTGAAAAATATTTCAATAAACGGCAATGAGAACCACAGTGAGAGCTATACATTTAAGTTGATCAAATCACCATAGCACCAGGTAAATGACATTGCAGAAAAATGGAAAACACTATTTGAGAACTGGAAGGGAATATGTCAAAAGCAAGAATATTGCAATGTAGATAAGTGATGCAAAGGGAAAAGTAGAAATGGTTTTACTTCAAAATTTTTTTTACACTTGGATCCTAAAAGCGTGTTTGTTTTTCTCTTCTGCAGCTTATTTTTGTATTATATAAAAGAATACTCAGGTATAATTTTTGAGATAATTTTCTAAAGAGGGTATTTTCAAAAGGTACTTCAGGCTGTCAAGTTTTTTTTTCTAGGCATTATATACACTTAAGAAAATCAAAGCCACATACAGGCATACATGCAAGAAATAACCTCCTCTATCAGGGGAAGGGGTTTAACACAGTAGCATTTACCCAACTGAAATAAATACAACTCCAATACAATTAATCAGAAAGAAAACAGGCAATTTAACACCAATATCAGTGTATGAATTTTTATTGCAAATGGATTCCTTAATTACTGCAATAAAAAACCCAGGACACACATGAGATGAAGTATTTATGGAAAACAGTTTCATTCGTTGCATAACTATGAAGGAGGAAACATGCCCATTTAAAGACTATGATTATATTTCACTTGGGGGGGGGGTGAGTGAGGGGGGTGGTGGGATGCGTGGGGAGGGGGGCTGTGAGAAAAAGAAAAATCTGTTTTCAGACTCTGGCTTTAATAGACTTTTAGATCTTGCATCCAAGCAATACATCACCCTTGCCTCAAACAAGGAGAGCAAAACAAGACAGCCGTAGAACACAGTGGGTATGATTCCTGACCAACAGCCGTATCAGGGGTCCCTTGAAGTTATGTTGGGAGGACTGTTCTTCCTCGGTATGAACTGCATTATGTTCTATTAGTACTTTGAAGATACTATGGTGGCAAAGTGCTCCCACCAACCACTGTAGGGTAGATCTCAGTTAAAAAGCTGAAGATCAACATATTTCATTATCCTAGCAATAAGCACTTTGTATCTCATAAGCTGATAAGGACCTCTTCTGAGCTGTCAGACATCCTGGTTTAATGTATGGGTTTCAATTCCATTCTGCAGAACTAACTTCTCATTAACTAAGTGATCTGAACTGCATAAACTGAGATCTTGACATGACTGTGGTTGAAACATGAAAAGTGATCCTACAACACCAAGATTAAAATAACTTTATCTGAAGAGTTTTGGAGTATATTTTCAAGTAAATGCTTTTCCAAGGGCAGATAAGTTCTCAAAAGAAAAACAATAATAATTTGCTCCCTACAATTACTCTCAGGTTTACTTGAAGACAAAATTGGTTTTTCCACAGTTTTGAAATAAAGGGTCATGGTTTTTATACCTAACTGCAGGGACCCCAACTGAGACATTGTGCCCCAGGATTACTGAATTAGCAGTGGATTCCCTTGCTTCATACTGCTCACATTCCATTAGGCAAAAGCATCCTGAGCCCTTAGTATGGTCTGCCTACTAACCCGGAGCACACAGATCTCAAGTACACTGCTTCCCATGTATTGTCAGTACTATTACCATCTCCCAATTCCAAAGAAAAGAGTATATGTTTACCAAAAGCATCTGTAAATAAAAAGCAGCATGGTTTCAGAAGAAGTGTTGGACATTACCTTTGGGTTTTTCCCTTCTTTGGCCAATAAAGCACGTAATCTCTCTTGTGAAGGTGGTGCAACAAATATAATATATGGCTTCAAGTCAGAATTACGTAGTGTCTTCAGTGACTGCAGAAATAGTATTTATTTAATATTTAACAGTTTCACACATGAAAAGGGCATTTAACAATGCATTATTCACATGCTATAATTGATAATATACTCTTCAAACAATGACAATTGTACAATATGTTAACAGCAGTATAATTAACCGTAACACTATTATCATCACCATTCAGAGTTCGGTCACCATTTCCTACAAAACTGATATTACAACATTTTTCAAGTTCATGGAACCCAAACATTTACTTTTGTTCAAGAATATTCTTCATAACTAAACTGAAGGAACATACCTTTTGGTATCCAAAAGCCAAAAAAAAAAAAAAGTCACCTGCATTGAAGTAAGTTTCCTTACAATGCTAAGGAATGGTATCAGCTTTGAACAGAGAGAAGAGTCTTTAAATACTACAGTTTAACCTTTTCTGTTTTGAAGATTAAAATACAAGGTATCAGATGCACTACTACTGTATGTTTAGCATATTTTTTTGGCAGGTTACATTTACATTAAGAGACAGGAAATAAAAAGAACCAAACTGTAGTTTGATTTTTCCAAAAGGTTCCTTCTATATGTCTCAGGACAAACAACACCTCTGAGATAGATTTTTGTAACCACAGAATTAGATCAATTTTCAAAGTGTTAGGAGTTTTCATTTCATTACACACTTTGCAATGCCCATGAGCTATTGTAGTAAAGTATCACATGGTCCTGACTGGTGATGGCAAATTCTAGCTTCAATACTACCAGACTTTACTGGTATGTCTGAGTTTCAGGGCTTCTTTTGCAGCATCTACAACAGCAGCAGACCTCATATATGTCGTATGTATTAGAAAATGGGCTGTGTTCCAGGACTCTGCCTCTTCCCACATTTGACTAAATTTCCAAGTTGAAGTCTGTATGCATATTGTCTCTTTCTTTCTCCATAAGCAAAAGGTCATAGTTAAAGAGCTTTTCAGTATTGTTGATGTGATGTCGTTTAATCCTGTCTGTTATGGAACTGCATAAACATTCCCAAAATGCAGTTTCCAAGTATAATCGCAAACAACTTCCTCTCCATTTTCAAAAACCTCAGAGTTCACAGAGTAGTTGGAAGACTGAGACACACAAATCTTATTTTAATTGAATTTTCAATTCAGATAGTTCTCACCAGCTTTAAGTACCTGGAAACCAAGGCCCCTGTTACCTTTAGCACTGATACAAGATGTGTATATTTTCAAACACGGAACAAGAAGGTTGTATTCATAAGACACTAGAGTCCACTGAACACCACTGAAAATGGACCTTGAAAACACACTCATTTTATATAAACCAAATACAGCTCTTTAGACTTTCACAGTAGCTTCTACAATTAAAACATGACAGGCAACAGCTTCACCATACCTGGGTATGAAGATTTAAAAGGCATATCTTGCCAGAGTTGATTACTTGCCGCACGGAGTCTATGCTAGTACCATAGAGGTTCTTTTCAAACTCTCCATATTCAATGAACTTCCCTGCAGCTATGTCACTCTCAAAGGTCTGTCGGGAAATGAAATGGTAATCCCTGCCAGCTACTTCAGTCTCTCGCCTGCTCCGAGTAGTGTCTACAAACAAGAGCAACAAAAAAAAAGAAATCGAGACAGTGATAGACCTGTAGAACTGAAGACGTGAAATAAGCATTACCCTTAGGAGACATATTGCTAACCAAGCAAAAAAACAGGCAGATGAAATATCCAAGAAATGCAAGTATTTTATTTTTTACAATAAATATCCCTGGACAGATTAAGTTGCCAAAGGCTGAACCTACATTTAGAGGTCTTGTTTACATTATCTAGAGGAAAAAAAAAAATAGTCAACTAGGAAAGCAATAGTTTCACCTGCGCAGCTGCATTCTGAACATGAAAACAGCTATTAGTTGTTTATAACAAATTATATTGCTAAGCTGTTCGTAAACCTAATTTAGCATACATTAGACATTAAAAATACAAAATTCACTGAAATGCAAGTGGTTTGGGAAGGCACTAAAGCCACTGAAATTTAAATTTATGCAGGATATGTAGGTTAAAAGTTCTTTGACCAATGTATCAGTTTCTTTTTTGAACTTCTTTTACTCACTCCAATTTGATCCAAACTGAAATATATCCATGTCTTATAATGCCTCTATAACACTGTGTTGGGATACTGAATTTGCATTGACTTACCAAAGCTACTTCATGCCACACAAGATGTAACTTTATTTATCCTTTATCCAAGAGCTGACTATATCCTGCTCAAAACCCTCAAACTCCTAATTACTATTTTCAACACAAGAGGATTTGTCTACGGACAACATTTAGCATAAGCAATCTTATCTGCCCATCAAACTTACGGGGAACTGCAGAGGCAAAACGATCCACTTCGTTATTCATAAGTCTCTGCCGCAATTCATTTTGGCCGCAGTTCTGTGGGCCGATCAGAACAATAGGCCGTTTCCTGTTTGCTGGTTGATGATACAGTGACATTTCCTCGTAGGTCAAAATTTCCTCATTGTCATAATCTTGAGAGAGAAACAATAAAATAGTTACAACATACTTTACTGCTAGTTGCATGTATTGCCTGTCATGCAGTATCAAGTTTCAGGCAGCTCCTCGCTCTCTGCCCAGCGTCTAACTGCAAGTCACCAAAGCAATAGAACCCCAAAGATCATCACTTGCCCAGTAAGATGAGGCTTTTTCCCCCCTTTTTGGAGAAAGAAAATGTATTTCCACTTACTACTGATATAAGTAGTAGCGTAAACTCAGCAAACAACTTTCTTGCCAAGGAACAAGTTTCTACTACAAGAATAACACTTTATACCCAACAACAACAAAAATCATCCCAATCCCAAAGTACTTTTGTAAAAATATAGTATAAATAGCCTACAAACTGTCTGTGGAGAAAGTTTCCATTTACTAAATTTAATTATGCAGAGTGAGATGATATTACAAAACCATAATAAAATGGTTCATCATTGTAAAATTATGAGTGCTTCCATGCCTAAAAAGCTATCTATTTTTTTAATCCCTATCATCTGGTCTTTAATAAAGACACTAAATGACCCTACAAATCCTGCCACCTCTTTTACATCTTTCACTAAATGTTATTACAAACCATACTACTGCTCCCACCCAGAACATCATCAGGCACTGTTTCTAACATCATATCCTGAATTTCAGCATTCTTTTCACACAAGGCTATTTGTAGAATCTTTTATAGTTGCTTATAAGTGAGCACACAGTGCAAAAGATTTTGCTTACCATCATTTTTATTTGCATTGTATAAAACCTTTTTCCGTTTCTTTTTGTTTTTCTTCGCACACCAGAGTTTTCCTAACCAAAATAGAAATCATCACAATCAAATACCCATATAGTAAAAAGCTTCCTAACCCACCCACTATCTGGATCTTTAAAGTGGAGAATTTATTCTGCAATTTTGAAAAGGCACTAATATTCTTCAGTTCATTACACTGGTTTTGTGTATTAAGCAAATGTTGCATGTCAAGGACTTCAACTGAGTTGTGGTAGATAAAATTCTTTATGAAAAAAGGGGCTTTCCAAATTCCCATACATCATTCTAATTACATTGCACATAGTTGTGAAAAAACCCACGTGATTTATACAACAAAGTGCTAAATTCAGACCTGTAATTACATGAAGAATTTCAAAGAATCATCCCACTTGTAGTACAAAAAATGGAAGAATTTTCTACAACTCCACAATGACAAGGTTCCAGATACCACTAATTAGCACCTCTATATGAGATTTTTTTTCCTTGGAAAGCATATATCCAACCTGATTTTTCTGGCTCCTTGTCTTCTTCTATGGTTTGCTTCATTGCTTCTCTCTGTTGCTGAAAACTTTTTCCTTAACGCATTAAAAAAAAAAAAAAAAAAAAGGCAGTTAACATTTAGAAACCATTTCAATACTTTCTAATGACTTACTCATTTTACTTTTTCCTAAGCTTTTACATCTCTGAAGGTTCTAGTAGAATATAAGAGAAATTTAAAAAGAGAAACTAAAGTTGCTGCGAAGCTTGTTTATTGCTTTGAAAATATATTCATCAAGAAAGACTTGCAGAGCATTTGTACTATTCTGGACAGTTTTGCCTGGAAAATTGAAACTATTGGAAAGATGAAATTTCCCCACTATGATGATATGGTTTTCTAATTATTTTTGTATGTTAAATGTGTTCTGTTTATACTAAATCTTTTGAACTTCAGCTTGAAAAACATTAGCCTATATTTAAATCAGTGTTCCTTTTAACCTACTCAAATGTCATAAAGTAACAGTGTGATATTCTATGGAATCTGAGAAGTCTTTTGTTCACTGTGTTTAACAGATCAGCAGATCTTTAATGAACTAGAGTGCAGTACATATTTCAATGCAAAAATTATATACTGACTTCAGCATCTGAAAACCCTACTGCTCAAAGGCCCCCGACAGTTAGAAAGAAAGCATGACTGTTACAAGTAACTGAAGCTGCTTGCTAAGTGAAAACTACAGGACAGTTACCATGAAAAAGATATATTTTTCAAATAGTCTATTCGATACAGTAAGAAACCTAACAGCAGCTCTCCTCTCCAGAGAAGGAGCAGGCTGAAGTCCCACGTTTCTGCCACAGCCAGCAGAGGGAACTCTGAATCCAGAGTCCCCAAGGCAGAGGAGTAAAGGAAGAGGAGAGTAGCTCTTGAGAGGTGAACCGCAGTGGAAGGTGAACCGCAGTGGAAGGTGAACCGCAGTGGAAGCGGTAGCTTTACTCTGCATTTAACATCTATACATGGAGATGCCTCTAAAAGGTCAACCTTTTAAGTGAGTGAATTACGTAACCAACAGTAGGCTCTGCTGCAAAAGGTTCAAAGTCACAGATATTTAAGGCAATGGATATTTAAGGATATGTGAGTCTTTGAAAACCAGAACATTGCTCCTGTGGCTATGGGAACAACTGGCTGTCAAGTTTTTTCTAGAGCTTTACTTACCAGGGATAAGGCCTGCCAATGGCTGGTTATCTTCATCTCCATCTCTGTAAGCCTGCCACCAGTTTGGATCTTCTTGGCTGATCACATGGAGTATGTCTCCTTTCTGAAAAGACAGGCCTAACTCTCGGCAGGGGACATAAGGGTCATCAGAGGGATCATAGTCAAAATGCGCTTTCACGTGTATCTGTGGGAGATCAAACGTAAAAACAGAAGAAAAAAAACCCTGTGAATTCTGAAGAATTACACCCCATCTTCCTGTGATTGCAGCAGAGCTCCAATATATAAAAGCTCCAAGAATCTATAAAATGGAAACTTTATCTGGGGCATACAAGAGATACTGGAATGGAATCATTATCTAGGTTAGCAATGGAAAAGACACAGTTGTGCTACGTTGGAGGTGAAGGCCTGAATTTAACTCTTGTTAATTCTAAAGTCTATGCAACTTCCTCACCATTTTAGGAGGCAAAAACCCCAGCTACTGATTTAAGTTCTTCGCATTCAAAAAGAATCAGAGAGATTCTGATTTGTTTAAAATACCTAATAAATACACAGATTGAAACCCATTTACTGGGCCTGAGGTGAAGTTTCACTTGTGAAATATTTTACTTTGTCACCAACCATTAATGTTTTTGTTTGGCTGTCATATAAATCGGTGCATTCTTTCTTCAAACTGTTAAAGCTGTCTCAAGAAAAGTTTGTTAGCTAAAAAGATAATGAACAAAGTTTCCAGTATACAAACTTTTCCTTCCAAAGCCTATTTGCAAGTTCCATCAATCAAAATTTTTTATCTATATATATATATTATATATATATATATATTTTTATTTTTATATATATATTATATTTTATATATAAAATAGAGAAATTGGGAATTTCAAAATAGAATTTCAGAAGCACAGGCAGTTCTACTTCTGTAATTTCTTACTATTTTAGAAACTGAAAAAATTATGCTAAGAGCTTCACATTAACACCTGAACTAATTGTTGAAAATTATTGATGGTGTTAGTCTGGTAACAATTAAACCAATTTAAACGATTAAGTTTGGTTTTGTTCCACAGTGTAATTGACCCACAGAAGAACTTTCTACACACTACTGGTAAAACAAGGTATGTATCACCAAGCTCAAGGACTTATGTAGAGCTACTTACAACTGTCTCTTTCGCAGGAGGTGGCTTGCTCTGCTGACTGGGAATCAATACAAAGGTCAGAGTACCATGCATGTCAGCCTGAGACAAAAAATAGACTCTTCATATACAGCATCAAAATATGGCTCAAGGTTAAGAATTTTAATAGATAACATATTTTAGAAAATGCTTCAAAAATTCCCATAAAAGGCAGTTGCTAACAGCACATCATCCACCCCTTAACTGGTTTAAAAGATATAGTACAGATACAGATGCAGTGATTCAGTGACAGGCTAGAAAGCCAAATGTTGATATTCAGATTTTAAAAGCCTAGCATTCTTGACTATACATAAACTATTTCTATTTGAAATGGAGCAGCTGCAATTCTGTCAAGCAGCAGCTTAGGAGAAATGGAGAATAATATTCTCTTGCTCTGTACAAAAATACCAACCAGTAGATCTATGCTGGGAAGAAAAAAAAATACATAAAAGATTATTATTTTTCTAAAATTGCTTAAGTGGAACAGTGTTTTCAAATCTAAACATTTTACTATTATTTTAATGCTGTTAACATAAACACTGTTTAAAAATTTAACACTCAAATCCTGCATCTGTAAAGTACTTGATATCAATATTGCAATCACTCCTACTAAGAAAGTAGAACATAATAAATGTCCTGGCTTCAAAGAATTCTTACTTGTTTGCATACTTTTGTACGCAGAGTGTGCTTGCACACAAAGAATATCTAGATAAAATGCAAGTGCCAACCTGTGACAAGGTCTACATGTGTCTCACTTCCTATACATCATTCCATGAACTGTAACACAACAATTTCTGTTGTATAAAACAAAAGCAAATGCATGTATCTCAAAAAATTCAGACCTAAGGCTTAAATAAACATAACTGAGCATAGTATGATTAGGCTGCAGGAAACAAAAATCCACAATTTTCGGTCAGCATGCATAGTTCCACGTGGAATGCATAGAATTTCAGAATGATCGTGTGAATAGTCTTGTCTGAAGTCATGCAGAGTTTATTATCATTTGAGTAGCAAGTGGTGAGGCAAAATTAAGAACAAAAGTAATTTCCTTCTCCTGTTCTAAGTATTTTTGGGGGACTGAAGCATTTTAAAACTTCACTTCCACATTACAAAATGCAGAAGACAACATATAAGGAATTAAAAATATTATTTTAAATTAATGATTTTAATAATGTATTTTTTAAAAATGTAAGGGTTGTTTGGGTTTTTTTTAATTTATTTTCAGCAAGTAATTTGCTCTTGTGTTAATGTATTGTGGTTTTAAAGCTTTTATTCTGTAACTTTAGGTTGCAGGAGCTGCTCAAGAGCAGAACAAGCTCTGCAGAGAACTAAACTGCCAGAGTTGAATTGTCTGTCAAGCGTCTACAAAACACTCTTTTCAGAAGCACAGGACTTAGCTAAATACGGTTTAAAAAAAAAAATACTGATGGCAATGGAGACAATTACAGAGCATGAAGAATCTCAAGATAGCTCTGATCCAAAAAACACATGGAGATTGAAGTCTTTTCAAGTAACTGTAAAAATCTTTTCAAATGGCTTAAAAACACATCAAACCCCCCCACATTTCTGCCTCTACTTGCCCTCATTCCATGCATGAGCTGAAAAATTTTAACAGCAAATTTCAGAAAAAATCCAACTAAAGATGAAAATTGTCCATTAAAAACTAGCCTTACTGTAGCATGACACAACTTCATCTATGGATATTGCTGCCCGTATGCACCCACCAGCTCCTCACTTACTCTCCTTCCCCAGCAGGATGGGGGAGAGAATTGGAAGACCAAAAGCAAGAAAACTCATGGGTTGAGGTAAAGACAGTTTAATAAGTGAAGGGGAAAAAAACCCAACCCAACAAGTGATGGGAAGGCAATCACTCACCACCCAGTTTTTATTTCTCAGCATGATGTTATATGGCATGATATATCACTGTGGTCAATCCAGGTCAGCTGTCCCAGCTGTGTCCCCTCCCAACCTCTTGTTCACCCCCAGCCTACTTGCGGGCAGGGGATACAGTGAGAAACAGAGGCGGCCTTGACACTGTGCAAGCACTGTTCAGCAATAACTAAGACACTGGTGCATTATCAACACTGTTTCAGTCTAAAACTAGCCTAAAACACAGCATCATATAAGCTGCTATGAAGAAAATTACCTCCATCCCAGTCAGACACTACCACACACAGCCACACATCTTATTAATTGTGGACCCAACCAGAGACAAAGATGAAAAATCATGTCTTTTCAGAGCTAAACAAAGTTTTTCTTAGAAATCATTAAAAGCAAGTCTCAATAAGATAGCGTGACTCTTCCACATTTGTAGGCTTCATTTTTGCAGATAACTGCCATTATACTTATTAATATCATACTATGTATTAGAAAAAAAACTTGAAACAGCCCCCCACATACAAACACTAGCTATCAGAATGAAAATACTTTTAAACTAATGCTAAATATGAGTACAAGCAGAGCCAAAAGGCTTCAGTCTTATGAAACGAGTATTTTTTTGCAGGGAAAACAAGAAGTGTCCAACTCACCAACAAGTCAAAAACTTCATTAACATCTTTTCCACGAATCTCGATGCCATTAATCTCCAGAACTTCATCCCCTTCATGTAACAGCCCACTCTTCTCTGCAGCACCTCCTTTCACTATTCGACTAATGATAACAGAATCCATTTCATTGCGAACAGTAGCACCCTGTGTAGTAGCAACACATTCTTAATTTATTATATATATGAAACTCAAAGCCATCTATTGTATATATTCCAAGCCGGTGCAAGTAACAGCTCGGATGCATACACCCAATGCTCCAGTTCAAAACACCACTTAATTTCTTCAAGCTGCACTGAAGATTGAAGAATTGAATTGCTCCACACCATAAGATTCACAATTTTTTTTAAAAAAATGTATTCCTAAGGAAACATTTACTTCAAAGATGCAAAATAGGTAAGAGTTCCTCAAAAAAACCCCAAACAAAACCAAACGTGATTGGCACAAGGCTATAAGCTCCCCTGCAGCAAAGCTTGGGATAGTGACTTCTGTCAACAAGTCCTGTCTAAACCCAAGTTGACAGAAGTTGTACAGATTTTAAATGGTAGTACAGCTACTGCTATATGAAGATACACACAACTTTACCGTCTATGACTATCTCTCATTCAGGAGGGAGGGAGAGTGTTTACAAGTTAAACATCACATCCACATTCAAATACCAAAACTTTCATAGGAATCTGCAAAGGACAAAAAAAAAAAAAAAAAAACCAACACCAAAACCAACCACTTACCTCCTTTACGTATAACTGAGTGAGTACCAGTACTTACCAATGGAATATCCCGAGCTTTCTCAATGCGAACTATTTTAACCGTCTCCCCTCCATACACACCAACATTCTCATAAATCTTTTCATCTGTCACAGGCTCTGGTTGCATTTCTTGTTCTGCAACCTTATCGTGAGCCAGTAAAAGTGCCTAGTGTGAAACAAAATCAGCTCAGTTACAGAAAATTTCATACTTTATATGTATACAAAATAGTAAGAGTTCAATGAAATTCTGCAATTCAAATAGTCTTTGCAGGTTACAGAATATTGCAAACTGACTCAAGCAATTAAAAAAAAAAAATCATTTATCAAAGCTATGTAGCACCTACTAATTTTCCAAAACTTTCCTTTCAGATTGGAAAAGAATAAAAAAGCAATTTTGAACACACAACTGTGACTGTGCTTACAGCTTCTTCTTCCTAAAAAAAATCAGACATTGGTTTACTATGTATGTGACTGAGGATACAGATGTAAGAAGTTACTGCAACGAAAACTACTCATGGATTTACACCACCACCACAGGACAAAATTCCCTTTATGCACCCTAAGGTAAGCATGAAACAGCTGTCAAAGAAAAAAAAAACCAAACATAGATAAGCAAAGCAGCTCATGTGTTGCCCTGACCCTACTGATCTATTGCTACATTGTTTATGTGCAAATTACCCTGTAATACATGTAGAATGTAGCAAGGGCTGAATACACTCGTGCACTACACTTGATCAGAAGTTTCCATTAGTTGCTGGAAATTGGAAACTCCTCAACCTAGAAAATACTAAGAGATCTGCACAGAGTTGAAGAATAAAATCCATCCTTGCCCAGTCAGCCCAAGACATTTGCAAAAAAAAAAAAAATTATACTGAAAACAGCATCAATACATCCATTAGATTAGAAGTTTCATTTTGGTTTACCTGCATGTGAGGGGCATTCAGCAAAGCATTAAGCTCCTGCCCATCCTTATGGTGACTGGGTTTCAAAACACTCTGTACCTAAAAAGAAATCAAGTAGTAAAACTCTTAATCTAACCAGTGATTTATCAATCCTCCCTCCCCAGGCACAAGCGCCTAGTTGCAATTATTCATTTTACTGAAAGTAAAGTATATCCATGTAGTTGTTACACTGGCTGATTGAACTTCATCTGGTACACATTAGGAAAACATGCCGTGAGACCACAGGACTACTCCAGCATATCTTGTCTCAGTAATCACCTACCAAATCTAAGCTGGTATTCAGTGCATCACACAGATGCGTCAATACCAGAGACTGGCAATGAGCTCAGCTACCACAAAGATGCACACAAAAAAATTAAACTCTAGAAAGGAACATGATAGTGAAATCTGTCACACCGAAGTCTACTGTGCGAATATGCTGGGTCTTTTAAAATGAACTCATTTCTGACTAAGATGACTAGTCTCCCTTTTCCTTAAAAAATGGTTTTCCTTAAAAGATGGTTTATTTTTCCCCAAACTATTTCCACCAACAGCAAGACCAAAGATTCCAAGCCAGGTTTTGCAATGCCTCAGAAAGTGTACGAGTCAAAACTTCAAAAGGTCCCAGAAAACCAGGTTTCTTTGGCTGGTTCCAAAATAATCCACATTAACACAAAGACAGGTTTTGCTCAAGCAGCTTCAGTTGCTAAAAAAGGTTTGCCTCTTCATACAGTTACCAGACATGCCTTGCGATCATCTCTTGCAAATACCGGTATGCTTATAGAGAAAGCCAGGGGCAGGGAAGTCCCTCTTACCTAAAGGTGAGGCTGAAGAAGATACTTTCCACAGCCATTGTCCTCTGGCCTAATCTGACCAAAGGCACACAAGTCCAAAAGCACAAATTAATCCAGAGACATCAAGAGTAGATTATACACATCTCACAGCAGCAGCTTTCAGTTGGACAGAAAAGATTTTTTTCAAGAGCTTTTTAGTCTTAAGGATGAGGTAATGTGACATAACAGAGAATCAAGAAACCACAAGTTCCAAGGTGAAAATAATGAAGCTTTTTGTATGATTTAACAATATCTACAGGTCTGAAGAACCTCTATCCTAGGAGAAATTATCTACAGAAATACTAACAACTCTCTTGGATGCTACGAGGTGACAGTACCAAAACCAGTAAAGATCATTTTAAATTCTAGCAGAAGCCACTAAATGCACTGTTCCCATGGAGCAAGATCTTTACATTGCCAATCAAGCACTGTCACATGGAACAAGTTCCCATGCTTAGCAATAAACCTGGCACAAGTTCCATATCCTTCTGACATCCCTAGAACATGCCTCATGGTGAACAAACCTAGTATAGCTTAGAACAGTCAAACAAGAAGCCAGATTTAAATAATTTTTTTAACTGATTTCTTTAAAACCATAGAGAACAGAACTGAGCTTCATAGAGGCCTGACCATTTATACCTCTGAACTGGCCAGGAAGCTATTATCCCCAGCTTAGCCTGAATTTTGGGATGCCGTACAGCAGACAGAGCACTGTATAGGATATATTTCACTAACAAATTTTCCTCTGTGTTGAAAGAAGAGATTCTCCTATACAAAAGACTTTCTCATAGAGGTTTACTTAAGGTCTCTAACTTTCAAAGGACTTTCAACTCCTTTCTTGAATAAGCTACAATAAGCTTTAAAGCCTTATTTATCCAATCTTTATGATCCTTTTACAGGAGAACCTACGCAGAAAGCAACTTAGAGGTCCTGCAAGCAAGACAATCTTTTGAATGCAAGGTCAGAATTTGGGCATTTGACAGGGGAAAAGAAAGCACCCAGGCCCAACCAGTCATTCTGTGTGTGTGATGAATATCCTTTATTCAAGTTGAATTTCTGCTTTGAATAATTTAATTATTCAAAACTTTAATAACCCCCCCCGCCTTAAGAGAAAGATACTTTTTTTTTTTTACTCAGTGAAGCACTAGGAAAGCTTCAGGCTGCTATATACACCACTTATTATACCAGTATTGCCACATATTAGATTCCTTTGTAACTCATGGTAATGAATCCCACAGTTTTATCAGATGAAGAAATTTGAATATAGGCTGTCATTCCAGAAGTGACACACTGCAGACATAGGCAATCTATGCTAAATATGCAGCAATAATAACATTTTCTTAACTCTTCAGCCTAGTTTTTGTTAATCACATTAACTTTAGTTCAAGCAGCCCCCAAAAAGCTATCAATTTGGTTTCATCTCACACACCACAATTTGGAGGCATGTACTGGGGAGGCACACACTGGAGTGACATTAAGCATTCAGAATTTAACCACACCTGCAAAATCCTGTTGCTGTTTACTCTCAGGTGAGCAGGACTGTCAGACGGAATATACATACACATTGTAATGCACTTATACCAAGTTAAAAGCTTTCAGTGCATCCTCTCAAAAGTACTGATCTAGTTTAACTGCCTGCACTTGCTGAAGTGAACAGCAGCCAGCCCGAAACCTTTAGAAACACAGCCTATAAAAATTGAGCCTATTACGTATGTTTAATAGCAAGAACATCTTTAAGGTATTTGATATGTGCTGTTACAGGCCAAAAATTACAAACCATCTTGAATGCTGCATCAAATATTATTACAAGGTCAAGATTCAGATCATGTTCCCATAATCCTTGCCCCCATCTTGGCCAAGTTTAAATGGATTGAAAATCAATTTAATTACACTTGATGTTTGCTGGCTATTTTTATTTAAGACTTGGAGTATACCACATTACATGAAGATTAGCTCTCTAAAATAAATTCCCTAAGCTCAAGTGCTTCATTCCACCTTCTAAATTCAATTAAAGTTTCTTAAAAAAAAAAAAAAAAAAAAAAAAAAAAAAAAAAAAAAATCTTGAGTTGTTGGTGCCTGGTTATCAGAATCGGTGGGAAAAGTTAACTGTACAAGTGTACTACTAATTTTAAGAATTTCCTAAAGAGGACTAGAAAAATAAAATGTACTGTTCCACTCGTGGTGTTTATGGTTAAAAAATTAAAAAACAAAAAAGTTTTCACAACACACTGTTCATACACGTTTTTATAAAAGCAAATCATCAATTAAAGAGTAAATGTAAACAGATTTTTTGAATTCAGTGTAGCAAATGATAATTCCCCCCAAACACACTTCCATAAGCATAGTTTAATTAATATGAATTTTCACTTTTTTTTTTTTAAAAGGGAAGACGTTTCATGTTGCAATATGAAATTGTGTTGCAAAGTGTCTTTTCCCATTAGAGCTACAGAAGCATGAGCTCTAGAACAGGTTCTCCTCCACACCATAAAGCCTCAAACAAAACATGTCTGTAGCTTTAAATTAGGACATGCACTCCAAAACAGTTTGAGTTGTACACTGCCACTGATGAACTGTGCACTAAAATATGCACATTAGTGTTACCTACCATTTAAAAATTAATGTTATGCATGTAACTGCTATTCTTTTCTTGTAATGTCTTGTGGCTTTTATCCTCAAGATATTATCCGTATCTTAAATCCAGGCTTTTGTAAGTGTCTTTTCAAAAACACCCTGAACTAAGTAAACAAACTGCTATCTGGGGGAGCTTCCCATGCCTACGTTTAGGGATGGAAAAAGCAAAAGGCATAACCAAAAATGACAGTACAAGAAAAAACCTGAGCATGCAAGATAGACACTTTGTCAGGGTTAAAAAAAAACCCAAATCAATAAAGTAGAAGTAATTTCCTCCCATACGGCTACCATAACAAATGCAGGAGCCTTTCCAAAAGGAATAAAGGATCTGAAAAATGAGCATAAGATCTTCTATTCAGGCAAGACTAGGACATACAGAATCATGTGAATGGAGGCCTCAAGGTGTTCCTCTCAGGACACTTCTGTCAGTCACAGAAATATTTGTCCTGAATTTCTGGCTCGATCATTTCAGGATGCTATTTAACATATTGCAAAATACAAGTCACTTAAATACACCAGAAGCTGAATCACCGAGAAACTAGATTACATCTGAAAATGGGAACAGACATATGCAATATAATGACTTTTCAGGAATTTTAAGGCTGGACAAGACAGGGATGGGAGATGAAGAATCAAAACAAGTGCAAGAATATGTTTGCCTTTTATGTAATAGGGCGATGACAAAATTCCATTGGTTTAAAAATTTGAGATTAAAGAAATATTTTCTTTATGCTTAACCTTCTTCATGGATTGCTAAGGGACACAAAACTGGCTTTGCATCAAGTTCTGATTTCTGGATTTACCAAATCACCTGAAAAAAGAGAGGAATGTGTTGGGAAGATGAGGAGTAGGGAAGGTGGGGAGGAATATGAAATTTTGAAAACAGACTTATATTTTTCCTAGGCATATTTTCTTCTTGGAAACTTCTATTAAGCAGCAAATAAAAAGACATCATATCCATGAAGGGGAAAAAACAGCTTTCTTAAGAGATAAATCTGTAACATCCTGTAGTATAAATGAAGATTCAAAAACTCTGGGGCTTGTATCTGAATGAAATCCCGAACTAAGCCTGTGCAAAGTGGGTGTTTGGGGAAGTAGTTTACAAACAGAAGTTAACTGAAAAGGTTCCTTCAGGCTTGCAGACATCGAAGAAGCCTAGTGAGGATCCTACAGCAGCCTACAGGCTGATGAATAAGCCAGAGGGAAGCTCATATGTAAAATGCTCCCACCTGGTTTTGGCACAGTCTTACTGACAAGCGTAAACAGGAAAATCCTGAGCTGCAGTTTAATCAGCACACTGCAGCTTTAGATAACATTTAAATGATGTCCCTCAAGAATCAGTAATTTCTTCTGCAAAAGAACTTCAAGCTTGCTACAATGCTGTTTTCCTTGACTTACAAGGTTTAAGTCTAGAAAAAGGAAGGAGAGTGGAAAGAACTGTTGAAAAGAATTGCCTCAGGCAGAAAGAAAACCAGATACTGGGAAAAAAAAAAAAAATCAACTTGCTGCCATACTGAAATTGGAGTGATATGCCTTTGAGCAACTGGAGAATGGCTATATACTGGCTCAGGTACTCCAACTGGTGTAGCTGAGTCAGTTTTGAACAGGTAAGTTTGGTTCACCGGGTGCTAAATGCTAGAGCATTTACCCAGCCTCTGGATCCAGCTTTGCTGAACACTACAGTGCTACACTTGCAGTGACTGATACTGGTATTCAAGCTAGCCAGTTTAAAGTTAACAAATATATATCCATATAAGGTGTAGCCGCACTTCACTGAAATATACATGCACCAGGCCATGGAAAATGAAGATAAAGTTATCGAGCAACCCCTCAGAGGGTCTTAGCTGCATCCAGCCGCATGTGAAAACTCGTTCTGTTCACAGCAACTTTGTATCTGATGAGTTTTCTGTAAATTACTACTAATGCTTACTGTATACAGGTACTGCCCATCTACATTCAAGTGAATAAGCCTCAAATAAAGTAGTTAACCTGGCTGAAACTGTAAAAGTATTTCAAACAGTTAAGATCTGACTGAAAAGATCAAAGTTAAAAAATCTTGCTCAAGTAAATTTCTAAAAGTATACTTTAATAACTTCTGAAAGACATATCAGATCTTATAAAAGAGCTGTCATCTGTCAGACAAAAAATAAGTGTAATCTGACCATCACAGCAGTAATTAAAACGTTGAAATTAAGTATTAAGGGATCTGTTGCTCACTTTAAAGCAGAATGCTTGTTTCCAGTATGGTTGTATTTTCAGAGATGCCTCCCAATTTAAGAACCATGGCTCAACTCAGAGGAAAGTCACAATAACAGAGAACTGTAATTCAATTCCTGAATGTTTGGAATAAAGAATATTGAAGGTAAAAGAGTTAGATTTTCATAACAGCTCCCTTTTCCTATGTTTAAACATAGTACCTTTTCTGTTACATATTTATCCATGCTAAAAAGGGAGCTCTTATCCCCCAAATATTTTTCTGGTTACTGTTTGGAAATCTGGAAAAACCGGATACAGCAATCAGTGACTATTATAATCCCTTTCATATTCAACATTCAATAACTCAGACAAGCTTGACAAGCACATATTTCAACAACAGCTATGATTATAGGTTTCATATATATATCACAGAGATGCATACTGTACATACCTCTTGTGCTAGTTCTTGTGCATTGGAGATGAGAGGATATGGCGGGCTAGCTTTGTTCATGTGCACTGTAACAGCATTGTGTATCTTAAATGCATTCTGAAAATCAGTATTTTGAACAAGCTGTAAAATGAGAGAGAGATCCTCTTGGCTCTGAGGGTCTACCAAAATGTGCTGGATATGCTTAAGAGACGTTAACAGTTCTTCCACTTCTAGGTAGGAAATAACAAAATACAAATAAGGTACGAGTTAACAAGATTCATAATAAAGTAATGTTTATCATTATTAATGTTTTTACCAAAATTTTTTTTGCTGTTCTGTTTTTTAATCAGCAGTGATGTATGCAAGTTTATTAGTTATCCATTACTCACACTGACTTTTATTAGCAGAATGTATCTGAATCCAAAATAAAGGACCCCAAGTCAGTAAAAGTAGAAATAAAAAAAGCTGATACACTGTTTAAATTTAAATTCCTATTGCAGCAGTTCTCTGAAAAAAATCACCAATACGTAAAAGATCCAGTAATTGCAGCTCATGTATAGCTAAATGTGAAAGAGAAACTATTTTGCAATATGAAAATAAATCCTTTGCTAAACTAATCTTGATGCACTGAATATTCACTGTTATTTTGATACCTATTTCCATGTATATCTACCACATATGGCATATATATCTCTCTCAACTAAATATTGCTTACTTATAGAATGAGTGTTGGATAAGTAAACTACGCAATTTCTAAAGATAAAATTATGCTTAGTCTTAGCACATTAAAATAAAAAGGATGAAAAAAACATCTATGGTCAGAGTTCTGAAAGTCATCTGCACCAGAAGAAAGTCCACATCTTTTACCTACAAGATTATGAGTTCTGCTTGGACCATAAAGTTTTAACATATTTTAATAACCAGTTTCTACAAGTTTGCAGAACGCTATACATGTACTACATTCTTGAGCTTCAAGAACTAATCTGATGCTTTACTGGTGCTTTTTAAAGACTGTCAACAAATTTACATTTTTTTAAACCAATCCCAATTTCTGCAAAGTATGTCATCTCTCAATATTAAGTACTTGAGAAACTACCTAAAGCAAGGAATATGAATCATACTTATAATGCATATAAACCCAGGTAAAAAATCCTCAAGCAGACAAAAAAAAAGTGGATGTATGTGTTCTCACACATTATCTGAAAAAATCTGTTCAGCCACAAGAGGCTGGTCAGCTATCTTTTGTTTTAATAAAGTCAAGTAGGCTAGAATTTTGAATCCTTTTTTTTTTTTTTTTTTTTTAAAGAATGAACAACAAAGAAAATCCTGAATTTTAAAACTGTCAGCTGATACTGAGGTCAATCTTCCTTACTAGTATCAAAATATCAGCTTTGAGAATTATTTTTAAGTTTTAGTGACCTTAATTTATTCATTATGAGCTAATTAAACAACATTAAAATAGGAATGCTATCAAGACATCAGCTAAGTTGCATTTTTTACATGAAAAAAATAACAGTAGATTCTGATGATTAACATGGATACATTCTGCCAAGAAGTTTCCTTTACCTATTTTTTTAACCTCAAATTCACCAGTCCCATGAACACAATGTTAGACTCCAACTTGTTGAGTGCAAGATTAAAATGGTTGATAAATGGGCACATGAAAAACACAAAGCTTAATAAAATACACATTTCAAAGAAGTTTAATGGTTTTAATTTCAGATAAAGCATGCCTACATATATGTTTAATTTAGAGTCTGCAAGTCAGTCTTCTGTATAATAAAAGGAAACAAACAATCCAGAGCTACTACTCTCGTACTTCATGGTCTGCAGGACAACAAAACCCCCCAAAAAACCAAACCAAAAAACCCCTCCAAACCCATTCTACACATGCTAAAAACATCCTACCCACCAAGGGTCAAGGGCTTCTTCCTGTAACCACCAAGGAAACTAAGGGTAGTAACATAAAAGCAGCATGGACAGCTCGGATACCGGCTGTGCAGGATATTCCACAGGTGAAATCCAGTACAGCTCACAACACTAATTAACCTGGCCAATGTCTCACTAGGGAACTGTATGCACAATATACTGCCTATCACACAGGGGAAACGCCATTTGGAGAGAAGGCTAAAGAACATTCTGCAAGCAAGAATATTTGCTAAACAGGATGATGTCAGCCGGTAAAATTCTTATCTAGTGGAGTATGCAGACTACCAAAGCATCTCAGCAACTGATTCTCCCAAGTATGAGGAAGTGCACTATTTTCAAGCATTAAAAAAGTAGTATAAACCAGTCAGATGTTATTGTAAAGTTCCTACTGATACCTGCTCAGTTAAAAAACCACACCAAGCCCAAATTCTGCTATTTGTTACTGTTACTGGATTCAAAAAACAGTGAGGCATTAGAAAAGAACCTCACTTCATCTAACTCTTCCTATGCATAAATTATTTTATTCCATTATTTCTGAATTGTCTATCCCCCCTTATATATCTAAGCATTCAAATACATACACACACAGAATTCTTTCTACTACATATTCCATATAAGATATAAATACACATAGGAAGATAGACATCGTATTCTGTACCTATAATGCAGATGTCCTGTTCCTAGATGCCTCTACATATTCTCTCTCCAGCACTTTGCTAGTTCCTTCCCTGTCACCCTTTCTTACAAAGTATCACTGCACTCTCCTTCCCGTATAATTCCCTTCTACACTGAATCTTCATCTGTGCTGGATGCAAAAGCCCTATACCAAATGATTTCCCCCCACCATGAAACAGCAAACAAGTACCCCCTCATCATGATTCTAAATAATGCTTGAAAGGAGTGAAATAAAATATTCCTCAAAAACTAACAATCCATTTATGGTTGTTAGTAAAACAACCATACACATAAACCCACATACAAATCTGGCTTTACGCATGCCTAATTCTCTCTAGGTTCCTATTTATGAATTCTAAACCACAGATCAGTGCAGGGTTTTTTTGTTTGGTTTTGGTCTTTTAAAAAAAAATAAAAAACGCTACGTAACAAGAGACTCCATCTCTAGACATTTCCTATTGAACAGGTTGTCTTGAGGAAAAAAGTTCAGTAAAAGACTAACATCTGCATTTACTCACAGAAAAAAGTCAGGGTTCTTTTGCAGAGCAAGTCCATTTTTTAATCGCAGATCAATTAGCAATCGACTACTTTTTTTAAAGTCTTCTTTTACAAGAAGTGTTGCAGTCTTTTTTCCATTAGGCTATGAAATGGCTGGAATGTGTCTGAGCACTGTGCGATATACGCATTAATCAAAAGACTGCCAGGGCAAAAGTATGCAACTGCAGGGGAGGACCTGTGGTCACAGCTTAACATGTTAGATTAGAAAAAGAAGAAATGAAAATAGTTTCTGTTTATCACCTTAAACAAAAAGTTATGAACAGCAAACTTAAGAAGAGATAATTGGCTTTATGATATGTATATCTTAATTCTCAAGCTTTTTTTATAGATCTCTAAGGTATTCTGTGTGCTGCTACTAGCACTCTAATGCTCCATATATTACTTGAATCACAGGGCTGAGAGAAGTATTGTTTTATCCAAAACTATTTCTGAGAGTTTATTTATAACATATTTATAAATAAGTTTTGCCCAAGGCAAAAATAGGCAGCTTGTCCCCTAAAAAAAAAAAAAAAAAATTTCACTGTAGCCAGAAAAGGTTTACTTACATGAAATGCCAGTTACTTGTTCTAAATTAGCTGAATGAACTGTAGCAAACAAAAAAATTTCTTGCATTTTATAGAAGTATACTGCTGTGAAAAAGCCAGTTAAATACTTATATGCACGTTCTACGTGCACAGAAAGTAATTTCCATTAAGACAGCTGTCTAAATCATACACTGTTTTGATAACAAACATGCCCTTTTAAATTGTTTTGATTAAGTGTCCTGTTTTATTTTTATAAATAAAATCTAATTTGTTTAATCTAGTCTGCTTTTTCTGTTTTTTTTTTTTTTTTTTTTTTTTAAGATGAAAAGATTAAAGGCTTGGCAAAGATCTGCCAAATTAGACATTGGCACTTACGAAACATTTTCAAAACTAAAAATACAATCAGGTCAATATTCTTATTTAAAACACATATATTTAGCAGAGGCTCTATGGATTAACATACACCAAAAAATCCACAAAAAAGCAAAACTAAAAATCAGTATTTAAAAAAAAATTGAATAAGGCTAGTTTAACATCTCCATAATTCACTAGCACCTGCCCAGGTTTATTTGGAATTCTCCTAACAAAGCTTTGTGAAAGTGACTAAGCACTCTCACCTGGACAGCAAAAGTGGAAAGATGGAAAGAAAGAGTCAGGAGCAGTGTAGATCAGAAATTCAGTATAACCAAATAGACAAACTGCAAAAAAATTCATGTACTAGCAGTTATTTTTTGGACAAAGTCACGGGCTAGCAACTTTCTTGAAGACTAAAAAGTTGAATATCTAAATTTAAAAAAAATCTGGCCTCTCCAATTCAGGTATTAAGTAAAAAAGCAGAAGTATTAATGATAATGGACTCAAATCCTCTCTATGAAACCATATTTTTTTATAAGTGTGCATGTGTGTATATATATAGATATATTCATAAGGCAACATCCCCAGCCCTGATACTGATCAGGAACACACAGCTTTCGGAATTTAAAAAAAAAAAAAAAAAAAAAAAAAAATCTTCTTTTGAAATTCAGCATTACTGTCAGATGTTAGAATGACTAATCCAGAAACCGGAAAAAGGACATGCTTTATGTGGAAGAAAATTTTGGAAGAGGCCGAGTTACTGCAGAAGCACTTTGTTGAATTTAAAGTTATGACTCAGTTTTTGAGAGCACTAGTGACTGAACAGAGATTCATTATGGACTACATAGGTTAAGAGATCACAACATTTCATTTAGAACATTTTTTTAAGTTTGCAACAACTCAACATCACAGTTGAGTATAATTGAAAGCACCACTCTTAACAGGAGTGCTAAACTATTATAAATCCTCTCTTCTTAAGTCTACCTGATCCAAACTGTTACTATAATTCTGTCTGGCAAGGAAATAACAGTAGTATGTTTGTATGCCTGTCAATATTATGTCATGACTTCTCCGATTGAAATAGATGCCTATGAAGCCTTAAGTCAGCTCCCTGGTGCACCTATGGATATAGCATGATTTAGTCTAATTACACCTCCTAAAGCTCCTTGCCTTTCCAGCTCAAAGAACAGACCATGTTCACTCAGTAAGCTAGTCAATACTTCTGCTCTATACACATAGTTTTAAGCCTTATTTACTGCAAGTCAGAGCAGAGACAGACATTGTTAGTTTTCTGATTTTTCATGGTATCCAAACTCTGAGTGGAATACCTTTAGTTAAATCATACAATGTACTGTACTGTGTTTTTCCAGAAGTACGCTGACAGCAGAACAATGACAAGACCCAAACTTCAATTGCAAAAGTGAAGAGGAGTTTGTCCTCATGGACAAAATCATCTAGTCATTTTCCTTCAAAATGCATCTTATACCATATATCGCTATTTCCTAATTCACCTGTTTCCACATACACACCTCTATATTCTTGTCTCCAGTGTTCGGTGTTTTTCTTCTTACATCATGTATTCACACAATCCTAGCTTCCATTCACACCAATTTCCCCCCTCTTCTTGCTGAGCCAAACTTATAGGTTCTTCCTTGCAGCTTTTCACAAATATTGTCTTTCTCTGACAATCTCTCAGCCTTCCCCACAGCCTGTATCCATTTTACCCCCACACTGAGAGATTTTCAAAATAGCCTTTCATCATCACAGTAATTTCTCCACCATTGTCTCTCCTGTTCAAACAGCTTCAGTCTACCCCACCTCCTTACTGGTTCTCAGGCTTGTCAGACCCATGCTCGTTACTAATTTCTCATTTCCTACCAGCTTCCATGCCTAACTTCTTTGCCCATAGGTTTCCACTGAGCCCTCCCTCCAAGTTCTCAGCATCTCTGGCATGAGACCTAGCCTCAGCTTTCTAATTCCAAGTCACTCTCCTCCCTTCTGTAGTTCCAATTTCCGATTCCTCCTGCAGTCAGTCTTCAGAGCTTTTAACCCTGTGGCTAAGCAAGTCCCAACAGAAGTCACTTCTACTCTTGACGTCAATCTTTGCATCCTCTGCTTTGTGTTCCCTCTAAGAAGAGATTTTCATAATCAAATATCTAACACATCATAAAGTTAAGTACAGAATCTGCTTCTTACAAAGATATCTCTTGGATAGAAGCTGACAAGCCCTGCACTAAAACAAGGTACACCTGCCTTGTTTGTAACTGACCCTGCTTTCAGCAGGAGGTTGGCAGGATGACTTCCTGATGACCCTTTGAACTTAAATTTTCCTAAAGAGGGATTTGTACAATAAGGATTACCAGAGGTTATGGAATAGAGACACGTCTTTAGCAGAAGTGTTGCTCAGGCACACAAATACGAAAGATGAAGCAAAAAAAAAAAAAATTAGCAATTTGATAGCTATTTTTCATTCTGTATTCTCAACTACCAGCCAATAGCAAAGAATAGCAAGAATCTTTAGTGCAGCTCAAAAAAAAAAAAAAGCACCTTTTTAAAGCAGTCTGGATCTCAGAAAAGGTATAGATTTAGAAATCTGAACTGGACTCCTACAAATTCCCAGTGCCTCTTTTTCACTCCTGTGACACACCACATTTTAGATAAACAGATACTTATGTTTGAGGAAGGAAGGTTAGAAACTTTTTCTACACCAGCAGAGTTAAAGCTATGACAGCTATGAAATGAACAATTTCAGAATCTATTTCTTCAAAAATTACTAACGTTACGTTTTTGTCAATGTCTAAGTGCCAAGGTAAGCAGATTTTCACCATCAATGCCAATACTTTAAGAGAAAATGTAAATTATATTAGGTGACAATTGATAATGCGAGATAGCCAGAATAAGAAACAAACCACCAGCATGCTTCTTTTTAAAATATTAAAAAAACCTCTTGTGTTTTGATTTTAAATGACAATAAGCATTTATTCATTGGTTATTCTAGTCTGTGCTTCATCAAACATACTTGCATGGTTTTCCCCAGCCTAAAGAGGATGGAGAATCCACTGAATTCATTAGTTATCTACAGGGCATTTAACTGTTCCCCAAATGGATCGGTTTTGAAAAGCCACTTGCTGGGGCACATAGCCTGATGCTTGACTAAATAAATAAAAAAACCAAAACCACCACAAATCCAAAGGACCAGAAGACTTTAAAACTCTATAGGAAGAATTAGCTAAATTAGGATTTCAGTAGCATAAAAGAACATTAATAACAACTAAATAGTTTCTCCATTAGCCCATTCATTGTATTTTACCTACCTAGTGTCTTCACAGCATGATGAGGACTCTCCAAAACAATTCCTTCTTCTGTGTCAAATATTGGATTATCTATTCCAGTTTTAGGAGGAATTTGCGCTAGTTTCTTTAGCCTCATGGAAGCAGTAAGGTCCAGTTCTTGTTTCTTTCCTTCTTCTTCCCGTCTCCGCCTTATGTCCTCCTGCTGCTGACGGATTCGCTCAAGCTGAGCGCTCCGCCGCATGGGCATCATCCTGGAGCCCAAATCCCCAGGGCAATCAACAGCCATTTCTCTGTGCTTCTGAGGTTCCTCAGGAGATGCAAGATCCACATTTTTTGCTTCACTGTCAGAATCTTCTGTGATATGTCCATTCATATGAGAAGTTGTCATGATTATTTGTAATTATGCTTATTCTCTTCAAACAGAAATGCTGCTATTAGGCCAGTTTTCGTTATGATGTTGCGTAAAATCCATTATAACTTCAAAAATATTTCCCTTCCATCACAAGACCGTTGAAGAAACATCCAGGAAGAAAATCTAATGAAAGACATTCAGAAGAAGTTAGTGAATAACTGCATTAGTAAGAAATACCTAAGACAGTTCCCCAGGCATCAGAACAACAGAACTTTTCCTCCATGTTTACATAGTGCTTCTTCCCCTAGTAAGAACTACAGAACCCTCACAAATCTGTTTCGCACACTTTAGTAAACTTCAGGTGCCAATGTTAGAAAAGGAGTACTGCTCAAAGTAATGCTAGTCTCTTACATTTCCCAGTCAAAGCAGTGGAGATTGTGCACTTAACACACACAATTGCAAATCAGCAGTGTTCTGAAAGTTCCCACTCAATTTATCCTTTCATTCTTAAAAATTCCAACACAAACCATGCCTGTTATCATACAAACACTAAATGTGAATAACTTGATATAAACATGTTCACAAGAAGTTTAGTAAGTTAAACATAAGTAAAGATGTTTGCATTCATTGTTGATAAATTGAGGCATTTTTATGTAAACACTGCTTCCCACGTTCAGAAAAGACAGGTCTGGCATAGAGTTCTTCCAAAAGATACTATCTAAAGCAGTTTGGAGCTGCACTTACACAATTCCAAGTAAGCATAAAGTCCTAGAAGAAGGGTTGGACAGTTCTAATTAGTGGCTACTCTTAATACTTCCTATAGGTATGCATTAAAGCAGAAAGGATTAAATACAAGAGTAAAAGTCCTTGTGTGGGCGTACAGAGGTATAGATTTGACAGAGAAAAAGAATTAATTTCCACTGTCAAGTAGAGACATTCCACTATACTCCTTACACCTTAATCTGGTTTCTCATTCCTGATGATTCAAGCTAAAGAACTTCAGTGTCCTGATAAATATAACCACTTGGCTCTTAAATATAATACATATAACAATGTGTTTTATACCACATTGCCTTTCTGTATCACAAAGCCAATGATACGTTATGCTCAATACGTCCAATTGAAAGGTCAGAAAATGAATAGTTGTGTACAGTATTACCAATACACTTAATTTTTCAAGTTCCTTTTTATCTTTTTTTGGTTTTAATTTACTGAAAGGAAATACTACAAAATATCTCAAAGTTTTACTATACACTGGAAGCACCAAGACAAAAAAAAACCAAAACAAAACACCAGACTTTCTTAAACCAAACGTTTGTGTTTGGAGGAGGAAGGGAAAGATGCTTATGTTGTAATTAAGTTGAAAATTAAATATCAATAGCAGTGTTTTGGAGGAGCAGCAATAAAAACTCCTACACAAGTTTCTGCCAGCTTGCAATTCTAAGTACAGCTTTTCATTTTCATAAGGAGTAGCATACAGCTACATATGGCAACACCAAAACAATTCTCTTTACTTGCTTCCTGTCTAGCCACTACTACCAGTTATTACTAAGATCTTCCATGAAGTAATTATTAAAGCATTTCTATGGTAGTAAAAATTCTTTTTTGCCTTTAAAAAATACTTAATTGCACTGCGCTGATAGGTATAAATTATTTCAATGCTCAACATTCCCACATTCAGACAAAAACCAGGCAACAAAAAAAGCCCATCAAAAGCTGCACAGTAGTGGGGCTACCACTGCAAGTACCACACAATTATTTGGCACCTGTGAAACTTTGTTAGTGCCCAACTTAAAAAAAACCAGCTTTTCAAAGAATAAAGTAACATAGAGTTAGCATTCAGACAGGGTTATGTAAAGCACCATATCAAAAAACAGTCTCTGAAACTCAGAGAAAGGCAGATAACAGTTTAGCAAAATGATCCTCGGAAAGCCACATCTGCCCTTCTGTAAAGGCAACTTCACTGTACAGAAATACCAATCCCAAAAAAGGAAGTCTCATTGGGTACAATAAAATTGCAAAGAGTACTAATTTAACTGCAGGGAAAAGATAATTGAAATTCTCTTTCATCCACATAGTACTGGCCATAGCTTGTCTGAAGACTGAGCTTTTTGAAAGTTATATTCATCTTTTTTCAACTCTGACAAGCTGAAAGAAAACTCACATTCCTCAGTCCATATGGTACAACTAACAGGTGTCAAAACAATTTGAGGGAATGAGTAATATCCATTTACTCAGCACTAAAGAAGTCAAAACCACTATCTGAGGATATGCAAGAAGTAAAATACAGCTTTAAAAATAGCATCATATCACTTAATCACATGTAAGCTAAATAATGTCACACTCGCTAAAGAATCTACACATCAGAAAATGAAGTTGATGGCCAATATTTAATAACTGATCAAAAATATTTAAGGTGGGATTAGCTACATTTCCTCCATCAAATTTGAAAGTACCAGCTACCCAAGGCAAAGAACATCTTTTGAGGTTAAGTCAGAAAAAGGGCACAACAAAAACTCATGTATCTGTATGTAGAATGAGAAGTTTTAAAATCTCTTCAGTTCAGTCATAAGCACTGAAGACCAGAGAAACAAAAATATAGTCCAAGGTAAATACAAGTAATAGGCAATCACTAGTAACATTGCTTACATGTTCAGTATAAGCTCCATGCAAGATGCAAAGGGCATATAAATTCTTGGAACAGAGTAACCCAGATATTTAAGTGGCCTGTGATAATAGCTGCTCACTGAGTTAAGTCAGTTAAAGAAACAAAGTTACAGAAAATTAGAGTTCTCCTGCAGTCACACTTTAACAGCAATATTCAGAAAACTGGCATCAAAATTTAAGAGAGTATTAGGACAACTTTAAAAAGAAAGTATTTTTGATATCCCAGAAAATTAGGTGTCTCTGAAGCAAGCAGTAAACAGTACAGGCAAAGTAATCACACTCAGATAATAGAAAAGATGATACAAAATATTACTTATCAGGCAGCCTAAAATTTGATGTTACCCAAACATCAAATCAACTCCACAAAAACCCGACCCCCCAGATCTAACTAGCTGGTAATCCATAAAAGCACAGGCATGCTGCAAGTCTGGAATGCTGCAACAACTTCCTTTAATCAAAGAACTTCTGATAACAGGTGACCCCTTCCAAATCTAAGCCCACTGTTCTTTCTGCTGTCTCAAGTCTGCTTCAGACACCACAAATTCTGATCTCCAACAGTTTTGGAAAAATGCTACTGCCCAATTGCAACAAATGAAACAAGAACATAAGGAAAAAATTCAGATCAGCTCTGAAGGCCCTCTCTACAATGGTCCTAAGGAATTTAAAATGTAAAATATGAGACTGCTAAAATGTTAACTTGGTCCTCAAATTAAGGTGTGGTATAGCTGAGGTTAAAAATAAGATTCAGCTTCAGGCAGGCACCAGGAACAAAAAATTTTATTCTAACCAATAAGCATGGCATCAAAAGTCTTATGATGAATAATTTCAGAAACAGTTTTCTTGGCTTTTCTTTCTGAAGGTTTCTTTTGCAATTTTAAAAATCCCAAGATAACAACAATAAGGAAAGGTTGTTATACCAAGTCTGTTCTCTGCGAGTTGCAGATCATCCAACAAACCAGCTTTTCAGCCCAAGAGGAGACTATGTTGTTACATTAATTCTTATACCAAGGAAGAAAATTTACAGACATACTCAATAATACTGATTTCTACTACATCATATGTAAAATATATAGCATAATATTTGAAATTAACAGAATTCTTTTCCACTTTAGAACTCAGTATTAGCAGTTCCCATACTCTTTAGATATGTACAAATCTCTCATGTTACACAGAGTTTGGTTGCTCGAAGTTTAATATGGTTAAATTGTGGCTTTGACTGTCTTCCTTTTAACTGCCAATATCTAATGGGGGAACCTTAGCATTTCCACGTGACACACAGATCTTTTCAAATAAAGCAGATTTAAGGCTGTTTTCTGTCCAACTTCCTATCACAAGTCTTACCACTGTGGTCCTGGAGAGCACATGTGAAAGTTTCTTCTTCACAGATTACTTTTACTATTCAAATTTTTGCCCTACAGAGAAGCATTTGTATAAACTGCTAACATAAGTACAACTATTGAGAAAGAGCATGTCAGTCACTTGGATCACCATCAGACATCACACAAGAATTTCACTGTGAAGCAATTATGAACAGCAAACAAACCATATTTCTGGTGCAAGTTCAAAACAGCAAAATTAAAGAAAAAAGCCCCACAACTACTGTCTGGCTAACTATACTTACTATTGTCAAATATAGTGTATTTTACAAGCCACACATCATTCTTCATACTGACCCCTAACAATGTCAAGCTTCTATCATCTCTAACTACCCTGAATACACTAAACAAAGTGCATAGCCCAAAAGCTCTGTCAAAGAATAAACATGCACACCAAGATGATTGCATTTATGTAAGACAGATGCTAGAATAAAATACATACTGACAGGGACAGAAACAGAAGTGCTGTAAGGTGGTTTAAGTTTTCACTTGCTTCCTGAGGACTGTGGCTGGTGTGCACAGCAATCCTAATTGCTTTAACAACTAAATTCCGTACAGTAAAATTAAATCTGTTTTGCTTCAACAACTTCCAAAGAGCAAAAATGACATTTTCTGGAGGCTGAGGTTTTGTGTTACATTTTGGTGGTGTTTAAAATCCTTTCAATGCTAGAAGTATGATTAGACTTGATAGTTCTCTTTTTAAAATTCATTAAAGCTGCAAATTCTAAATGACTGCAAGGGAGTTCAGCACTCACCTCCAACTGAATTTCATTAGTTTTGGCACAGTTGAGAGTATAAAAGCCCAACCTACATCTGTGATTATATTATGAACACAATAAATACATATTTAACATCAGGGACAGTGCAAAGGATTTACCATCAGCTGAAAGCCATATACTATGACAGACACTGTATATTAAAATATTCATTAAAAACAACTGGAAGGGGAATTATAGTTTGCTGAGTTGAATTAGTAGTTAGGTTAAAATCACATACAAGATGCTTCCCGATATCTGAATTACTAAGAAAATACGAGCATAAAATTATGCTAGAGATCTCTACCATGTGTTATTAATGGCTCACATACTGGTGGGTCTTCTGGTATTTTTACTCAGTACTTCAGATTTCTACGCAAGCAAAACCTAAGTCATAAGAATTGCAAAATTACAATGTAAAACACTTCAGTAATTCCACAAATGGAAGCTCAGTGTAGGAAAAAGAAAATTCCCAGCTTTCCCTGCATCACCTCCCAAGCATCATTTGTTTCTTCAACAGTATTTCAGTGAACCTGCAATATTAAGAGACTTGGAAGCCAATTACACAAAGGAAAACACAACACAAACCATCTTGCACAGCATAAAATTAATCACTACTTGATAAGAGTTAAAGATTGGAGTTTATGGGAGAAAATACTTCACAGGTATCGCCTATGGGACTTAATAGTACCTGAAATAACTGGTACAGACTGGAGCAGCCTGATGTTTTTTCAAAAGCAAGTAAAAGTTACAAAACCTATGACAACTTGATATTATTTTTCTTAATTTAAAAAATTCTGTAATAGAAAAAAAAAAGAATTATCTTTACACTAGCTTTGCAACACATTCAAGACTGCAACTTCTGGTATGGTTTGTTTCAGTTTTTTAGTCTACAGTGTTTTACATGATTTCCTCTAATTAGATGCTCTAGCATAGTCTTGGTATTGGAACAAAACTCTTCCTTTAATATCCAGCTGACTCTTACTTCTAGTAATTTCAGACCAGAGCTCATTATAAAACCTGTCAAGCACAGTAACTCAGTTCAACATGTGTATTTCAAAGGGCTTTCAGACATGCCAAGAGGTTTTAACATTCCATGCTCACTTAAATGTGCAAGATATGTGGATCAACAGCAAAAAGGGCTACACCCTCAAAAGGAAAGTAATTTTCATTGTTAGTGCTTTCTAAGTTACATTTATACAAGAGCAGTAACAATTGTTAACTTGTAACATTAAAGCACAGAGAAACTGATGACACTGAAAATTCAGATGCTAAGGTTAGAGTCCAGTTTTATAAATTGTATAAACACATTGCTCGCCATACAAACATGGGAAATTGTAAGCACATTTTTGAATCACATTGATATTACATTTAAGAACTGTGGTCTAGCTAAGACACATTTAATTTTATTAGGCTTGTTTATCTGTTGATGCAGTGGCAACAATGAAAAAGTCACAGCTCAAGAACTGGCCAGTCTACACTATCCACTTCAAAAGATACAGGGCTACTACCTACACAACAGATATGAACAAAGAGTTTTCCATGAAAAACATGGACCAGTAAGAGAGTACATCATGTCAAACAACAGCCGCACCACTCGGACCTCTCTTCAGCAACTGTGCCTTCGCAGTAAGATACATGCAAGATACCTTTGCAACTTCTGTGCACGCGCTATGTGAAATTACGACACACAGCGAATATATATCGTAATTTCGCACATGACAAACAAGGGAGTGGATTTTAACCTGTTTCACTGCAGAAGCATAAATCGCTTTCTAAGGTACATCCAAAGATTGTTTTATATAAATATTCAGCGTAATACAACACTCTATTCTTGTTTCAGTCAGTGTCATAACTTTTAGTCACGTCAGACTACTAGATACATTTCTAAAAGAGGCCACGTCTAATTTAATTACCGTGTGCGGCAGACAACGGAGTTTGGGTAAACCGTTCTTACTGCCTCAAAATGAAAAGCAGAAATGCGCGATTTGTAGTTGTTACCGCTAAGCACAGTTCTCCTCTTCATAGCCAAACGTCCAAAACGGCACCCGGTGGCTCCTGTGGCCGAGGGAGGCGATGTTGGCAAGCCCCCCCCCCCCCCCCCGCCCCGGGCAGCAGCAGCTGCAGCCCCCATTTGCAGGACTCAGCATTCCCCCGCCGCCGGACCGGGGCGCTCCCGGTTCCCACGGCGACGGCTTTGCCCGGGCGCGGAGCCGCGGGACTTACATCAGAGGCCGGCCGGCCGCGCCGCGCCGCGCCGCTCCCCGGCTCCTTCTGCTGCTTCTCCCCAGACTTCGAGACCGCGGCAGCCCGTCTGCCGCGCCTGCCAGAAACAGAGACGGTTGCTCGGGCGCAGCGGCAGGCGGAAAGGCACCTCTTCGTGAGTGTCAGCAGGTGGCCAAAACCTCTCCCCCAGCCGCAGCAGCGGCCCCCCTAAAACCTCTGACGTACAGCGCTTCAACTCTGCTGTTTACAGCAGTCATTCGAAAACACGCAGCCTCAACGGTTCAGGTGAGTGAAACCAGTTGAAGAGGTATGTAGCGTACGCCACAGTAGATTACTTCCGATAATGTATTTCGGCTCCTTTAGGTCTAAAGAAATCAATGCCCCTTAGAATAAGCATGACCTAAGCTTTAAGAGATGGATGAGGCTGATTTTTATAAAAGTAGTAACACAGCAGTCACATGAAGAGGAAGGAACGCTTAAATCTCACTGAAATTCTTACCAATCTCTCTGTGGAAAAACACACCTTGCGTGCTCTATTAGCAGCAATCTTCCTTGATTAGTACCTCAATACCGAGCTCCTTTCATCAGTTAAAAGTGATAGCACAGGTCAAAGAGAACCGCTGCACAAGAACAAATCTGACCTTCCACTGCAGTATAAATGCTTTTTTCTCAGTTACACAAATAATTAAAATGCTTCCAAAGTTGACCGAGATTAAAAACAATTGTTGAACACACTAAGGATAAACATCTTTCTCACATTTCTTATAATTACCTTTGTTTTAAATATACGCTACCACTTAAACATCAGCACCGTTTAATTTCTACTTTTTAGACCAAATGAAAAATAGACATGAGGGGGAATAAAGTCTTAGCTGGGGTGACTACAGATGTACTGGAGAGAGGGAATGACAACAGAAACAAATCAGAGTAGGCTTCAAGCAGCTTATTGCTAAAAATCACATCTAGATAGAAAAACTTAAGACTTTTGCCAAGGTCATTTAAGCATATTTTTAAATTCAATAATATAGTATTTAACTTCTGTTTATATTTTGCCACTTGTATCATCAATAAAGTTCTGATACAGTTTAACATCCTTTGAACACTTACGAGCAACTCCTAGTGCTGACAAGACCTGAATTCTACTTTAGGTGAAGAGCACGGCAGAGGGCAGTCTCTACATCAGTTAATGAAAACCTGAAAAAAAGAAAACACACTCAGTTTCAAAAAAGTAGCTCACAGAAACGACCAATGCTATAGCTCATTAAATGGTCTGACACCCGCACCACTCCAAACCAGGACATAGATTTACTACCCTAGCATCCCACTATGGCTTAGATTAATAGGCTACAACTATGCATACATTTGAATACCCAGCTCTAATCAAGCCTATAGCACCAAACCCTGCTCGACAAGAAACATTTATTTTATACATAGATATGAATGGATAACACAGATGTCTACAGGCTGCAATGAAAAGATGATAGAACAATGAAAGAAAAAAGTAAGTATGTAAATTTAGCAGATATTCCAAACATTTAGAAACTTTCAAGCACAACAAATGAAAAGTAAAGAAATTCCTAGAATTCCAGGGGATGTTAACAGATCTCACAGGACAGCCAGAAGCATGATAAGGAGACAGTCTTTTCTAGTCATTTCTTATCACCTATTCACAGACAGTTAAGACTTCAGATTTCATCATCTTAAAATTAAACATGCCTGTCCTTGTTTTAAACAATGGTCATATTCTCTGTGAAATTAAAAATACCACTGCCATTTTAGCTCCCTAAAAAGACTGCCCCACCCCCTTCAGATTGTATTCTTTTTGGCTTGGGCTCTTGCACCCTGGTCTCATTTTAATCCCTGTATTTTTTAGCATGTTATTTTTAATGTCAATGCTTGCTACTGCCTCACTATGTAAAACATAGTATTAATAGTAAGTGTTCATCAATACCAATATGTAAATGCCACTTTCACTTCAGAGAGGTGATTGAACCAAAACTACACTAACTAATCCCAAATTAAATTGAAGATACAACGTTCTGTAATTTCCCTCTCAACTGACATTTAAGTTCATACAAAGTGACATTAGTTTAGTCCTGCACAGCAAGCTGTTCTTAAGCCATATTTACAATATTCTGGGGAAAGAGAAATTCATTCCTTACATTTTAATATTCCAATACCTGGTGAATCTGATAAACACATTTAGAAACATCATCTGAAGAAAAGGGAAAGACAGACATTCCTCGCAGGCTTTCATCCATAAATGCTGAAATGTTAGCTATCTAACTCAACAGCCTTCAAAGAGGCTAGATATAGGGACCAAGACTGTCTTTCAACTTTATATGATTGAGTTACAGGCTTTGCAAGTTCAAAAAGTAAAGTCTCACAACATTATGTAACAAAGATAGATGTGCTAGCCTCTTTTATGTGGCCTTCCTCCTTGGGTTCCCTTTTAAACTCTTTTTTGCAGTATTATCTGAATGGGTGACAGCAAAGCGATTTTTTTTTTTTTTTAATCATTGTCCTTAACAATTTATCCTGATTAGCTCCATCACTATATGACTCATAGGTATGTGGGGGGTGAAGGGGATAAGGATCTTGTGACTTTTTTTTTTTCTGACCACAAAAATGAGTTGAGACTTCTGAAGATTAAAAATCTGAAATATAGAACATAAACCACAAAATTGTACAATTGATGATCTCTGCACTTCACAGAACTCATGGTCACTTATGTGCCACAAACTCAGAATAACCACGTTTCATTTGAGCTCTCTAGTTATTGTGGGGGGGGGAGCGGACCACAAGCTATTTTAGATACTCAGGTCTCTGATGTCACAAGTTTTTAATTCCTAAACTCATTTGAGATTGTGGTAGACTGTTCCACTGAGCAAATCGCTAAAAAACTGCTGCATCAATTTTAGAAGTTTCCTTCTGAAAGATTTTCACTTCATGGGCATAATTCCCTAAAGTTCTCTCTTTCTAATTAACATCACCTGCACTTGCTTTTTCTGGAAAACACTGTAAGCAAGGCATACCAGCCATGCAGTGTATGTCAGGTATTTTTTCTACGATGTACATTTCAGTATTACTACTATGCTGAGATGTCCCGTTAGACAAAGACGACAGAAGCCCTTGCTACTATAGAAGAAAGATCCTCAACTAGGATAAATGCAATGAATAGCTAGGGCGAATATATCCCCAAAGAAATATTTGATGACAGTTGCAGTTTGCAGAAAAGGATTATGCTCAAGTGAATTCATGTACGTGAAATCTGCTGGAATGTTTCTCAGTCCAGAGAAGTTGAAGACAAGTAGCAAAGTCAGAACTCAGAATTTTGCAGACTGAAACAACTGTTCAGAATTTGCAAAATGTTGTACTTTCTTTATACTGTGTCAGTCACGTTACTTAGTATCTGCAGAACGTTTCAGTAATTTCTTCAGGGAAATCACATAATTCATACATTTGTGCACAGCTAGCTCTCCAACTGCTAGCACAGAACAAAGCTGACTAGGCTTTCAAGTGTGCCCTACTTTTGGATCCTTCCAAACAGAGATCCCATAGTTCTTGAATTTATGACAAGAACCAGAAAAAGAGACTGACTGTCAGTGTGATTCCTTGGACTGTTAAGCTGGGCTAGTTTGCTGCTCCCAAAGACTGCAGTCTCATAACAGTTTCTCTTGACTGGTCCCTTACCCTCACCACTTTTGGGTTGTACCGCCAATACCTTCTCTGATAGCTTTGAAGCTTGTCAAAACTCTGTGAGTCACCTTAATTCAACAAGACTGTAGAATGTTACAAAATATTTTTGTTTGGTTTTGGTCAAAGTGGCATGCTAAAACAGCTCATAATAATCTGAAAGGTGACAGGACTGGCACAAGGGGCAGGAGCAAGTGGTTGAGACCAGGGAGGTAAAGAGGTGAGGACAGAGACAACCAGAAACTGCCCCTGCCAGCAGCAGAGAGCCAACTCCAATGGAACCTCATCTCATGGAACCATATTCTATGAAGTCATCCACCTCCCCTGCAAAAAAAAAAAAAAAAAAAAAAAAAAAAAAGGGGGGGGGGGGGTCGCCCAGGAATCTCATCAACACCTACTGATTTGAAAGAAGTTTTCAACCTAAAAAACCCAAGCAAAACCCACCAAAAAACCCCACCACAAAAAAAGCAACCACACACCTACAACCACTTGCATCTCCTCCTGATGATGTAAAGAGGACAGTTTAAGAACTTATTGGTTTCTCTTAAAAGGCATAACCTGAGACCCAGGTGTAAAGGACCACGAAACTTGCATTTACCTTTGAGGATTTCCTCCCAAACAAAAATGGTAAATTGAACACACATTTTGAGAGCATTATTAAAGGAGGTCCTACTGAAAAGTCTGAACATCTCTGCACATTCATTACTTGAAGATACTCAAAGTAGTATTCTCAACATATTATCTTTGTGTAAATAGTAAAAACACACTAGATGAGAATCCACGACTCAAAAGCTTGCCTTTTTTTTTTTTTTTTTTTTACAGTGGACAGTAATAACAGATAAATCTTACTTTTCTGAGTGCTTGCAGCAGAAGGCATAAAATGGTACACCTACAGGTCAAACACTAATGGAAATAAAAATACTACTACCTCAGGCATACATATACTTATACAATGGAATTCACATATGGGTAACCACTTGGAAATGGATGAAAATTACAAATGACCATTATTTCAAACCTTCCCAGTATTTATCACAAAGATCTGTTATACTTATGGGAACGATGCCAACCATGACTGAAGAACTCATGCTGATTCCTTGGTCATACTATAAGGCAAGACTGCTGAACAAACTTATACCATCTAGTAACTTAAAACACAGGTCATGAGGAAAACCTGTAGAAAAACGCTTTACCTAAAGTATTACCAAAATTTCACTACAGGATGTGAAAATCAAATGCTTTGTAAATAATTTGCATTACTAGACTTACTAATAAAAATGCATGAGAAAGCTTCATGAAGGCTATAAAGACATAACATTAGAGACCTTCTGTACCTTATAAAAACAGTCTCTCTCTCCTACTAAATGTAAGTGGACTCTTGGGCCTAATGTTAGCAATCAGTTACACAAATTGAGATAAAACCCCGAGAGGAACATACTCACTTCTGCAAACTGGATTCAGGAACATAACCACTGTGGCTGCAGAGCTCTTTCACCATGCAACTCTTTTGCTAAATCAAAGAAAGTACATTCAGTTTCTGAAACCCCATTAAAGCAGATATTCCTTTTATTAAGAAGAAGTTAGAAAATTGTGATAAATTCACAGAAATGTAAGATTCTCTTCTATGTGAAGAGAGGCAAATTTATTTTGTATGTAGTGATGCAATAATTCTGTCCAGAAAACCATGTCATCACTTGAGCTGTTGAACTAAGATATTAAACATCACTATCCAAGTTAAGGAAAAACACCGGTAAGCTAAGGGATCTAAGTCCTTCCAAGAACTCTCAAATCATGCTATGGAACAAAGATACAGCATCTAGAAAGGTGGAATTCAGCAGAAACTACTCTTTGCCTAAGATCATGGAGTGAATCTTCTAGTGCAATGAACCTCCAACACAGCATTTGAACTTGAGGAAGTATTTATTCTCCATTCTTACACTAATAAAGCTGAAGATGACTCTTCAAACAGTAGTGATAAACTTTGTTTAAAAACAACCTTTTCCTTCTTTGGTAGCATCTTTAAAGCCTTCTTCCCTCCCTTAATTTGACAGTTGAAAACTGAATTTTTGCTTCTTATACAAAAAATTCTCAAGCATCTTGAATATTCTGTGCCAGTGAAACAGATAAACAGTGAAAGGTATGTTAACATACACTGTACACTTGCTGGTATTAACACGTACACAATTACTCTTTCAAAAAAACCCACCAACAACCCAACATAAATTTTACCCTGTCATTAGAACTTTCTGAAGTGTCTGACAACTAAAACTAGTTCCATAAACTCTTATTACCTACTACTACCCACTACAATAAAGAAAATTGTAACAGCAATAGAAAACGGAAATCACAATCCAGGAACAGCTGGTCAGTTTTCCTAGTTTTCTGTACAAGTTCAAAATTCACTAATTTGTCCCACCTTACCTTTCATGTGTATTTTTTACTGTTATAAAACCTGAAACAAGTTTCTCAAAGAAAAGTAGAAAAGAGATAAGATATTTGGACATCACTTCTACCTGATAAGACTGTGCGTAAAAATTAAGTTAAATCAAAATCTAATGGATGCAAGATAATGAAACTTCTCTGAAACAGACAAAGTTTTCTTCCTGGTGCTGATGTCAGATCTCAGCAATTCAGGTATTTTGTAATGGGAAATGGGAAGAGAGGAAGAACACCTTCAACTGATGAATGCAGGATATATTTGCATTTCACCACTCAGTGAAGTAAATTGTATAGGTATTATACAAAAGGGCACTGAACATTAAGTATACAGTCAAAAAAGTTATTGAGCAATACTTAGAAGAATCAATCACACACCCAACCCCTTAAACAAATACCTAAAGATTAAGTTTGTACAAGTTCTACATACCAGTGATGCAAACATATTTATATGCATTACACCAACATAGCTGATAAATCTCTTTAATGAAAACATCACAACACTTTATTGTCCCAATATTTAGAACTCAGTCATCAGGTACTTCTGAATCAGAAACCAAGAACTCAGTGTCCCAAAATAATCCCGATGACAAACTTCAAACAGTGCCATTTATAGCCACTTCAGGTAGCAGCGTCTTCACTATTCATTTAGGTTCATTCCAAAAGAACCATAGTATTGACTCATTTGGAACAAACTTATTAGAAGTTTGAGCTTCACAAGAACATACTGATGCCATCCAACTGAAGATAAACTGCTATTAAATTCAAAACCCTAGAGCCAAATTTCCCATAATTAAGCTTATCTAAGAATGTAAGCTGCATATTTGGCAGTTCTACTTTGGGTTAAAGAGTAAAGCCTTCAGTAAATTAGCCTTTAACAGGTTTTACTATACTAATCCTTTGAATAAAAAGAAATGTAACACTCTGGGCATAAGGTACTTCTTTCTTAAATTCACATTTACTTAACTAAAATACAAACTTTTGAGTGGAAGTATTACTTTGTAAATCATTCAGCAAAATGATGATCCCCGATGCTGCCCTCTCATGCAGAGACCACACAGACAGGTGTTTTCCTCTAGAGGTGGAGACAAATAAGTAAGCTAACACCAGTCTTACATACAAGACTGCACTGGTAATGCTCTATGATACCAAAGCATTCTGGAAAACAGTGTTACAATTATGAAGTTATCCCAAGTAAAATTGATTACTAAAATGTGCCAGAAATACTGGCATTCACCATCAACGATGCAGTCAGGACAGCTTGAAATATTCTCAGTGCTTATGCCCCCAAACTGGCAGCCTTGCCCTGTTGCAAGACCAGGTGTCAAGACTTCAATTGCTGCTCCACAAACCACCACCAGAAGTTGTGTACAGTATGAATGCTAGCAAGGATGGATCTTGTTTTTCCCTAAGAAGAGCCAGAGAAGGGAATGAAAATGCAGGGCAGGAAAAAGGGGAGAGTCTACAACTAAGAGATACAGAGAGAAGCTCATAACTGGAGAAACCAGAGTAATTTTTCATTCAAGCAATAATCAAAAGAACAGCAAAGTTAAATTACTCTAAATTCCCTGCTTGTATAAAAAGCAGAATCCAGTGTCAAAGGGCAAGGCTAAGATGACAGAACAGACAGCAAGAGCACTAACTGGATACGGGGCTCAGTGCCAACATCAGCATTTCTATACACTGCTCAGGAAGCTGCCACTGTCTTTACACGAAAATTTTCAGATTGAAGAGGTCAGCCAAATAGTAACAGTAAAGAGTGAAAGCTGTGGTCCACTGGAAGACAAATTCTATTTTCTCTGTAAGACAGAGGGATGGAAAGAAACAGTATTTTCTCTGATTCATGTGTAAGAAATGTCACGAAAATTAAACTGAAAAGGTTATGTGTGTAGAAATTATAACAATCTAGTCTGGCACATCTACCTTGTAAGCAACAGGAAAAAGCAGCAAATTTTGCAGACAAAACTCCAAATATCACTGTGAAGCACCAGAGCCGTAACAACAGCACAACACTCTTACGTCTTCACTGCAGCCACCCTAAGAAACAGGCAGGTGTACAGATGGGGTTTCAGTTGAGAAACTTCATCCAGACCCTAACCATGCACATCTCTAGTGTCTGACAGGCAGCAAGAACTCTAGTTACTGTATGTCTGTGCTGCATCACTGCAAAGCTGGAAAATACTTGGTCCTTCTCTTGCCTAGCAATTCAAGGAGACTTGACCAGCTGAAACAGAAAACTAGTTTTCCTAAATATACTTTTTCAAGAGTTCACAGCAGCAAATTCTCACGATGCACTGGAGCAGCACAGCTGAAAAACTTCAGGATGCAATACACACCACCCATACCTCAACATGCACATACATCTATGTCCCTCAACCATCTCGAGTTACAGCCTCTGCTTCTTCCTACCAGGTTTCCCACTTGAGCTTAGGATATGATTCTGCAAGACTGAGACATCCTTCACCTTATTCCAACCCCTTTCCTCAATTACTTTACACTGGCTTTGGCATCACTAGAGCTCTCCACGAGCCAGCTTAGTGGAATAAAATGGCAGAAAACAAACCCAGGAGAAAGATACCTCCCATTCTCAGTAGCAAAAAGCTCTAATGTGAGATCATCTGCACATAAAACAGTGGTCTCTTTTCATCACCAAAACAATTGCAATTTTTGAGGAGTCAGATTTTTAAAAGCTAAATTGTTACCAACTCTTACTGGGTATAGAAGAGCCAGTTTATACCTAAAAAAAAAAAATCAAACAAAATGTGCACAAGAAAATTCCATGTGCTCATATGTTTAAGTGAAAGAACAAATAAAATCCAAAACCACTCTGGAACAGTGTTGCGTGATCACCAGCAAATGATTGAGGAACAGGGAAGTACCCAAAAGTAACAGAGAGAAAATAAAAGACATGCTTATCCTGCATGTCAGATAAAAATCAAGATGGCAGCAAATGCTGTCTGCTTTCTCAACTTCAGAACATTACAAACGTGGATTTAGGACCAGAATTAGGATTTTTGGGTCCCACTTACAAATGGGAGCTTCTGGACTCTGTCAAAAATAAGAATTACAGAATCAATTAGAATGCAATCCAATAATGTCACCAAATGCAAATAACACTACTATTTAAGCAGTATTTTCTTCATGTCTACCTGAATTGTTGCAGGCTATTTTAAATTATTTGCTGTCAGTGGCATTTTTGCAAATGTATTAGGTCACATTATGAGGAAAATACTTGATCTTTTCTTCTAAAAATGAAACTAGATTAAGCTCTGTTAAGATAAATCAATCAACATAATTTATAGACGTTAGGGAGCTTCAGCTTTCTCTTATGCAAAAGAAAACAATGCACACCTTCACTCAGAAAAGGTTTTGCTCATTTTCTCAAAAGAACCACCAGGGTCTAAAGATCAGTAGCATAAGTTATGGAGACACAACAAGGTTGACACATGAAACAAAGGAAATACACAAAAGGATGGAGAGATAAGGAACAGCCTACAGAATTTAAATCATGCATTTTTAATTAAAAGAACAGGCTATTCAAGAAAAGAGCAAAAAACTGGTTTGCTTACAAAACCAAACAGCTTACAAAAGTCATTACTTTAAGATTTTATTAAGGACAGCGCACAACAGGATCCAAATAGCTGCGTAAACTGAGACATCCAAATACAAGGATACAATTTTAGTCAAGCCGTAACACAGCTATAGCAGCTAAATAGTATTGTTAGGCCAATGCTGCTGGCTCCCTCCATTCCCCAGCTCAAGGGGAAGAGTGTCAGGACCTCAGACTTTTTTTTTTTTTTTTTTTTTTTCCAACCAGGAATTTTTTTTTTCACCACAGGACTGAGTAAGTATAATCAAGAGGCCTGACACGACCACAGGTCAATTAAAACCAGTTTTCTAGCACAATTTTCAAAGTACCTCTCAGTGTAATGGCTGAAACAAAATACATTTTAAAATCTGCAATAAAAATATCTTAGTCAACATTCCCAGTGAGCAGTAAGAGATTGGGAAACTTTGCATAACGGCAAAGCCCACAGATACAAGTTTAGAAGATAAGACAGAGACAAAAAAAAAAAAAAAAAAAAAAAAAAAAATCAAGTGACACTGTGAAGTCTGGTCATGGTTTAACCCCCGACAGCAACTAAGCACCATGCAGCTGCTTGCTCACTTCCCCCCCACCCAGTGGGATGGGGGAGAGAATCAGGGAAAAGAAAAAGTAAAACTTGTGGGTTGAGATAAAGACAGAAAGGAATAAAAGGAATAAAATAATAATAATGATAATAATAAAATAACAATAATAAAAGAATTGGAATATACAAAACAAGTGATGCACAATCCAATTGCTCACCACTCACCGACCAATGCCCAGTTAGTTCCTGAGCAGCAATCCCCCACCCCCAGTCAACTCCCCCCAGTTTACATACTGGGCATGATGTCACACAGTATGGAATACCTCTTTGGCCAGTTTGGGTCAGCTGTCCTGGCTGTGCCCCTTCCAAATTCTTGTGCCTCTCCAGCCTTCTTGCTGGCTGGGCATGAGAAGCTGAAAAATCCTTGACTTAGGCTAAACACTACTTCGCAACAACTGAAAACATCAGTGTGTTATCACCATTATTCTTCTACTAAATCCAAACCATAACACTATATCAGCCTCTAGAAAGAAAATTAACTCTATCCCAGCTGAAACCAGGACAAGTCCCTGGGTCCAGCACAACTGGCAGTGGCCTGAAATTAATAAACCATGCTGAATTTAATTTCTGTCTGTGCTATGCTAACCAGGCTCTCCAAGTTCTTGATGAGTTATTAGCTCAGACACCTGCACTTTAATCACAAGTAAAGAGAAGAGTAGGCTCTCAGACAACAGATTGCTCCCTCCCTGACACTCCAGCACATTCCACAGTATGGCTCTGCAGGGTCCTGGCCAGGTGGTAGGCTACTGACTAGGCACCAACCTTAAATTCTTTTAGTCACTAGTACATCCAACTGCTGTTCCTACAGATGCCATATAGTCCAATTATGAAGCCATTTAATAATTTAACAGTCTTTTAGGCAAAGCTGTGTAGACTTAAAATACTATTAATACAGAATTTTAACTGAGAATTGAAATGTCACATTCTAGGCCAGTAAAATCAGTTTTGGAAATACTTTAATTTTGTCATAGTAAGAAAGTTCAAAAAGTAACAGTAGATGCTGCAGTTCTGTATTTTCCATTTGTCATATGTAGAAAAGCAAGTCTTTGTGGCTTTGAGCTCCTCGAAGAACAAGAGAGGGTAGCAGAGATATGAAGCAGTATTAGTTTTCTAAAAAGCCCAACAGGTTAGCCCAACTTCTAACCCAACAGGTACACTATAACAGCACTGGTACTTTACTTGAAAGCAGCTCCTCTGATGATTGTACTAATGCCTCACAGAGAGGGGTTTTTCACTAGCAGCTCCACACATGACTTTCTTTTCCACCACCCCTCTGGGCACTCGTTACATGCACTCTGTGTGATGCTAGGAAAAAAACCAAGATTCCAAGATTATGTTTCCTAATTTTGCAGAGTGAGAACATAGGTTCTTGCCCCAAGGAATCATTTAATACTGAGATTTTTTTCAGTAGGGGAGGAAAAAAAAAAACCCCAACCAAAAAAACCCCAGAGACTATTCCTGAACAAGCCAGGAACACTACAGTGACTACCATTTTGTTTGGAACCTGAGCATATAAAACAAGTCACTTTTCCAAATAATGTCAGAAAAATACTGACCTCCTGAACAAGAGCTGCAACACTGCTCACATGCCAATTACTCACTCAGAGCAATCAAATGGCAATTCTGGTCACTGGGTTTAATCTTTAGTGCCAAATCAACCAACTGTGTTAGTGAGGCAATTCAAAGCAGGTGTATCTGATTTTCTGTGAGTCTTGACAGAGTTTCTAAAGTTTATCATGACTTTTTACCATCAGCTACTTAGGAAACAAACAAATTTTGGGATATAGATTATCTATTGTCCATAATTTGTTTTGTCACTTCATTCAAACTGAATTATTACAACGCAATTTAGGGCAGGTTATACCTTAAATCCATTTGAAAATTTGAAAACAGTCAATGCAGCAGCCATTAGTTATTGTCAGGGGAAACAACAGACTGATCACCCAGGAGCCCCAATACTTAAAATAACACGTTCAATTTTCCAAGTCAAATCTACAATCTTTGCTTTAAAGCTGCAGAAATTTACAACTTTTGAAATCAAAGCAACCACTTAATCTTTCTGACATATCTGTTTACTAGAGACACTCTTAAATAAACCAGTTTTATCCCACTCAATTTAAAGAAAGCATTTGAGAGGAGCTGTAGTTCTCTGGTCCCCAGAGACTGCAAATCATGTCAGCAATGCAGGCAGAGAATTTTGTTCCAGCACTACCAAGGCTACAATGCCTGCAATAACAAAATTTATTTTTGCAAAGTAGAAATAATAGAGCAAAACTAGGAAGGTTTAGGTATCCCAGAGATGGTCAGACTTCATCCACCACTTCCAGGAGTTTTGGAACTTGAACCAAAAGCTTCACTTGCCCTTTTCCAACGGAACAATTGGTTGGAAGATACTTATCTATCTGGTATGTGTTTTCAACCTGATGCCAGCTGACATTTTACATTAGAAAACTATTTACTCAAGATTTATCTAGAGAAAAACATCCAACAGAATCAGCATGCATAACCTTTTTCTTCTTGATGAATTCTACTTTTATGAAAAGAGATATAACTATTTCCAGATATTTAGTCAACATTCACAGATGTAAAATATGCTGAGTTCCAGAAAAATATCACCTAACAAATCAAGTATTGAAATCAGAATCTATTACTTGAGGTCAACGAGATTTATGAATATCTTCGTGCTCCACTAACTCAAGTCATTCTAAGTATGCACCTATATTCTTTCAAGACCAGTTCTGGAATTCTCAATACAAACAAGGGGTATTTATTAGAGAACTTTAAGTTTTAACAAGCTAAACCCATGAACACACTTCTAAAGCTTTCTTATTCCTCTAAACTTTAGGCAGCCATTCAAATAGCTTCCATGCACAATATTTCAGTCTTACTTTGAGTAACAGGTCTTTACATTTTTTACCAATGTCTCTATTTTGCTTTTCGTTCTGCACACCCTGTGGTTGTATATATTAAACTAATGCAGTGCATTTCTGGATGGTTCTATACTGCAAGTCTGGAAACTAAAGCCAGAGCAAATTTTACCTGCTACATACAAGTTTTCAGAAATATACCTATAAGAATATATTAATGCAATGATATATGAATCCTTGAGACCTGCAATGGTGTAATGGTCAGCAATAATATGCTTGATTGTTTATGGGTTTCTCAAAGTACAAGTCAGAAGTTAGACATGGAACTTGTTGCAAAGAGATCATAAAATAAGGCAAATCATTATTTCTCCTTGGGTTATTTTTTTCAAATAAAGAAGAAAATAAGACTGCATAAGAGGCTGAGCTGAAAGGACAGCAAGCTTAAATTAAAGATGTTGATAGACAAGCTCTAGCAAATCTTGTTGTAGCAGATTAAGTTACTATCCTCAGCTGTAGACTATGCTCCCATCAGAAGTCACTGATCCCAAAATCAGAGTTGGCAGAAGGGAACATCTGCTGACACCTCAGCCACTTCAGTGCTAAGACTAGCATCTTAGTTTGGGTCAGATATTACACTACGAACTGTAATGACCGAGGAACAAGCACTTCTGCTAATTCTGCAAATGATGAACCAGAGCAGAGGAGCTCAGCAGGGAAAGGTAAAAAACTGACATCACCCAATCTGGCAAGATTTCCAGAGCTATAGTTGCAATCTAGATTTCTTCTAAAGTAGCCAGAATCAGATGTGCCACTTATCACAGATCCAAGAATAAAAAACACACTCTCGCCAAGAAGCGTCAGAAGCGCAATGTGAACAATTAGTAATGAAGTTTAACAGGCACTGATTAGTCAAGTTATGTACCTTAAAGGCTGAATACTCAATTTCTAAGTAGGTTTAAGAAATCAAGAACTGAAGTTTTGCATGGAATTTTAATTATCACATGAAATCCCAGCTACAGAAGTTAAAAGGAGCACTAACACACATAATACCAAAAGAACAGCGTCAAATATCTTTCTAAGATTTGACAAGAGTGTGCACTTAAGAGGGAACACAAACTAACCTACACTTACTACCCAGCCACTTACGTATGCAGCTGCATTCATTAAATATTTGTATAGAAAAGGCTTTAACAATATTGACAGAAGGAGAAACTGTATGAAGTTCTCACCAATAGAAGTCAGAAGTCACTGGCTTAGGGGACGAAGTATATATAAATTCAAGTTTGCAACGCAAGTTGTTAAATTTTAAAAAAATCATATATGCAAATATTTAATACGTTACTACTACAGAAGTGCTATTTCAGATTTTATACAACCTATTAAGTAAAATTCTTGAAATTTGTACTGTGCAGTTATCACCCTAGTACTTTTTATTAGGAGTAAACACATACAACACTTTAACTTCATATAAGGTTTATAAATTAAGAGCCACCACTCGATCAGCCATGGAAACCACACTCAAGGCTTCAAAAAGAGCTTGTACATAATAAGCAGGCCTAACTGCTCACTTCTGCAGATTGTCCCCTCTGAGGTTTTTAGCTTATAAGATTCCTTTGCTTTTCCAAACAAGTACATCATACAAATTCTGAGTTCAGCATCATGCAGATGCATTTATAAGAGGACCCTACCCAGCTTGGCACATTGTCCACTGATCAAAACTGAGCCATCAACACAGAATCCCAAATGAGACCAAATATGACATTTTTGTAGGGAGGAGTTCACAGTTATTATATTATTATATTGTTTACATTATTTTGTTAATCCCTTGCTGAGATTTTCCAGCTCTTCAGTTCCCCCTTTTTTAAAAACAAACCAACCAACCTCAAAAAACCCAGCTTTTTACACGCTTGTGGGTCAGCGCATCACAGTATCTGGTTGAGATAATCTACCACATTTTTACAGAACAAATTTCAGTAAGGTGTAAAACATGGTTTCTGGCTGTTTAGGATAACAGCAGAGAAATGGCCTAATGAGTCAGACCAACGGTCCATCAAGCCCAGAACTCTCCATCTGACAGCGGCAACCAAACATGCTGTTTAGGGATAACTTGTACATCCAGAAGTTCAGCTGTTGAAGGACATCAGATGGTACATCCCTGACTATTCAATAATGAACCATTAAATGTATCTGTCAATGGATCTGCTGTCTGGGAATCTGCATAACCCCTTTTTTGAACATGCTGGTATTGGTTGCCTCCACAAACTCCTATGGCAATAAATGCCAGTAATTCACCAGCCAGCATGTAAAGTACCAGCTTCTTTTATCTGGTTCAAACCCATCATTTTAATCAACTGCATCCTGCACTTGTAAGATCCGCAGCCTCCATGGCTTTTTTTTTCCCCCCTATAATCTCCATCACATCCCCTTCCAACTGAAGGGTTCCAAGTCTTTCTAGCGCCTTCTTGTAAGGCTCCATCCCTCGATTGTTTTTGTTGCCCTTTTCTATCTTTTTTTTTTTTAGTTCTGCTGTGTACTTCCTTTAAATGCAGAGACCTGAACTGTACAGAAGAATGAAGACAGCAGGGTTTTGCATAGCTGCAATATGATGCATTCTGTCATCTTAATGCCTTTCCTGATACATTTAGCATTTTGTTGGCTTTCCAGCTGTCACTCACACTACCTGAAGCACAGCAAACAGACACTATGCTTAAAGATAACTTTCTTGACAGTTCTACAGAAACCAGAAGTCTGGTCCAATTTTATTACACTTTACAGACATCTAATCATCCCACCACACACTTGATAAAAATTATTTCGTGAGCTCCTGGCACTGAACTACTCTTGCTTTGCACAGTACTAGATAATAGTTGTCATTATGTCCCATAAAAAGCAATATTCCTGCTTAACTTCACCCTTACTACAGAAAAATTTCCCACTGAAATAGAAGGGGTAACTTTGAATATATCAAAGCTATAATGAGAGGTAAGAGAACACAAGCACCCGAAGATCTAAAGGAGAACCAGGACAGTACTGCAAAATTAAAGAAATGCTATGTATAGGTACTGTTTTACAAGCCAATCCAACCTTAAGACACAAGGCAATAATATGATGGGAAAGAGAAAGCAAAAGGTCTTAAGGCTTAACAGTATAGGAATGGTGTGACCCAACACACAGAACCTTTGTTTCCTTCCCAGTATTGTCCATCTTCCCTGTTTAGAGGGAGGAGACTGAGAAAGACTCATGTTTGAAGGTCTGCAGAAGGAAAGAATGCAAGAAAACGAGCAACAGAAAAGTTGCCAAAAAAAGCAGCAGCAAAAACGTAATAAGTCCACACTAAACCAGGAAAGATCTAAGGAAAAACAATATATCATGACTATTTAAAATTGATCATATGACTAATTCCTAATAGCAACAAGCTTACTAGTCTAAACAAGACATTGATGTCAAAAAAGAAATAGTTTAACCAAAAATTTCTTCATAAGCAATAAGCCAAAATAACGCTTAACTGCTGCTTTAAAACATCACATAATTAGATGCAGCATTGTCTTTTTAGTCAAGAAGAAATAACTCTTCATTGCACTTCATTTTGACCTCTCCTTGCCTCTCCTGGCAAAAGCTTAAAGAAAGTAAAATATGTAAAAATAACCAGTCTTTAATAGCTTTTCACCTGTTCTGTTAGCTGAAAACCATCCTAAGGATTTTTTTCTTTCAGGAGTAAGGACAAGTGACATTTACTTTTTGGATTCCTAGCTTTCCTTGGGATACACTTTCAGTCCTTAATCTTTACATCTTGCTTGAAGAGCCAATGAAGAAAGAAGAAATTTAAGTAGGCTAAAAGGTAGAAAATTGTCCACCTGACTGTAGAATCCTCAGACTGCCACTTTCTTCCTCGTTCCACTGAAGCCAAGTAACTTGCTACTTCAGAGTTCTAGCTAGCCCTCATCATATCAGCTTGAAGCAACATGCTTCGTCAGGAAGTGGTTGATGACAATAGTTAAAGTCTTGAGAAAAGACCACAACACACACTAGATGAATATTCTATGAACAGGCAAGAATTAAATTGATAATTCAGTAGAAAAAGTCCACAAATCTAACAAGAACTTAGGCTCAAACAGATTTTTAGTGCTGTTCATACTCTTAAGAAAAATGAAGATATGAAACAGACTATTCCACTGGTCAAAACCAAAACCAATACTGCTGGGCTCAGAAGTCATTTCGTCAGTCAGCCCAACAAGACAATGCCGAGCTGATCAGCTTTTACCTCACTTTAAGACACTGTGCTAATTCCTCCCTGTAAGTAATTAGGTTACTAATTTAGAACACATCTTGATTACTGGAAGAAAATTAAATAGTAAGAGCTTGCATTATGTTGGTTTTAATTATCTTACAACAATCACCACCTTTAAATACGTCTATCCAGTTCCATTTCAACTCACTTTCCTTCCATCCTGCGTTTGAGAACTTCTAATACCATTCAAACAAAATGTAAATGCCACTGCATAGTGGCACTAAGCAATTCCATCACCGCTTGATCCTACAGGAACTGATTCTGCAGAAAGCACGTGATGTCCACTAATGCTATATTCTCCCACTAACACAGGACTAAGTTTGTCTGCTTACATCATATGCCCTTTCAGACATCGGGAAGAAGAGATTTGCTCTCTGAAAACAAGGATATACATACATAAGAAGTACAATCATTTTAATATAAACCAATACAATTTAAACCCTCATCTGTTTGAAATCTCAATGCTTAACCTGAAAGCATGAGCTTTGCCTTCAGAGATGAGAGAACATTTAGAAAATAGGACATACCAGAGGAATTGGCAACACATTCTCTTAGCCAATACAAGACATGCAGTTAATTTCTATGGCACACAATGCAGTTATCTGTAACACAGTTTTTCTACAAAAGCAACTTTAATTTTCTTAGCCAAGGTACACTGCATTAATCCACGATTAATCTATCTCAAGTTTCATTAACAGTAGCTGACAAGTCAATGGCAATTGGATAAAACAAGACAAACAAGGGCAACCACAAGTTTTCAACCACAACACTGCAGGAACACTGCAAGATCCGATATTAAGGTCAAGCCTTAGCTTTATGCACAGAGGTATCACATTCTAAATAAAAAGTTGTCACGGTATCTGCTGTGCTGAAGAATATAACTCAGTACCACAACCACCATGCAGAAAAACATGCTTCCCTCCCTACAAATCACCTCTGCCACACTGAAGAACAGCTTCTAAATAAGTGATTAATAGAGAAGCATTACTGAAGCATACTACCTTTATTGACCTTAACTGTGAAGATCATCCCAGTTAAATGAACACTCGGGTTTACATTTGAATATTCAGATGAGAGCTGACTCTGCTGATCTCTCTGCCACCCAAACCAAGATCAAGATTTGGCTGCAGGGAAACAGACAGGTGATGGGAAACATCAAAAGTGAAGTAATTTCTCTCAATAGTGTTTTTACCAAGACATCATACCAGTTATATTTTACCTGCCTTCAGCCTTGAACAAGGTGAACTTTTTAAGCTTCATTACTCTTTCGTATACACCTCATTAAACGCAAGTCACTCCTATGCCATCACACTGCTAACAACAGCTCACACATCTATCACTGGCAATCTTTATAATATACTGTTGAAATGAGAAGTGACTCTTTTAGGCACTAGTATACATTGTCCTCCTTTGATCTCACACATTTGTACTCAGAACTCCACTCAACACTACTGCTACCTAAACTAACACTTCTTTTCCAGCCTCTCCTTCCTGACTTCAAAAATATACACTTACCCTTGGAAACAGACTCGGAATGCATACAGCCACCTCCCAGTGCCACCGCCAGGTCAAAGAACAGCTGCTGAGGTTGCACTGGTACTTCCCGGTTATCAAAGGTTTTTAGTTTTGCTGAATTCAACTTTCTAGAGAGCTTGAAGATACCCCTGAAGAACTTCACACATGAAAATGAGACAATTCACACTGACTATTCATATAACAGTTGATGCACGTACAAAGGTATGTGCTTTAGATGCTAACATACTGACTACTGCCACACTTGAGTACTCCTAATACCTTTTGTAAAGGACCACTTAACTGTCCCATCACTTTTAATATATCCTTACTAGAAGTCGTTCCTGGTTCTAAACTACTTTTTCCCAAGTATGACCTTCCAACAGCTTCCCCAGAAGATGAATCCTGATGCAAGACAAGAATGAAACTTATGGTTTAGTTTCTATCTTATTTTTCTTAAGAACTGTCTTTTTCCAGCATTTGTATTATATCATCTATTCTTTTGTTAGAACTTTGCAGGAGATGAGGAGTTTATTTTCTATGCTGATAAAGTATAGCGAATTCAGATACTAAAGTTTATGATTAACAACCATGAACTGCACTGTCACGTGTATCAACTGTCAAGCCTTTTCTCTAATCCTAGGGAAGAAATTTAAAAAATGAAAGACTAAAGGTAAAATCAAGTATTAAAAATGTTAACATAAATCACATTAACTATTTCTTACTCATTATTTTTCTTTAGTATACAATTATGGCCAACCAGAACAGATACATGATGCAATAGGCAAATCACTTAAGGAAACACAAGGCACTGAGGTGATCTTTATATAAACAGATAATAATTATAGGTATGTTGAAACAATTACATTTTTTAATGTAATTATTCAGCATCTTATAAGAAAGCAGAATTAGATCCACAAGAGAATCTAAATGCCATGCCACCTACTAGACTCCACAACCCACAGATAAGCAACCAAGCTTTGCTCTACAATGAAAAGGGCACATTACAGGTGCTGTTCAAATATCTCATACTCAACATGAGTAGGAATTTGCCAAGTCAGCCAAGAATAAACATGAAGAGAAAGATCTGAGATTTAAGTCTCCAGAATTTCACACCACGCTAGGGGAAAAAAAAAAAAAAAAAAAAAAAAAAATCCCTTTCATCTGCTCTTTCAAAACTTTGCCTGTAACAAGGAGACCTGGGTTCATATCATCAATTTGTACTTGATGATGCTTCTTGCCAGCCAGTCCCTGGGCTACACACACCATTCGCTCCCTTCCCAAGTGAATACCGCTCCGCAAGAATGAAAGTGGCTGGTGTCTGGAAGCACCTCACACACAAACACCCAGTGTCCTGGCAGTTAAGGCATTCCCTTTGGGAACTGACAGATGGGTGTTTCAAGTTCCCCCAGACAGTAGAAGGATTTGAACCCAAATCTCAACGTACTGGGCAGGTACTCAAACCATTTACCCACCTGTAAAGAAATGCAACATCACATCCTTTTTCTGCCAAAAAAAGAAGTGTGCAAGATTAGGCCTTTCTGTGTTTCCTGCTTCACAGAATAAACGCATTCCTTGTACAATTGTGCATTACTAATGGTATCTGTTTGCTTTCTAATTTAACTGATGCAAGCTTTGAGTATTACAGCATTTTCTTCTTCCCACACATCTATGTATTAGTATGCAATTAGACACCCTTGCAGTATAAAACAAGTCTTTACCACTAGATATACAGAGTTTATCACCTCCGGTTTAAAAAACCCCAAACAAACCCCAAAACTTACTTTAAAATAGCCTGATATATAAACCACTTAGTTATGATTTCCTTTTTTTGTTTAGAGTTCTGCTTCATACTTTTGTCTGAACTATACTTAAAACATTTTGTCATATAGCTATACTGGGAGTGCAGGAAGGAGGATGTGTACATAAAATACTTCTTTTGCCAGAATAGTGGTATGGAAGAAAGCTCCAAAGTAGATAACTGTACTAGAAAAATCATTTTGCCAGCATATCTAATTTTAAACCACAGTATAAACTGTTTCCACTAAGTGAGTTTTCTATTGCAGACACAGCAGCATACCTTTTCAAATATAAAAATGCCTCTCCCTGCCCATTAATAAAAGGAAAACAATAGAGCAGTATTTAATTAATATTTACAGAAAGTCTTGAGGTTTTCTGATGAATGACCAAAGCAGTAATTAGTGTTCCAAATACCGTAATGTCAAGCCTTTCTGCAATACTACCTGTCAGGCTGAGAAAGTACTTCAGAAAAAAGCCAGTTGCTAGAACATTTCAGAATTTTTAAACATGACATATGAATACAAATACAAATCCTGTTACCGAAGAAGTAGCAGAATGAAATTTTAGCTTTCAGCATTCTAAAAGTGTAACACTGTAAAAGGAATGCACTTAATCAAAAGTGTAAGCCAGAACAAAAAAATTGGTAGCTGAAACAGGTAGTTACAACTGTTAGCATCTGATGTTAAGATCCAGTCTTTGAGGAGACATCATAACAGAATTTGCATCTAAAAACGCCACAGTATTTTTAAAAGCCTGCAACTTCAAACTATAGCAAGAGATTTTAATTAAAAAGCAGCAAATGGAACTGTTATGAAAATATAATTATTTACTTGGGAAAATATATGGACGCATATGAACTTCAGACGACATTAAGTTTTCTGTGTCCATAACCCTTGGTATGAATGCTAACCTCTACATTGCATTTCTACTGCTTCTACATCACATATTGCTGTGGTAATGACAGATACCTGACACCCCTCAATGGCCTGAGTAACTCCTGCAGATTCTTAAGTCAGCTAAATCAGTCTAGTGAAGGAATATTTTGATTTACATTTCTAAGTAAGTTCAGATCTTTTGAAAGGAAATTTAATAAAAACTAAGTAAAACTACCATCACCTAATTCTATATAGCAAAAGTCACCATCCAGTGTCATTCCATACATTACAAAGCAACATGACACACATTGGAATGATACAAAATCTGAAAGAACTACTCTGAAAAGAGTTAAGTGATCATGTATTAACATTTAACCCTGTATTACTTTATTAACAGTAATATTAATTAAATTTAACATTCTAGTACACTGGTTCACAAGTGCTGCAATATAAATATTTGATGCCTTGTTAAACCATCTGCAATACTAACCATCAGTTAAGCTTTTAACATGCAAAATACGGAATTTTTTTTTGATCACAGCACATTGGAAAATAATTCATATGTGTATAAACCAGCCAGACTCTAAACTGTTGGACACTTAGATTCGTAATAACAAATCTAAGATGATTATAAGAAAAAAAGATGTACTGTGTGTGAAAATTCAGAGGACAGGTTAAAACCAAAAGATTGCAGGCTCAGATCCCTAATTAAAGACAACACAAAGATATCTTATTTTTGACAAATTCAGGAAAAACACCTCAATCCTCCAAAAAGACAGAGGTCCCTTTAAGGCACGGGCAGCTGTGCCTTGAAGCAGCAGACGCTGAGAAAAAGACCACCACTAGTCACTTCTTCCAAGTCTGACTGCAGTCGCTGATATATCATCACTTACCTAGAATACAAGTATTTTGTTCTAGTAAGTGAACTATGGAGCTAGTTCATGCCCAAATAATTCCATTACAGAGGCTTTAAGAATTACCTTTTAAAAGAAGAAACCCTCACAGCAGTAGTTGGTATTTTAATATTGCTCATTAACTTCTTTTTCAGGGATCTGTCCCACGTGAGACATCCAAGAACATCATTATTTTAGACAGATTTTTTTTTTTAACATGTTTTTCAAAAAGATCAAATACAAGTTAATTTAATTATCTTGTGCAGTCTGTCTCACCAAGCTCAAAGTCACTGTTGTTGCTTGCCTGCAGAGACTCTACCACAACACAGCCTCGGTCGCTCCGTTAGGAAAGCGCCAAACGTTACCAGCACAGCCCTTCTGAAAACGAAGTAGTTCCAAGGCAGCGTGCGCGTTAACTACTGCTGGCTACAAAACACACTGGAAGTCGCTCATATTCAACCTACTTTAACCTAGCCCCGCAAAGCTCCATGAATCAACACGAAGCGGTCCCTTTAGAGGCACCATTTCCAAACAGAAAACTGCCAGAAGATGAGAAGCGCAGAGGGGGGAAGCCTCAAGTTTCTCCCCTCATCAAAACACAAACACCCACCCCTCCATAATCACGCAGAGAAAGAGCACAGCCAAGGACGGGAGCCCTTTTCTTACAACTCCTGGGCCTAAGCTCGCCGCGCCTGCCCGGCAGGCAGCCCCGCGGGAGCGGCTCTGGAGAGGCCGGCCGGCAGTCCCCCGCCCCCCACGCTCCCGGCACCGGCGCCGGCTCCGGGCGCCCCGGCGGCGCAGGCACCTGTAGCCGCAGCGGCCAGGGCCGCCCGGGCCGTCGCCCGGCGGGGCGCGGGGACCGACGCGGTCCCCCGAGAGCCGCCGCCGAGCCTCGCTCGGCTCCGCCGACCCGTCTGGCGCCGGCCCGGCCGGACACCCCCCCCCCGCACCGCCCCAGGCCTGCGCGGGCGCCGTGGTCCGCGGGAGAGGCTCCCCGGTGAGCCGAGGCTGGCGGCTCCGCGGCGGTGACCTGTTGCTCGCACTGCCGGGCGCGGGAACGGGGACCGCGCTCACCGTCCTTCCCTCGCCGCCGCTGACACGCTCCGGCCCGGCCGTCGCCTGGAAGTCAGGGTCGCCCGCGCCCCGCGGCGTCCCCCCGCCGCGCCCGCGGAGCCACCCGGCCACAGCCCCCGCAGAGCTGCGCAGCCGCCGCCAAGCTCGGCCCGGCCCCGCCCCCTCGCCCGCTCCCAGCGCCGGCCGCCAGGCCCCCCCCCCCGCCCCCCGCCCTCGCCTGGCCGAGCCGCGCATGCCGCGCCCGCCGCCGGGGCCGCTCCGGCCGGCCGCCTCCCCCTCCGACTGGGGCGGGGCGAGCTGAACCGCGCGCCCTCTGCCGGCCCGGGGGGGGCGGGGCTGCCCCCCAACGGCCGCGGTCGTGGTGGCGGATGGCGGGCTGGGGTTTACCTCAGCTCTCGTTGAGAGGCTGGGGAGGACACAGAAGGCATGGCACTGCTGCTCCGTCTCCATCCTCCCGCGGTCTTGTCCCATCTCTCTACCACAGCTCTCTCTGCGCCCCGGAGAGGCACCACCGCGGGAGCCCCTGTGCCCGGAACAGAGCTGGCTTGCCTGCTTGGGCTGCGGCCCGCTCTGTCTGCCTCTCCACCTCCAGCTGCCTCCTCCTGACTGCTCTTCTGCTGCCTGCTGCGGCCGGCGTGCGCCCTGGGCACTCCATGCTACCGCAGCCCCTTTCTCCTCCACCTTCCTCGTCACCCCCCTGTTCTCATTGTACTGCTGCTGAAGGCGCAGCCCAAGTTGAATGCCCCAGCCGGGCTGGGGCCTGTTGTGGGAAGAAAAATGCTTACCCTTGTCTGAGAGTCCACCTTTGGGAGAGCCAAGGGAGGCTGAGGCGCAGAAGGCGCTCAGGACACGGCGTCCGGAAGAATGAAGGAAACGGGACTTTAAAAGTAGTTTTACCGGGTTGTTTGTATCCATGGCTGTGTTTTACAGGACCAGGGAAACATACCTTCAGCACTGCAGTTTAGTTTGAGCTAAAAACTGCATTCCCACCCCCGTTTTTTCAAGCTAGCCTGCCTAGATCGTTGCCTGAGGCATTAAAAGAAACATTCTATGTAACAAGACCAAGACCAGACCAGAAAAAAAGGCTTTCTTAGATCACTATAAAGTCCTAAAGAGATACCTGCTTTAGTCCATCTCTCCTTGCTTCAGTTTAACCATTTAGACATCTGTATCATTTAATTCTGTATTGTTCTCCATAGTGAAACCCAGATACAAACTTTCAACTTCCTATAATTTTACCCTATACCATGTTTTCTTTGGATCCATTCTAAAGATAGACACACAGTCCAATTTTATAAGTCCCCAAACCAGATCCTGTTGTTTTCTTTTCTTATCGTGTGAAAAGTCCAGCTGACCTGACACTAACCTACGTCCTGCCTAGCTACCTGCAGAGGAAACTCTGAAAGCATTCTACCTTTTCACACTGTGGCTTACACCCCCGGGGACATCTTTTTGTTTTCTGTTTTCAGGACAGTGATGCCTTTTAACTGCATTTAACCAGCTATTTCTGTTCTGACCAATAACAAGGGTCTTCGTATCAAGTGGGCAAAACTGCAGCACTGAAAGAAATACAAATGCCAGTGGACTGCAGAATTATTTACTTGGGAAATAAAAATGGAAGGAAAACTTGACACAGGTAATCCGTGGCTGAGCAGCACCAAGCGCGGTTCTTTTCATCTTCATATAAAAATGGTGGAAGTTCACGTGAACCTTTTTTGCAAACCGCTTTGGCAAAGGACCTGAGAAGCAGAAAGGACTTTCAAAACATGATACTTGCCTAGAAGATATAATGGCTGCAAAAAGTAGCTAGGTTCGTAAGTTGGCTGTTCACTGTTGTCATCCTCATCCAAACTGATCACTAGTTTACTGTCTTTTCTACATCCAAGGTTGGGATGATCAGACAAAAAAAAACCCTGACAAATTCTCATTACAGTTTCCCTCAACTGACAGCATTTCTCCTTCCTCTCACAGAAAATCTCATTGCCTCCAGTTTGCATATTGCCTGGTAGCCAGTTTTTAAACCAGGATAAGGGAATTTTCTTCAGTATGTTGTGCAATTTGTTGTAGAGCAGAGAAGGATTCACACCAGTTCCTGTTTCCCTCCTTTACTCTCTTATATCTGTAGCTGATTTTTTAATCTTTTGGCAGAAGGGGTTACCAGACCAGGTTAAAACTGAGCTTGGGATATCTCTTGGATATATCTGCTTAGAGATCTGTTTGTTTCTTTGGTAACCAATCTCCTCCCTCTGGCTTTCACAAACCCTAATATTAGCCCTTGCCCAGCTGGCAAATCCATTCATAAGGTGCTTGAATGAGGCGTGCTTGGCTAATTCTATCCAACAGATTAAAATATTCTGTCAGGCCAAGATGTCGTCATACCTGAAAAGATTTCACAACAGAACACAGGATCAGCAGCATTATTTGTAAAGACCCAGATAACCTTTCTTTTTTAAATCATTGTGTTAGCAATTTAAATGGACAGATCTGATGGTTCATTTTGCCTTGTGGATGCTGTTTGTTGGTATGCTGAGAATGCAAAAATTGCTGTAAGAAAATCAACATTTTGGCCCGAATTTAACAAAACACACAAATTAAAAAGAATAGATACAGAGAAAGAAGGTGAATGGGAGGATGAGGAAGGACCGCGGAAAGATGATTGGGAAGATCAAAGCTTTTGGTCTTCCTTTGTTTTGTCTTAGCTGATTGATCTTTCATATGAGGATCTACTAAGACAGCGCTTAAAGGAAATGAGAAAAATTACTTACCAAAGTACTACAAACCATGCTGTTCCATCTCTTGTTCAACTATTATCTTTAAGCAGAAAGGAACTGAAAAGAAATATCCAAGTGATAACTTTTGTGAGTTTGGATCTTAGAACATTTTGATTTCAGACATGATTTTTCTAAGATTTTACTATCAGGGATTATGGGAACATTAAAGCATGCTTGCAGCTACAAAACCAATGTATTTAGGCAACTTAATTTATTACTGAACAATCTTCTTCTAAAGGTTGATGCATTTATTCCACAGACAAATATTTTTTAACAAAGAAAATGTTCATTTTTGATGAATTGAATTTGACATCAATTAGTGTCACTGTTCGCCAGCAAGGTGCTGATATAACTGTTGATCAATCTAAACCGGGCTGATTGTAATCAATGGAAAAGAAAAAAAAAAATCTGACTCAAGCTGAGGCATCAGCCTGACATAGGACAAAATGTTTTCTTTGAAACCATTGCCCTCTGGAGGGGGAATGAAAAATCACGGAAGGATTAGGTAAAAATTCCCTTTTATGTGACTGCAGAACTGAATTTATGCTTTACAGTCCAGGAGTGGTTCTATACAAAAAGGAATGCTGTCACAAGAGCCACAGTGGCCACATTGCTTATGTCAGTGAAGGCTGGAGGAGAAGTAATCCCCATCTGTCCACCCCATTACTCTCCTCCCCTTTATCTCTAAACTCTTTATCACTAAACTCACTGAACATCCATTCTGCAACAGATGTACTTTCTCTTCCAACTTCATCTTGGATCCCTTCCAAGCTGGTGTCATCTCTTTTTATTTGCCAAAATATTTTTTTATGCAATCCCTAAAGAATCCTTGCCTGCCTGATATCAGAGTCTGTATTCCATCCTCTTTCTTGACCTTTCTGCTGGGGATTTTTTGGTTTTGTTTTTTTTTTTTTTGTGTGTGTGTGTGTGAGTTTTTTGTTGTTTGTTTTTTTTTTTTTTTAAATATTATCTTGATTACCCTTTCCTTCTTGATCTTTTATTCCTGCAAGGTTTTGAGAAATTGTTGTCTTCTTTTTATCTCTCTACTTTCATGTCTGACATCTATTTAAATAGACTCTTTTCCTCCTGTCTCTGAGAACTTCACAGGGATTTTTCCCTTGACCTTTAGATATTGATAGCATATATCTTGGATAATCACATTTAAGTGTCACCTTTAAATGATTATGAATGAAAGTGAGCTCCTTCCTGCTCAGACTTTGCCTATATATTCTCCCTGTGTTGCAGGGGAAATGACAATATCTCACAGTGGTCTTTCCAGTTTGATTTATGGCAATCTGATGTCTCCTGACTACAAATGTGGTGATTGTTTTAACCCTAAGAAGGACACATGCACCTGCCATCTGAAAGAATGTGACAGCAGCACTGTCTAAGGCTAGCTGTGTTCAGTATCTAGTGTTTCAAAGAAGGCAAAATACAAAGGTCCAGAAGGTAAACTGTGCATTAAGCAAGAAAAAAAAATTCTTTCCTGGCCTCCACAATCCAGCAACAGAAACCCTGAATTTTGAAATTAATACAGCAATCCAATTTCATTTCAGCCTTCCTTGAACTAGGACAACAAATACCAAAAAATCAAATATGGTCTTGTTTTATTCCTTGATAGCATCAAGAACTGTTCTTTACTTTCTATCCAATAGCTACATTTTGCATTCATGTTCATCTGGGTATCTGAAATATCTTCCTCTCTGGCTACTAGTGTCTGTCCTCTGCCACTCCTTAATCCTTCAGATCCAAAACTGTACAACTCCAAGTAAGGTCACAGTATTTACAAATAGGGTCATAAGCCCAACAGAAGTTCAGCCATAGAAAAAACTTAATCTCCAGAAGAGAGCTCTCAATTCTGGGAGTACTACTCATTTCTCAATGAAGGGTCTTAAGCCTGGAAATAAGAATCATTCCCAGAAGATGGGTGCCCCAAATTAAAGCTGGAGTGGGGTTGTTAATGTAACAGTTTGAGGCACTATTTTTAGTCCAGAAAAATAGTGGGTAATAAAAAATTACCTTTCTTGCCGCTATTTTCCCTTCCCCTATTAAGTTATACTGAAATTAGTGATTACCTCATCTGGCTCTTTATATCCGATTGCTGCTTCATGTTCTTCCTTGAGTAGTTTCTCCTTATTTTTGCATGATCTCCTCATGATCATATACCCATCCATCTTTTTGGTACTGTTTCAGTCATCTGTGTGCCTTCCTCTGCGCAGCTGTCCATCTTTGGTTTAATATTGAATAAATGTATAAGGACCTAAATTACATATTTAGTTCTTTCTGGAAAACAAAATCCTGCTTTGCTATTTATAACAATTAATAATTTGTATCACAATGCACTGTGTTCTTCCCTGACTTGCCATTTGCATGTTGGATGTATCCTAAAGCCCAAAGTTAAAACAGGATTTTAATGCCAACCTGCCTTACTGTCAACTTGCAGATACTTTTTACTGGGTTTACCTGACAGTTTGATTACTTTGTTTTAATCTGTGAATAGAGGGCAAAAGCCACTTCTCGTTTCTACTCTTTTTACCCTCTGGAGCTTCTTTTCTTATACTCACAAATGTATGTAAACGTATTTGTAAAGAAATAAAAACCTATGAGATAACTCACAGATCTGTGAGAAAATAGGGGCAGAACCAACAAAAGTTTCAGCAGTTGATACCACCTAAGGAAAATACTTAGGTGGTAAGTCATAATGAAATAAGACATTTGTGGTTTTTAGAATCTCCCCAAGTATGACTGTCTTCCCTGAAAGGCTGCTTAGTAATGGTAATTATGTTAATGATGAGACCCTCCTACCTGATAATGCTGCAGTGTAAAGCTTAAGCTTTATACATTTATCAGTCAAAAAGTATGACACTGCAGTATATTGTTCACATATTCTATGCACCTGAAATGCAATAAATCTTTCTCTTGAAAGCAAACTAGATGTACAGTAAAACAGCTGTAAGATGTACATAAACAACATAATTCTACTTCTTGTTCCCCTTTTCTAAATCTTCACTGAAATAATCTTGCACACTATGCTTTATTTACCAGTCTTGTTTGGTGTAGGTTTTCAGCTTGTGCATCCCTGTTACACTTTAATTACTGAGACAAAAAGATTTGTGGCCATTCTCTACTATACCTTTACTCACATGGATGTCTGAATATGACATGAAGCAGAATCACTTTCAAAATTATTCTTCTTAACATTTTCATTTGAATATTCCTCTAGCTTTTGAGCTTGCTTTCAGCAGATTATAAACAACATCTGTAACAACAGTTAACTGCCAGCCAGCATGTCTGTTGTTCCCCAGCATTTAAAGCATGCTTAAAATCTATTTAAATCCATAACTGCATAAGTTTTATTGGAAATATTCTGAAACTGAAATTAAGAGAGACCAACATTTTTTTCTTCAAGAAACATGCTCAGAAAAATCCTTCATTCACCATTTCATCATATGCATAGATCTGGAGTGTCACGGCACAGAGGAAATTCAGGTGTGGCATCCAGTCACTTTGTAGATGTCCATACTAATCCCAACATAATGTCTTCCTTACAGACATAAGATGCCAATAGATTTCCATTACCACGTCTTTCAGATAGCTGCTTGTTTTGTGAAAATGAATTATAAAAGATAGCACCAAAATACACTTGTCGTGTATTGCCATAAGCAAAACCAGTATACTAAATTACCTTTCCCAAGAAAGCAATAGCAGATACACAATCATCTTTAAGGAAGAAAGAAGTTGTTCTGATACTAATGGAATAATCATTTCGATATAGCTATGTGGAGCTATACGGATGGTCTTCATCATCCTTGGATAAAGCTATAAGCTGCAGTGCTGATTCTATACCATTCTCATGAATCTGCATCTTGACAGAAAGTTGCAAAAATTGTTTTGGAATATATGGCATGAACACCACTTTATTTTGCAGTATTTCCTAAAAAGTGTAGTCAAACACATTATGCTTGGTAGCTCCACTGCTTGCAGGATCTTCAATGACTGTCATTCTCCCAGCAGTTATTTTTCTTTCAGAGGAGCTGATAGACTGTATCGGCTCGTTGAGCCAACACTGCATACCAGTCTGCTGAATCAGCTCAGTATAAGACTGTTTTGGTATGTAACCCAGCAAGCGTCCATGCTGAGTTATTTTTCTTTGCTCCAGGCAGAGCAATTAAGAGGTACTTCTTGCTGCATTTGCAATGCAGGCAATTCAGCCTTCTTCCCAGTGTTGTAGTCTGGGAAACACAATACTCACGTTGCTTATTCTTTGCAGCATTGACTGAGAGCAGTTTAGATTGGATTCCAGTAAACTGAGGCTGAATAGTAGTTCCATTTGCATAGTGCAGCAGTCCTTTGTCACACCCTGTCTCTTCAAGGTCTGTCAGCGTGGCCACAGGTTAGGATACTATGCATGTAAGATGATTGACTATTTTTGGCAGCACAATGTATTGTCTCAGATTGATCCTGGTTTCTGCAGGTAGAGGACTATATCTACCTGTTCAGTCAGTGAAGAGAAACACAATGCTCAAGAGTTGTAGTTATTCTAGTGTCACTGTGCCACATTAATGACTTTAGAACAACTGTCATGAGCTTTAGTGGGCATCTGTGTCCCACTTAGCACAGCATAATAAGTTTTATTGGATGTATTTATTTTGTTAATTCTTCCATCCTGGCTCATCAGCCTGTCTTCTGTTATGACAAATGCATGTAATTGGGCCAAATACATTTACTAAACAACAATTCAGCTCTGAGAATTCAAAAGAGTGTAACTCACCTCTGTTCGTTCGCATCTGAAAACCACTCTTCTCAAAATGTGCTTGGACATCTGATCCCTTTGTTTTGATGGATTTTAACTTAGGAGTAGGTTATCTGTGGTGGCCTTATGCATTGGCAGGTTGTTTGCATGCAAACTAAATTTCTCTTTATCATTGCAGGCAGTGTGCAGTGCTTCTCCAGACATGGTATTTAGCTTATGAGGGAGGTATTACTAATTAAACTTTTAATTTATTGCATTCTATTCTATGTTACCTAGTATATGCAACATATCTTGATAAGAAATCAGTCATGGTTATTACCTCTGTGCTAGCAAAATGATTGTTTCTGATTAATGCAAACAGCTTTTGAGTGCAGTATACTCTACTTAAGAATGTTCAAAATATGTATCATCAATTTTCCAGTGTTCTACAACTTTAATTTTGTCTTCTTCACTTTTAGTGTGTAGGTTTAGTGTGAAGTTACTGGTGGTAAGCATCTGCAGCCAGTCTGTCTGTAGATGATAGTGAAGATACTGTTACTGATCCTTATTTTTGCAGTATTTTATGTTTGTTCTTGTAGTGGACAGCAGCACTTCATAAATCACGTATCATTCAAGTACTGACTGTTGCTTGAGCAGAAAATATGCTGTACAACCATTTTCTCAGGGACCACCTAAAAATTTCTTTCTTGTCAGTAATTGCTACTTTGCTCTTTTGATAAACAGAATCTAGAAACCTTTTTTCACCATGGAAAATAATGTTGGAATTTCTAGTTATACTGAATGGTATTTCACTCTTGTTCACATTTTGGGTGATATTTAGAATTTGAATTTGCCACCACTTGTTTCTTATGGCATCCTAGGCTGGAATCTGATTACATATGGGCTGCCCTCAAAGAGTATTCAGTTAATTTATATTCTCAAGGAACATTAGATTGGCATTTGTCTTGGAAGTTGTTAATTATGTATGTCCTCTGTGCTCATTTGGCGGAAAGCATACTGAGTCTTCCACCTCCCATGCTTAGCTATGCTTGTGCAGAACTTATGCTTCAAAACTTCGGTAAAATACTGCACAAGCTGTAAACTACATAGAAATGTCCCAGTGACAGGTAGCAAGAGCAGCAGCAGATATTTAGTTTGCTTAACGCACAATGCTTCGTAGTGCAGCAAGTATGTTCTGTCAAAAATGCTGCCCAGTATTCCAATAGGATAGTAATGTTTATAGTGTCTAAATAATAACAACAACAGTAACAACAATACCAAATCCTTATATAATGATTCTCATTAGTACATTACATGGTGATTTTCAAAAGAGGTCTGGCTATCCTCATCCTACAAATGAAGAAGCTGAGGAAGAAAAAGGAAAAGTGATTTGCCCACATTCATCTAGAAGTTCACTGGCAGAAATAAAACCTGTGTTAGTATAATTTTGTGCCCACTACATGATATTGCTCTCTATCACTTGCCCCTCTGCAATGTTCTGAAATTTCTTGCATGAGAAGCTTTCCTGACCCCATATAAAAATGTAAACCATAGTCAGGTATTATAAAGTTAATTCAAGTGTCTATTTCTTTGCCTTCTGCTGCAAACTCTACAAGTCTTCTCCCTGAAAAAATAGTCTCAGTCACTGAAAAATGTGGATTCTGCTGCCAAGGATCAAAATTTATTTGTTGTTGTGAGTTGTGAACTGATACAGAGGAATACAGAGTTTGTATTTCAGTAATAGTTAATTGTACAATAGTAAGAGGTTATGAATGGAATTGAAGTCTGCAGGGGAATTTTTTCTTCCATGTGTACACCTTTGCCTTGTTCCAACTGCATCTGATGTCTGGGATGCTTTGCTTTATTTTCTTTTATTACTTCTTACTGACTGATCACCTGGGATATTACCTGAAGCAGCCTACTTGACTTACTGCCACTCTTTTGATTTCCTGAAAAGAAACATGATGAGCATGAGGAAAACAGCACGCTAAAGTAGAGAATGAAAGAGAAAAAGAAGCACAAGGAATCAAAACAGAGAAAAGGACAGAGAAGATAAACATACACTGAGAACCACAGAGGAAGAAAGATGACCAGAGGTAATTGATTTGCCTTTGTGGGGAGTTTACTAGAATTTGTGCTCTGTATTCCAAACCGGCCTTTTCCTAGTCTCTCCCATGCTATTCTCCTTCAGTCACTCCTACAAGCTGTCTCACCTACTCACTTCACAGCAGAAATCATCTTTAGTCTTGCAGAACACCCGAGAGGCGTGAAAAGCCAGTGCATAGCTGGTATCAGTTGACATAATATTGTCATACTTCTCAGCTGCCTGGGGGTATGTGAAGATCATCTCCATTCTCTACTGAAAGCTGATCAGCAGGCTGAGAAGACAACAGAGTCTGCAGGTCTAAGTAAGGCCAGGAGGAACACGTGCTGCCTTTGCCTCAATATGGCAAATTTGGGAATTGATAGTAGAATGCAGACTGGGAGAAGCATGATCAGAAAATGAAGGAAAAAAGGGGAGACACAATTGCACAGGAGGAGGAATACATCTTTGGAGGAAGGTACCATTTAAAAAGAGGAAGAGGCACAGAGTAGAGTTGAAAGAACATGGAAAGTGAGAGAAAGAATGATCTAGAGCTAGAGAAGATGAACAGGAAAGCTGATCAGAGGGAAAGCTGAGAAGCTGTGAGTGACTGGGAAAAAGCAATAGTTAGACACAGAGAAGAAAAGATGGTAACAAAGAAAACAACAGGAAAGACAATCAGCTATTTTTATTTCCCTATAGAACATACGCTGCAAAGATATTGCTGCAAAATTAATATCTAAAAATAATGGTTTATATAGAATAGAAAATGGGGACAAAACTGAAATAAATCGGCAGGTCCCCTTCCCTCAATGCAACAAATCCAAATGCTGGATTTGTCAAGACAGTTTTTTTTTGTTGGTTTTTTTTTTTTTTTTTCCTGAATGATATTATGGTTGTATGTGTGTAACAGGAAAATATATGAAGCATTTCTGTTCTGATTTCTTCACTACTTCTCTATTATTACAGTTTTCACGATAAAATCACAAGAAATACAATACTGTAGCACTAAGGCCCAGTAGAATATAATTTGGGTGTTTGGCAGTATATGTATGTCACAGACTATTTTAAAATGCAGGAGATGAATTTGAAATGAGAGTATAATTAATCTAGTACTTTGCACAAATTTGTTATTGCTGATTAAATAATATGTCATTATTTGTCTCCATTTAATGTGGAGTGCTGAAATAAGTTCTTGAGCATGTACTAATTTATATCTCCTCATAGCACATTGCTCTCTGTCAGTACCACCATTTCTAAATGAATGGCTGTTAAGAGAGGAAGAGAGTGAAAAAGAACATAACAATGAGATATTAAAAAAGATTCATGTACCAAAGTGTATGCAGAGAGATGCAACAAGATTTTCAGACAGATAGATGTGTATTAGTGGGCAAAGAGATGTGTGCACACAGAAAAACTGAGAAAAGCAGTTAAATGAGAGCACATCATGAAACAAAATACTTTTCCTTTCAGGTCATGTAGATTACTTTAAGATCACCAACTGGCAAGTAGGACAATGAACTGCATGCAGCCCACCAGCCAGCTACAAAGAGGAGCACACAGTAAGTAGCATCATGTTCACAAAAATTGAGGTTGATTGAACAAGAGCTCATTCAAACTTTTGTGACTTAGCAAAATGGAGAAGTATGGGGAGAAAGACCATAAAAGCTTTTGTTCAGGAGACTGATTCACTCACATGCAGAATGATCATGAGTTTAGACATAAAGTAAGGGGCATCAATAAGCTAAGTGGCTCCGTTTTTTGTCATTCCTTGGCAGGCATAGATAACAGTGTTTAATCACTGACAAGAAGTGGAGAAGTATAAACAAGGGGAACTGTGAACATTAATAAGGACTGTCTTTAGGTGCCTGCTTGTTCCAGATGGATATTCTGTAGAGATTCGTGCAGAAATGCAGGATGTCAGAAAGGACGCTAATGCTAATCCCAACATGACATTGTGGAGAGTGCTCCAAAACATGTCCACATTCTGCTTGTAACATAAGTCCTGACCTCATGCTTGAGGACACTGCAGACACGCTATCTGGAGGTAAATTCATGCTCAGACATGGGGTTTTGGGAAACCTTACAGCACACTGGAAGAGGAGGTATGGACAACATTATCTCATTGAACCATCCTAGGCCTGCAGCTTTCTTGCCCTTTCCACCATCCTGTATTTTATCTGATTTTGCAGTGAAGTTGCAATGGCTGCCATCAGCCAAACAAGTCAAACGTCAAGGCCTTTCTAGAAGAAACCTGACACTGAACCCTGGAAGGTGAGATGCGATCACAGCAGGGAATGAGCACAGGCTACCTTCTAATAATATGGCCATACATGTGCTGATCTATTGGCAAAGTGGACATAGGAATATTTGTTCTAAAGAACACCCAGCTCATGAAGTTTCAGCTTCTCTCATCTATTATTGACTTAGGAATAGCAACAGGGAAATGCGTAAATATCAGAAAAACTGTCATACCTGAAGTCTGTAATTTTTTTCCACTTTTTTGCTTTGTTGTATTTATCCTAAAAAAAAAAGTAGTTCAGGAAAAAAATTACTCCATTGCCAACAAACTCAGCAAGAAGTCTTACCCTAGTAATATACCAGAATCAGTATTAAATAGGTGCTATTTTAATCTCTTTCTGTCTGCAGTAGAAATATGTATTGCTAAATGATGTAGTAAGCCTTGTTTTGAAGCACAGGCACACTAACACATAGAGATATTTGTGTGTTATAGACTGCCCTTATATACGACACATATGAACATAGCACACATCTGAGCACATCACTTAATGCCTAGGTGTAGCTTGAGAAGTGATTATGTTGAAGTCTTGTTCTTTGTTGTCATGCAGATGTTTATGTAAGTGACGGAGTTTTCATTTCCTTCTGCCATCTAACTTTTGCTTGCCTAGTTTGTGTAACACCGCTGACAAAAAATCGGCTCCTTTTCTGCACAAGCCAGGGTGGATATGGCAGAAGATACAGAAAAGACAGATTTCTGGTGCCAGGACATGTTGCTGATTTTGTACAGAAAGGAAACACTGAGTCTGCCCCATGCTATATGATTCCCTCATATGCTGGGCTTCTAAATCAAAGCTGCCTGTATGCAGAGCCTTCAGCATTCATAGAGACCACTAGCACTTAAGTCACTGAACATTCATGCACTTTTGCTTGATTGCCCATCTTTGTGAACCCAGGTGGTGGGAGGGTGGGCAGGGTGAATGGTCTTTCAAAAGCCCCTAAATATCTGAGAAACCAAAGTCTGGATACTTGGAAACCACACCTTGTAATCTTCAGCTTCCTAATCCATTAAAGCATTAGGAAAATCTCAGTAACCCTGAAAAGGTATTGCAATAATATATTTTCTGAAGACAAAAATATGATACATTTTACTTCTTACAGTCAGCAGCAGAAACTAAATATATTAGATTTGTTTTCCAAACATACCTACTAGTTTTCCTCTTTTCTGTGCTTTTGCTCTTCTTTGTATCCAGAGGATCTATATTCTTTGACCGCATGGTGGTTTCTTGCCTGGTTGGGTTCAGGGAGCTGTGGAAGACTTCCCCTTTCCTTCCACTCTCATCTGTGGGACCCACTGTGCCTGAGAGGGGAACTTGGTTGGAGGAGGTTTGTTTAGTAACTTCTTCCTCTGTTTTGGGGTTAGGCACATCTTGTGGGTCGTCCCTCTTGAAGGAAAAAGGAAAGATTAACAGATGCAGTAGCAAATGACATAAAACAGAGCTCTGCACAGAGCTGATCAGCACAGCTGGAACATTATGATAAGATAATTTCCTATATAGTAGTCGCCTATATATTGAATATTCTGCTATAAAGTGGTGTCCAACAGACCATCCATAGGAAATGTGATATATTTATCTAGAAGAGAGACTACTGTTTCTCCTACGTTATTGGTTTGTTGGTGATTATTGGCCTACAGCTTTGGCTAGAAGTGACTATGCAGTCTATCAAGGGGTAGTCACAAAGCTTAACCTCTGAGAGCTGTTTGTGGCTTCACCTCCAAGTTCTCTGCTTCTAGTTCATGTCCAGGACTCCTTTATCTCCAGTTAGTCTCCTCTTTTGCTCATATTCAGAAGCTGAGATGATAAGATCTTTGCTCTGCCTCCTGTCCAGATTTTGAAATCGGTCCCTACTAAAATCTTTCTAAGCCTCCTGCTTTCAAGTAGGTGAGGCAGGGAGTTTCATGAGGTAAGTCTCTCACGTGCAGACAGCTTCCTATCTAAACAGGAAGAGAGAAGGGAGGATGTAATAATGCAAAGGAAAAACCAAACTTAAAAACTGTCAGTAGAAAAGTCAATAGTGAGTGACAGCCAACACCTCAAGGTATTGAAACACTGATGAACATGTGACTGGAAAAATAAGGTGTCTATTCTGCAAAGAAAAATAGAGATTCTAGGTCTGGATCATTATTTTAGTATATTGAATCACTAGTAACATCTGCTGTGTATGCAGGAGCTGACATTCATGTAAGGCCAGCTTATGTCCAGAAGTTGTTGGTACAAGGATCTAGTCAGGTAAGAGAGAAAGCAGAAAATCCAGAAGAAAGGTGGCTATGTAGGGATAGTTGAAGCAGGAAAATACCAATTAAGAAATTTTATAAATCCTATATTTACTTTCTCACAATCTATGCATTCTTGACTTAACCAGTATGGTTCTGGATGTGGCTGTGCAGATTTTTTCAGCCAAATCCGAGTCCTATACTTTCTGCAAATCTATCTGAATACGCTAGTTTTCCCCCTAGATTTTCTGCAGTCATCCCTTTACCTCATCACTGATTTTTCTTGAAAGGATCATCTCTCACAGTTCTCTCCTCTCTCCAAAATTATATTTTTCTAGTTCCCTTGTATTTTTTCCGCTGTATGTACACAGAGATGTTCCATCTCTTTGCTACCCATGGCCAGGGAGAAGGTGGGAGCTCCTGAGTGCAGAGAAAATATGTACATGGCAGCACCAAGCACTGGCCATGTGATTGTGTTTTCTTCTCCCTGTGGATGTGCCTCTGCTTGGCTGAGGGCTGGGTTGGCTTGAGTGGGAACTAAAGACCCATCAATGCCTGTGCTGACAAAATGTTGTCTGCTTGGAACTTAGGGGAAATAGCTTTAGATAATGTTGAGCAGCATCATTAACCATCCAAGTTCCTTCCTAAGTGTGACTCTAAGTTAACAGGGCCCTTGTGTGCTTTAGTGAAATTTCTGTATGTGATATTCTCTTTAGGACCTCCTGAACCATTTTTGCTGACCCTTACTGTTCTCCTTGTTTCTTTCTTTGCTACAGAAAGCGGTTGGCTTCTGCTTGTCTGGCTGCCTGCTCTAGCATTTCCCTGAAGAACTTTCTGTCCTTTGAATGCATCAAATGCCTTTTCCCTCTTTGCTTATTAGTTGTCAGTCCCTGCATGGGTCTCAGCTGTGCCATGTCTTTCCTTCTTCTCTGCTTTTTTTTCAGTGGGTTGTGGAATTCAGTCGAAAAGAGCCATTTAAGAACATACCCCAACTATGAGGGAAAACTAAACACCGAACAGTAAGTAGTATGCTATTTATTGATTCGCAAATATTTATCATGGCTATGGTGCATCTAGCATCCTCACTCCCATTGCCCTGAAATTCTGTAGGGAGTTTACAAGCCAACTATTTTGATAAGCAGAACTGTAGCTCCTTCAAAGCACACAAAAACTTTGACTTGAGAGATAGTAGAGAATATTGGCACTACTTTCTGATTGGTCAGCTTGAGCTTTTGATATCTATTTGCTAAAGACTCACTTTTTCTGATGGGTTGTTTGGACTGGGAGCTGTCTTGTGACATGTGACAAAATCCTTGCATTTTACATTGACTTCGGTATTGCTGGTATTTTCTGGGGGTTTCAGGAGAGAGATGAGCTGCAGCCACAGGTGGAATAGGTGTTGTTGCTGGTCTGGTGGGGCACAGAGCTCTAGATAATAGGAACGGCCATTTGCTAATTTTAACATGAGGTGATGCTTATCTGTGCTGTGGACAGAGAGTTCCACAAACTTCAAGGGGAAGAAACCTATAAAAAAAAGGGGAAACTCATCATTAAGCACACATGGAGATTCCTTTCAAAGAATATATTGTGTCTGTCAGACCTACAGATAGAGTAAGACTAAAAGTGAGAAACTGGAATAGGAAAAAGCTGCCAAATGGATTTGGACACTGTTCTTCTGAGTGCCTCTGGCTGGTTGTGGAAGAAATGCTGGGCAGCAGTGCACAGAATGGGGAGGCAAAGGAAGTTGGCTTCTCTACAATGCCTTTATTCCACTGCCTTATTCCCTGAGAATCCTGTACCCCCAATCTTCCTACCAGCTTTCAGCTTCTGATAAATTTAGAAAAAGGTTTATTAAGTATTTGTAGTCATCATCTATCTATATGCACGTGGATTGCATTGGCCTGAAATGATGACTGGAGTGGGGCCTAAAGGTGTGTACTTAAAATTAAGTGTTTCTTTTAACTTTGTGGTGTTAGTGCTGGGACAAAGACCTGGTGCAAATATGAGGTCTGTTAATAAACTGATCCTTAAAAATAAGGAAAACACTGTATGGAAATGGGAAATACATTCATATTCCTTATTTACTCTTCAAAGAAATATTTAACCCTTCTTAGTGCTAACTCACCTGGTAAGTGCTAGCTGTTCCATGTGGGATGGCTGCTCTGAGAGTTTCCAGAAGTTTGTCGTACTTTCCTGTGGGGACACAGGCACCTCACGTGCTACCAGCATCACATTGGGCATTGGTGAACTGGGATTGGCAGCACAGATGCCGATGGTCACGCAGCTGGCTCGGTTATGGACAGAAATTGGTTCCCCTCTTTGATTAACCTGAACAAAAAAAAAAAATAAAGCCCCATCAACACTGACATTTGCCGTATGATCTCTCAGAGAATATGTCACCAATACATTTCATGGTGTTTTGGCTTGGGGGCCCTAGAGCTTATGTACTGGGTTGGTGAGGAGAGTCGGAAATGTGGAATAATGAGACAGGAATGTGTATGAATGAAAAGAAAGGAAAGATGTTGAATCAAGATAAAGGAGGACAGGAAATCACTCATGTGTAGTTCAAATCATTGGGTATCTGATTGCTACAGTCAGAAACCTCTTGAGTACCATTATCTTGAATTTCTCTTAGTGTAAACATGATGGAAGAAGCACTCTGTTCTAATGATTCACTATCTTTGTCAGCATTACTGTGATATTAATGAGACCTGGTTATGAACCAGGATCCTGTTAGGTGCTGTACAAACAGAAAATGGAAAAATATGCCAGGTAATTTATGTGTAAGACAGGAAATTACAGAAAAAGTGAGAAAATACAAGGAGATAAGAATAACTTAATAAGTACGATCAAATCACATGTTGTGTACCATTGTCAGAGTTTGGTTTTGATAGGCATCAGAGAAAAAGTGTGTCCTAAGAAGGAATTTGAGGGAGGGTAACGCATTAAATTTGTGGATATCTAGTAGAATCTCCTCCCAAGTGTGAGAGACAGTATGTAAAAAAAGATCAAAGGCTTTTCTTCTTTGTTGTTGTTTCATTTTAATGTAAATGAGTCAGTGATGGAGGTGTTTTCTTGGGTTGATTGGTTAGGGCAACTGCCTCCTTGATAGTAAATGAGGTCTGAAAAATAAAGCAGGGATAAATCATACAATACCTTGAAAATGGAGTCTCATAGCTAATTAACATTCTGCATGTGTATCAACAATGCAATACTGAATTAAGGCAAGACCAAAGGATGTTGCAATTATCACAAAGTGAGGTAATGAAACCCTATGAAAAACACTGTTGAGATACACCATGTAAATAGAATTCAGGTAATTTAGACACACTGTGAATGCAGTATTGTAGGAGTGCAGACTGTTGCCAGAGTCTTGCAGAGTTCTTTGGCCAGTGCTTAGGGTAAGTGACAGACAGGGTAGTGATATTGCCTGCAAGGATACTAGAAGCTGCCAGTGGGGGGAGATTGCCTGGGAAAGGCTGGCTGCCATTTAGGCTAGGTTGAACCGACATTGATAGCTAAAAACCTTAATGAGATAGCACAGAACCAGAAATTTGCTAGAGCAGTCCTAGCCGTTGCTACAGGAAGGAGTAGGGGCTGACAAGGAAGGGTGAAAACATCACTCTTTGTCCTCTTTATCTAATCTGCAGCATTGCTGTTGCTGGGTTTCTGGACTATTGCCTTTAAAGTGTGAGCAGAATGAGTCTATAGGAGAAAGGAAACATATCCATATGTGTATAGTAAACAGAGAATAAGAATAGTGAGAATAAACAAATGAGGAATACCTCTTGAGCTGAGGAAAAAAAAAAAAAGGGTAATCATTGCAAGCAATTTTATCTTGAGCATGCCAGATGATTTCATTTGAATGACTTTTTACCTGGACAAACTTGCTCTCGAAGATGGGAGCAGAGGTAAAAGGAGCATATTCTCCTTGGCTAAGAAGTCTCTGAAGGTCACCCATAATGGATGCCTGACTTGAACTGATGCTCTTAAAATCAAACTTGTTATTCATTTTGCCTATCCACAAAACAAAAATGAATTTATAAGTTAAAGGGAATAGAGAGAAAAAGGCTTATATGTTACTCCCCCCCCCGATGATTATGAAAAGAGACAAACATAATACTTAATGATAGGCTTTTTTATACTACTAAAGAGCAGAACCCCAAACCACACATTTTTAAGGACATGCAATCTAAAGTGCAAAGGGGAACTTAGTAAGGCTTTCCCACAGCTTTTGACTTATCTTTTACTATTTATTTAAGGAAAAAGGGCCTGTGAATCTATAAACACTAGTTTGCATATGCTATTCTATACTTCAGTATGTTCTTGTTTATAAGTAATCTTGTATATTTTTGCCACTGTTAAGATAATATTTTTTTTTATTGATGTATTTTTTACATGAGCATAGTGACATACTTTACTTTGCAAATAACAGTAGAAACCCTTGGGCTGTTCTCAGTGCTAGATAGTGACTTCTATCTTTGCACCTCTTGGATCACATATGTTTTTGTCAGGAGTCAAGAAGAGGGCAGGTCTTAGGAGGTGCTCTGCAGTAGAAATTCTCCAGCAGCTGACCAGGCTGACTTTAACACAAAAGCTGGAGAATAAATAACATAATATTGATTGACTTATTGAGGGGAAAAAAAAATTCAAAGCTACTCATTAATTACATTTTGTAAGTCTTTTTTAAACAGCTAATTTCTATTAACCTAAGTAGATACAAAAGTCAAATGGTTTGTTCATGACTGTTCAGTAAGTGGCAGAATGCCAAGAAGACTAGAAATACCCTGCCACTGGGTTTTTAAAAAAATAGATGTAGTAGACTTCTACTTCCCAATTCATACCTTGTTTCACTTAGGTGAATCCATTTCTGACAGAGAGGAGTATAACTAAGAGAGGACACAAGTGTGCTAGTCCCTTCTGCAGAGCCCGCTGGAATTCTTGCAGCACTAGAAACCCATGATCAGCAGCATCATCAGGCACGGTCTTGATGATATGGTTTCCCTGCTTGAGTTTCTTTAAGAAGTGATGATATGAAGAGAAGTGGTACGTGAATGCGTGTATGTGAGGCAGCAAGCTTTGTCGTAACAGGCAGGCAGGGTGGTTTGGAAGAACTCAGCCCCATCACTGCTAGCATCACAATACATCACCTGGTTTGTGCTCTCACCAGTCCTGGCGGCAATTCCATTTCTTGGTTGCATCAGGGCATAGTGGTAACAGATAGCATGGATTCACCTGTAACATGAACACAATTAAGGTCATGATAACATCAGAGATTTTTGCATAGGTATTGTCCATGCAGCACAGGCTGCCTGCACTCTGTTCCAGGAGTCCAGTCAGGAGTAGCAGGAAGCAGGAATGGAGACAGAACTGTAAACAGATGTCCAAGGAAGTCTACCCAGGAGTCAGGGCTAGCAATAGATACACCTATAGCCTCTCTCAAACAAGGACTAGGTGCCCAAGCCAGGGCTTAAGTGTAGCTCCCAGACCCATGGGCAGAGGGTGTGGGGTGAAGATCCCAGGTGAGGCTGGTCAGGGCAATTAAAGCCTATTGGTGCACTCAGGGCCCCGGCCTGGGCGTTAATGAGACAATTTAAAATGGAGCTTGTATTCACGTGTCTTGCTCTGGTTAAATTTTAGCTTCTCTCTATACATTCTTTTGCCAGAGTAACCTTTTAGATCAGCCAGGTGATGTCATAATCAGCCTAAGATGTTAGCTCCTTTTTTTCACCTTATGTGATAACACTGTTCCTTCCAACTCAGCCTGGTGCTTGGACACAGTTCAGGCCATGACTGAGCACCAGGCCGGTTGAAATGGAATCAATATTGCAAAATGAGAATTACGTTGTCCGACAGTTTGAAGAACTGCAATCTCCTTTGCAGGTACTCAGCCTCCCTTGCTTAGGTAGGGCCCACCATAGGACACCTTCTGGACTGTCTGATAATACTATGCACTGACATAGCAATGTCCAGCAGAAATGCTTTCTGCTCTCTCCACTATACAAGACAACTCTGATCCAGCATAGAAAACAGTGGTGCTTTTCTTTTCCAGCTGGATTTCAGCTGTGTAATATACATGGCTGGAGAAGGATAAATAGCATTGCTCTAGTAAAACCACCACAACAAGCCCTTTTTCAATATTGAATTGCCTTTCCCTCTCTAGCCAATGGAAATGTAATTGCGAACAACACCATAAGTAAGTGACTGAGCTGGAGGAGACTGACTCCACAGTCAAGTGGTCACAGCTCTTGCCTCAACCATGGAAGGCGCAAGTCCTGTCTACCTACCCCAAATACATGCATACACTCAGCCCTTGTTTGGTCTGTGCAGTAAGGGTGGTATGCAGATGTCAGAGGAAGGATAGTCTGAGCTAAGATGGTGTTAGGAAGCAGTAGAGCAACAAGGACTCTTGTAGTGCAGGGTAATAACATTTTCACACCTAAGACAGCATTACTATATGATGCTGTGTTTTGTCATGTGCATGTTCTGGCATGGACAGTACTAGCTAGCTCAGGTGCCTCTGCATCACTCATCGCTCTAATGTGTTGACATATATTTAATCTCCCAGCCTCAGGGTAATGCATCAGCTATTGTAAGACATGTTGCTATCAGTTTTTTGAGACATGTTTTGTGTGGCTTTTCAGGGCTGTGGGGTGTGGGGCGAATCCAGTATCCTGACAGAAGTGAGGCTGCTGCAGCTCCATGCCCCCAGGTCCAAGCAATAATAAGGCTGAGCACGTATTCCCAGCAGGTACAACACACAAATGCACAGACACAACATATATGTACAGCACTCACACAAACACAGACAGCACTAATGGCCTCACCCTCTCTGGCTGATCAGGATGAAGGTCCATTAGTGGGAAATACAGACATGTATAATGTGGATCCCTTCAGCAGCCAGGCTCAGACACTCACTCTGTCCAGTATCTGGCCCCTGGATCCCAGTCTCCCCAGCTGCTGGCACCTGGCCATATGAGCCCCTGAGGCTGCAACCTCACTCCTGTCGCTGATAGAGAAGCCTCACTCAGACACACTTGTGCACACACACACACACACACACACACACATATACATTGTAGTCTCTGCAGTAGTTGGCTTTGGACACACAGTCCACCCAGTAGGTTGTCCTGGATCCTTGGTCTTCCCAGGTGCCTCCCCCTGGAGACACTTATGCACCCATCCCTCCACACACACAAATAGGTCTCCTGTGACCCGCAGACCCCACAGTCTCGCCGGCAGCCATCTGGGACTCCCCTGGTCCTCTGGGTAGCTAGCTCCTCCCATGGTCTTGCCTCTTCCTCACCCAGGAAAAGAGTTAGAAATGACATTTATTAAGACAGGTCAGACTGTGGTGATAGGGCAGGGCACAGGGCATGGCAAGACAAGCATACATGTTTACACTTGACCAGCCCTTTTTATCCCTTTATCCCTCTATTTTCCTACATCTGTTCCCCCCCAAATCCCCTACACTCATTCCTTTCACCACTTTTGGTTCCTCTCCTAAACATCCCATAAATCTTGTGCAATCCTAAAATGCTTCCTCGCCTCCCCGGCATCCCATAATGTGTCCAACACCCCCAGGCAGTAACCTCCCACAATCCAAAAGGTGGTTGTGAGAGCCCTCCCACTGCTTTGTGTTGATGGGTTTCACACCTGGGCAGGGGCTGAGGCACTCCTGCAACGGCCCTGGGAGGGGTCCAGCCAGGGCATCCCTATGAATCCTTAACTTGGGTTCCTGCCTGCCATTGTGCTCCTCTGGGTTTTTGGTGATGGGCCTTTGATGGGCTGATGGCTCCTGCGATGGGCCTGGGAGTAGCTGGGGCCAGGTCTTATTTGGGTTTGCCCACCTGCCATCCTGTCTGTGCTCCTTTGTGTGTGTGCTTTTTATCCCACCCCTTAACAAAGGACTGTTATTTTTGTTGTTTTAATCTAACCCTAGCTACCACCTCTTAGAAAAACGCCAGTTAATGGAGAAGGCAGCAGCATGATTCCTTAGCAACGCAGGCTGCCAAAAGCATATTAAATCCTGTCTTCTGCTCTGTTCCCTGGCTTTTCATAGCACATTGGGCAAATTGATTGGATTTGGCCAGTAGGGAGTAAATTACAGAAAGTCAGTCATGGATGTACAGTGCCAACTAACTGTCTTTTATTTAGATGGGTTCAAGTACCATTGCATCTGCACGTGTACCTCTCCCCTCCTGAAAGACTAGCAGACAAGTAGCGCTCAGGCCATTTTAATTTTCATTATTCAATACCTTTAGTGACGAATAGCTACCTAGCACTGGCACAAAAGCCCTGACAGGCTGTGCTTGCAGAAAGGCATAGTATGCCACAACCAACTGGCTGTAATCAGCATTGGCTCCAGTTCACTCACCTACATGTTCCTGTGAGCTAATTCCCTTGAGTGCAGCACATGCACCTACCATGGGGCTCTGCAGAGCCACGTCCCAAGAGACTGCCCACCAATCTTCACCGTGAACATGCCTGTTCCAGCATCCTCATCCAAATATGAGAAAGATATAGGAAAATATTAAGCCCGTTTTTTTTTTCATTGCAGCTTCTCCATGTATGCATGAGGGTGGTCTTGCCTTAGGTGGGATTTATTAGGTCAGCTGGCAATTCTCCAAAGTAATGCAATGGCATCCTAAAACAAGAGCACAGATGAAAAGCCTGTCAGCACCAACAGGCAATCCAGCTGGTAATAAACCACAAGAGAAGATCAGGCATAATAAGGTAAAGTATCAATATTATAGCATAGCTGTCAAGCCACCAAAGCAGGTCTTTTCACACTGTATGGAACAGATTCTCAGCTGAAGTAATCAATGAAGTCTCCATTATCAGATTAAATTAAAGGCAAGTAAATTAAAGGAAGACACTAATTAACCAGGACCAAGAACTGCAGACGGATTGCTCAAAATTGAGTGGAAGTGAGATAAAACAGCTGAGGAAATTCAACACAGATAAAAGTAAAACGGTGCGTATGAGGAAAACATTTTCTTGAACTGTCATTATAATTACTGTTTTAGGGTTGACTACTACCAGTTAAGAATGAGACTTTAAGGTTATCTGTACTTTAAGATCCATAAAAACACATTGGTCAGAAGCACTGAAGAAAAAAAATTAACTATGAGGAAGTAGAGACCAAACAGAAGTCATCATTTTGTGGTTATATGAAATAGTGGTGCCTTTTAATACTGTGTGCAGTTCTGGTCTCCTTGCCTTAGACAGAATACAGTAAAACTGACAAGGGTGCAAAGAGGAGCGACAGGGATGATCCAATTTATGGACCCTTGGAGATGGAACATGACCACAAATGGCAGACTACGTAGATTAGGACCCTTAATCCAGATGATAGCCATCTATAAAACTATGGGTGGCAAAGTGAGGGTGACTTCTCTTTGTTTGCTCCAACGCAAAAGCCTAAGAGGCATCAAACAGAACTAGGAGATGGCAGTTTCAGCACAAAACAGAAGAGACACTGCTTCACACTGTGGAAGTGTGGGACTTCTTGCCACAAACACTGTGGGTGCTGGGGGAGTATTTGGAAGATGGATCATTATCTACTTGCCATGCATTTATACTCTCTCTTCCTGAGATGTGAGCTATTGGCCACTTTTTTGCAAGGGGGAGACTTTAAAAAAAAAAAAAAATTATCCAAAAGTGCACAGGCCACACAGCGCAGGGAAGTTTCTGGCATTTTGTCTCCTCAGCAGTTTCACAAGTACTCCCACAGAAGCTGCCTTCTCCTGCTGGTACCAGCCACAGCCAGTGTAGGAAGTTGTGTCTGCAAACATCTGGGCTGGCTTCTCCTGGCCCAGTATCTGGTCTGCACATCGTTGCAGAATTGTGTCCCCCTTCGTGCTCCAAACAGCAGAATGTTTCCAAATGATGAAGTCACTGGTTACTTTGCCACAACAGCCGAACATCCCAGTTAGGAAATGCTCTTGTCAGACAGGTAATAATGTGTTATGTTGTTATGTGTTAGGTTGTTTTTTAAAAGCTTTACATCCTTGATGTGCTAACTCTCATTTGTCTTGCTGATCTTTCTGATTTCTGTTTGGTAATGGCACTCCTTCAGACCATCCTGGGCCACAGTAAAATCCATGAGGAGAATGTCAGGTACTGACAAAAGCTGCTTTGCATGCTTTCTTGTCAGTCCGGTGGGACAGTTTTTTTGTGTGCTAGTGGCTGGCAACATGTCAGTATTGCACTATGATTCTTTTTTTTAATAGAAGCAAATGCATCTGGAAATGACTCTCAATCTGGCAGCGTTCTGCACCTACAAAAGGAGTAACTCAGGGTTGTGAGATCTTACCCTGCTGTTGTTTCTAAGGTAGTTTTTGCACAGATATATACTTACCTACCATCTTCTCTTATACTTTTCTTGAAGTTAGTTTATGTCTACTTTTGAATCCCTGATTATCAAGATCATGCCAGTGCATTTGTTTTCTCTGGTATGTTCAGATTACCTGTGGAGTTACTGGTGTATAATCAGGTTTTGGTTTTGCTTGTGAATTAACTCTGCAAAAATTAAGTTGGCTGCCTGTATTCTTAAACCCAAATTGGGTCCATGCAAATGCAGAAGTCCTTGCACAGGGACAAAGCCTGTTGGTTGTCACTGTACAGTGCTGGGATGGAGCAAGTAATCCCAGCCAGGCCGGTCTGACCACTGGAGAGCTACTGAGCATCTGTGCATTGCCCTTTTGAAGGCTTTCTATTCCAAGAGCTTTGTCAGTTTGTGTGCAATATGGCACGAATGCACAGAGCAGGTCTTAATCTAATGCTGAATATGAGTCACTAAGCCCTTTCAGAAAACATGCAACTAGAAGCAATCATGAGGCTGTAACATCTGCAAAACCCACAGGCTTTTCCTCCCCATGAATTAGCCAAGAATTGTCTGCATTTCAATGCTGAGTTTAAATCCAGCATGGGGACTCATCTTTCCGGGTGGAGGCTGGGATAGACTTACTAGAAAACAAAAGTCAAGTTTGAAAAAACCCTTAAAAACATTCCATAAAAGAAAACATAGAAGAAACAACAATGTGGATTTTTTTCACTCTGAGTAAATAGAGAAGTTCAGCTGCTGAGAGTATCATGCTGAAGGGTACAAATGCTGCATTTTGTCTTCTGAGACTGGCTGGCTTTAGGAAGGCAAAGGGGTTGCTAAACCATTCAGGAGTGACAGTTACTAGAGATCATGTTCTTCATCATGAGGTTAAGGCACTTAATTGCAACGTACTGACCAAATACTGCTATGGCAAACTATCCCTTGTCCCTGTTTAACAGATCGCTGCTTTAACAATCATCAGCTGCTGCAATTGTTCTCCCCACTGCAAATCCTTTTTCTTCATCAGTAGTTGTGACGTTGACAACCTTGTTGTCCCCCTCTCCGAGAAATGTCTCCGATTTCTTTGACTACATGCATAAATGCCTTTCCCTGTCTAACCTGTAGTGTGCTAAAATTCAGCTTTTTCATGGGAGTAACACCAGCTGACTTTAACTAGCTTCAGGAAGGAGACTACCATAGATACGAAGCATTTAGGCAAAGAGTTTCTTACCTGGAATTTTGGGAAATGCGTACAATAACCTCACAAAAGAAATACTAGGTTGGGAATATATTCCTGAATTTATTTGGGATAAAAGTCTATTAGAAATGTTTGGAAAGTGTTGGCATAAATGACAAACAATTTTGCCTTTTTTCTGATATTAAAAACTAGTTTCAATTTTCCAGCTAAGGAAAAATAAAATTTTTGGCCAATTTTGTGCTTGAGCATTTCGACATCTGCTCTCTTCCTTCTTATTCTTTGTTTCCTGTCAGGTAAGAGGAAGAATATAAGGATTATTACATGTCAGCCCAGTCTACTGCTTGATAGCGTAGCCTGAATTGGGCTCTGACTCCTCATTTGACACTCTCTCACTCTTTCACCTAGTTCCTCAGGGGAAGTACAAAGCTATACATCCAAATATATCCAATAAATGTACCCAAGAAAGAGACTCTGCCTCTAAGACAACTATTGAACTTGATTGCTGATGAATCTTTATGCACTTCCTGAGACGTGTCTTCAGCATTAACTAGTACTTACGGCTTTTTGCAATCTGGCCCTTACTTTGCTTGTCTTCTCTTTGTCAACTGCAAATGCAGGCACCTGGAAACACCTCAGTGCTGTTATCATGTAAGAAAACAAAGCTGTGATATGTTTCTTTTGTTTTGATTTAATGTATCTTTTTCTTATCTAACACAAAACCTCACAAACAGTTCAGATGATGGTGCTATTTTTGAGAAGCCGAGTATTAGAATGTAACAGCCGGCCATAGGAAGTCTGGGCCATCTTAGCCTGGCATCGTCTTTCCAAAATAAGATGTCCCACTAGAGTCTCAGGTCTCAGACATAGTTCCTGTCCTGCAAGTGCTGGCAGAGGTGTCAGCCTGAAGAGCTTTCCTGAGCATGACTTGAGGCAGGCCCTGCACACTGCTGCCATACGAATGCAACGAGGCTGGCACGCGCCATCCCAATGCCGACAGACTTTGAACCAAGGCAACTGGAAGAAAAGGTGGATCCAGTCGCTATACTGGGCACTTCTGTGGTCAGCGCAGCGTACGTGCAGACTGCCTGTGGCCTGAAGACCATCTTTATGGGGCATGAGGCAAACAGCGCATCTTCAGGACTGAGACGCGTCAAAGAAGACAACCTTTAGCACTTGGTGCAGAGCAGCAAGCTGGGGAGGACAAAGACAGAACCTGCAGGGTGATTCCAGTTGCATATTGTCCTTAAGCAGTATCCATGTTGTAATACGTTTTAAGTGCAACCCTTCAGCTCAAGAATCAAAAAGGCTAAGATTCCATGTTAATTAGTAATCTCTGGAGTCATGCAGATCTGTAATAACTACCTACAGATCAAAGATGTTTCATGTTTAGCATATTTTAATATCAAGATAGAATTAACGTTGTAATTTCTGTAGTTAGAAGTCTTGAAATTAGCATTTGGAAGAGGCCAGTCTATTCTTCCATTTATCTGAATACAGCCAATTTTTGAATGATGTTTCACATCCAGGTGTACAATCGAGGTTTTGCTAGCAGCTAGCCAGGATACAAAAGTTGCTGTAGTGTTTGTAGGTCACTGTAGGATTATCCCTGGATGAATGGGACTCGGATGGCCCACTGCATATGATCATTCCCACGTATAGGCGCTGAAGAAAATGCTGTAAAAAAGAAGAAAACTACAAATGTTGGAATACCAACCTTATCTTCAGTCACTGCTGGCATTGCTTCTTGTTAAGTAAGTTATGACTCTAACTGTGCTAAAACCTTATCTAGAGAAGTAAAAATAGTGAAAATAGTCCTTAAAATGTTTCCATTTGCAAGTTTCAGTCCTTGAACCAGAGTAACCACATACTTGAAGATCCATTTATCCTTCATTTCTTTTCTGAAGCTTCCACAACCTTCCCTGAAGCCGTGAGTTGGGAATGTTAAAAAAAGTGATTTGAATGTATCTATTTGTATCACATTTATATCTATTTATATTACAACAACCAAGGCAAATTTTTCATATTTTAGGCTTGATAATTGAGACATAGTTGTAATAATGATTTATTATACTGCTCCCAGAGTTACCTTTCCAACATACTGCTATGGCTTTCAGTGTTAACGAAGGCTGGGCTGCGTGCCTCCCAGAAACTGCAAAGCTTGTTTTCTTGCATAAAACTTTGAACACTGGGCAGAGGGGATTACAAAAGACAGTAGAGTGGCTAAAACTGTTTGTATTATCAGTGATTTGGGAAAAAAAAAATCTTGATTTAACCTCTAAATGCTTTATTCATTACAATGGTAGTTAATTGTTACGATGCTGAGATATGGTTTAAACAGAGCCATGCATTATACATAGCATTGTGCCAACTCTTCTCTGCCACATTTGTTTTGAGTAATGGTTTTAATGTAAACCAGACCGAAGATATTTCTGGCTAGGTTTCCTCATGTCTCTCTTTTATCTTTGTCTAGCATCTTCAATTGCATGAACAATCTTCCCCGAGGTTGTTGTTACTGGTGTCCTTTATAAATTTCCAATTTTCATTATATGTGCTGCCTGCAATAACTCCTAACTATATAGTAATCCTTTGGATTATAAAAGGCAGTGTTCTACGTTCTTTCTCAGGGATGAGTTAACTCTCCTCTCTCTTCCTTCTTCTGTGGTTTACAATATTGGTACAGTAAATACAGGCATTCATGGATTTAATTCAGTATCATCCTGCTGCTACATAGAGAGATCACAATGTGAACATGTAGTCCAGAACAAAGAAATACGAGCAGCAAGTTGTGTTACTATTTTTCTGAAAGATCAGCCCCTGGAGTGCCTTCGAACACAATGTATGCCCACCTGCCTTCAGCCTTTGCAATGGCCTGCGCAGGGAGTATTCAGGCTGTTGCACAGCCAACAAAGAGTTTGGTTTTAAAACCAGCATCAGGGATGCCCTCTGCAGTTATCATAGAACTACAGCTCTGGTCCACTGTGGCAGTCAGGACTTAAACCCAGTTTTCTGTGTCCTCCCTGACTAAGTCTTCAAAAAATACTGTAGGCAAATGTTCTGGCTTCATGAATGGAGTTGATGGGATAGCATTTTACCCATGAACTCCAAGAAGCAAGGTGTTGTAGGGCACTGCTATGGTCTTAATCCCAGATGAAATGTGAAATTACCAAAATACATAATCTGGTGAGGGCTGAATAGTCAGTCCCAGTATCAAAAAGAGAATCTTGTGAAAAAAAAATATGAACGCTCTATCAAATGCCACACAGTGCAGCACAAGGGCTGTTTGCAACTGCTGTGCAATTTAGATGGAAAAAAAAAAGTATTCTCCAGCTTTGACTAGTCCAATTGTAAAATCCCCCAAACGCTGCTTCCATCTTGTCCCTTCGCAGATGAGTGAGAGAGAGCTCACTCTGTATTTTCAGTTCACTTGTGATACTGTACATGAGGGAAGGCCCTAGATTCCATATACTATTTTCCCTTCCTTCCTGCCCTCTTCCCCCACCCCAAATACCCTCTTAAACCACTATCTTTTTGGTTCAAACAACAAGGCTAAACAGGTGAAATTTTAAATAATGATTGAGGATTTTTTTTTATTCATTTAAGTTTCAATATCATTACAGAAAATGTTATGGTACAGAGTTGTTTAACATTAGGTTTATTTCTTTGCTCATTTAATTTCCACACGAATGCTGGTAACACTAATATCTGTACAAGATCAGTCTTTGATTTTTTTTAGTTTTTAGTTCTGTACATTTTTAAATGTATTGGTTAAAAAGGCTGTCAGCACTTAAGGAAGCAATTTTTTTGTTTGTTGAAATAAAAGGTATCCAGTTACTGCCCAAGAGTACTGAGCTGGGTGGCTGCCGGGACAAGAGAGATCCCTGAATGCGCAGCGAGGTGAGAAAACCTCGGGGCTTCATTGGGTTCCCAGTGCAGCCACTCTGCTTTTGGCACTGTGCACATCAACACGAGATACAAGATAAAGAACAAGCAGAAGCTCTCTGTGAAGCGGTTATGAAGCATACTAATAAGGGAAATCCAAGTGTTGTCTACGCTAGTATAAATAAGCAGACAGCCTTATTTTAAGAGCATAAGTAGTTGTATCTTAAAGATGAGAAAAAACACAAGTTCTGCAGGCACCTACTGCTGTCTACTAAAAGCTACCGCTATTAGAACTAGCATTGAACACACAAAGCAATTGCAAGGAAAGGAAAAAGTTGCTTTGATATAATCAGAATAAATTTCTTTGTTAAGATTTGTTTTAAAGTTTTTTTTAAAAGGTATTTATTTAAATTCCATTTGAAATATAATTCAAGATGTTGACTATACTGATCAACTGTTATCCAAATCAGAAAAACTAGCTGTGCCGTTGCATATTACAGGATACAGTCAATGATATGTGGACATGCATCAAAGCTTCGTTCTTGCTGGTGACATCATAGCCTTCCAATGACCATGACATCCACCACCTCCCCCTTGTGAAGCTCCACATACTGCTCTGTCTTTGGAGGTAGCATCAACAGTCCATTGGCACTGCGCATACTCATCAGACGACTGCTCATCTGATTCCCTACAGGAGAGCGAGAGAAAAATTCCAGTTAAGTTTTCAGTTAGTTTCAAGTGCTGCAACACACCACGTGGGAAACAAAAGCTGTTGTTACGAAGATGTTCATATTGCTAACTTATTCACAGAGCTGGGATCTCACTGTTCTGAGATGGATGGAAACAGAACTCTGTAGAGAATTAGTCAGCCTCCCATTGCTCTGGCTCTCAAAACCCTCATTCCCTTTGCTGATTGCTTTCCTATCCAGCCTTCCACATTATCTGTACCTCATATCTTGTCATAGTAAAGCACAGTCTAGAATGTTTTTAATATACTGTTATAGAATAAGTTTGATTAACTTTATTTTCTCTGAATAGTCTTGTTTAGCATTAGTAGCGTAGCACTAGTAGCTAAAGTGGTTGAAGCCTTAGGCTGCAAGAGCTGACGGAGAGTAAACTTTTTGTTAAAACTAATGCTGCTAACACAGAACTAGCTGAATCCGGCAGATGTGAGCAGAATGAAGAAGATAAGGACCAAGGAGAATTCCAAGAGAATGAGGTAACTTCAGAAGAAGGCCAGCCCAGCGACAAAGAAAACCAGTAAGAAATCAAGAGACCGCTGATGAGAGTTAAGTGACTGGACTTGGGGATTGGGTGCTGGGTGGTACAGGTATAACTGGAGGGTGCAATCTGGGGGAGGGGTCCCTCTCCAGAGGCACCCAGCTCGAGCTGTAACCTGAGAACTAATGAAAGAGGAATTGGAAACCTTCACTTGGACTTGACATTTTTCAGAGGGATCCTAGGGACGGACCCTGTTATGGTGGCCAGCTGTGTAAATCCGTAACATATACCACCTCAAAAGAATGGGCTTCTTTGGGACACTGAGCTTCACAACATGTCCTGAAGATAAACAGTATCATATTGGTAGTACTGACAAAAAATGAAAATGCAATAAAAAGTCACGCCCTTTAATTTCTTGGTTTTCAAACTTCCAGATTGACAGAGAAATCATTCCAGACAGTCTGCTTGTGTAAGGAATGAAGTGGTACACAACAGAACAGAGTTAAACCAAATACAGCATTATAGATGTAAGTAATACCTTGACTTATACCTGGAAATATGTCAGAGGCTGTGTGATCTTGGGAGTCAATGGTAAGAACTTGCTCTGAGTAAACTAGTGTTTACGAGTTTAGATGCATTTCAGCTAATGTTTTCCCTGTGGAGACTTGTTTATAGCGCTTTGTATTGAACAACTTGGATGTAGCAAAAAGACAATTAGTTGTTTAAGGACCTGAATCTCTTGAGAAACTGGCAGAGTTGGTCTTCTGGCAGTACACAGCTAAAAAAGAATTCAAATGTAGTATTTTCCTCAACTGCAGCTGAGTATCCAGAAGTATGCCTAAGTGGCAAACATGACTAAGCAAAGTCTTAATTTGCTTTAAGAGAACATATACAGCCTCTGCTATCTCTTCTACTTTTCCAGTTCAGCTAGAATCACACTTGTTTTATTTGTGTTGTTCCTACCTATGCCTCAACTTGTGTTTGTTTAATACATGCACAAGGGCAAAAATAAGCAAATGTGCCTGTGAGTGCAAGTAAGCATGGGTGGATATTTATAAAAAGCAATGTGTATGCAAGCACATACGTGTATTTGTGTGTGTGTGTATAAAGGCAGGTTATTCAGATAAGTTTTAGTGGTTAAGTTGCGAAGTCATATCATGACTGAATTTTATACTAACGTACATGTATGCATGTGCACAAGTATGTCAGCAAATCAGTCTGCAGAAGAAAGGTTATATGAAAAAATGTGCACACGCTTGGTTGTTTCTAAACATATGTAGGAAGGCAAGGACCTGTGTGTGTCAGTCTGTGTGACTGGGCACTAACCTGTACTCTGTGCCCAAGGTAGTGGTTCTTGGTGATGCCAAGTCAGTATGCACCGATGATATTCTGGGCGGGGGTCCAATTTTACATCACATGATAACTGTAGAAGAAGCAAAGAAAGGATGAAAATGTCATGCATTCAGATTGCACTGTCTAAGGTAACGGAATCATCTGCTCAATTGTTTTTCCTTAAAAACAGTCTTTTTAAAAACTTGCATTTTGAGGTCAGATGGTGTCTCCTGAAAGATCAAAAGCTGTAGAAGGTAGAGACTGCAGTATTTAAGGGAAATACAACTGTGATATTATAATATCAAAGAGTATGATGGAGTCTACATGCATTAAGTGTAATATTCCAAAGCTGTTCCTTTACTGGGAGTTTAAAGATAGTATTTCTCTGGAAAAAAAGCTTTACTGTTTCTGGTCTCTGGATTACACTGCATAAAGATAAAAATTTTATTCGCTTTCAGAATCCTGCTAGCCCTGACAAAAGGGAAATGGCCAGTCTTTGAAATGAAAAGGCATATAGCGGATGGCTCACAATGGAATTTAATGGAACACATTGGAAAATTCATGCAAAAATGAGGATCACTACAAATTGTTCTCTGTTTTAGAATATTTTAGCTGTGAGATAAAGAAAAATCTAGATGCCTGAGGAAGTGCAAAAGAAAGACACGGGATAAGCAGTAAGAGAAAAGTGCACAGCCAAGAACACTAGGAAAACTATAAAAGGTAATGTGTTCCTTGGTACTTTATTTGAATCAAAAATAGAAGAATAATACATTATAATAACATGCCTTGAATCTATGTTAAACAGAGTTACAATATCCATGATTTCGTGTAAGAGTGAAATGAGTAGTTTAAGGGATTTATATTGCTTAGGGTGGGGGTCATGTGGGTTACTTATATAAACTCAAGAACAGAAAGGCTTTAAAGTTTGTATTTTCTATTGCTAATACAGAACTGTCCAACTCCTTAGGTATTCCCAGATTACTCTGCAATTTTTACCACAGGTTAAAACAAATGTTTTTTTTAAACAGGAAAGTGTCCTTCCTGCCTGATTGGCAAATGGCTGCCTTTGCATCTGTATATCTTGCTCCATTAGATGGCCATCTAACTCTGAGAAATCATGAGACTGAGTATTACTGTTAACAGAGATTGAGAATGTACCTCTGTTTTGTGTGACCTTCCTTCAACTTGCCAGAATTAGTCTAGGTCTCAGATTCCCCAAACAAAACAGCCTTTCAGAGCCCAAAGAGCTGTGCTTCAACATCTTTAGAGATTTTTAAATAGAGGACAAGCTTCTTACCCTGGCTTTGATGATGGTGGGCCGAGGATCCAGGATACCCTGCATTTTCCTCAGTGCGGGAACAACAAAGAGATTGCAGGTGACAACAGCTGACACAGGGTTGCCTGTAGGACAAAGAACAGTTGGTGGTGACTCTCTCTTGATTTACTCTGCGAAATGCTGAAAGTGATCTCATGTTTTTATAGCAACTGCACTCTAAAGGACTCTAAAGAGCTTTTCATGCTGTGGACAGGTAACGTTTTATTCAGGGCGGGAGTGGCATGTGGCAAGTACACCTGTTAAAAGCTACACTCTCTGGCTGATGGTGTGCTGAAATCCTGCTCTGATCAGAACTGCCCTGTGTTCCTCAGGCCCCACCATTTGCCTCTGTTCCTCTGTTGCCTGTTGTTTTACACCTAGATTTGTCTGGGGCGAGGGCAGAGTTTACTGTGGACAGGTATAGGTCCTAGCTGATAGGGCTCTTGATTCATGATTAAGGTTTTCAAGACTAATGGAAAAAGTAACTTTCAATTCCCTAACAGAGTGGCAAAATGCTTTAGTACAAATTCTGAAGAGAATTCTACTGATTCATACGTTTTCTGTTGGCTCACAAGAGAGGTGTATGACCAACGTCTGCCAAACACCACTTGTCTTCCACTTCTGGACTTCCCTAGATAACAGTTCTAAAATAAATAGTACGATCAGACAGATGCTCCATTGATCTGTCCCCTGAAAGAAAATGTACTGCAGCAACTAAAACAGGAGAGAGAAAAAGCACTAGCGGCACATCTGAAAATCACCAGCTTATCAAGAACAGGATTCCTTGTGTAGTCAGAAATCCATGCAAAGCCAGAGCAATAAGAATAAAATAAATTCCTCCTGATTTAGGAGGATAGAGATTTGTAGCCAGATCCCTAAGGAAAAATTTATTCTGAATGAGGCGATTCCCAAGGTGATGCAGCACGCAAGAGGTGAAGTGATGCTGCTGCCCTCTTTTGGTTCCAAGGTATGATCATGATAAAAAGAAGTATTCTGTGACATGTTCCTTGTCATTGCCTTGTTTTTGTCTTCATTTTCAGTACTTCAGAGTGGATGCACTGACTTACATACACAAAATATTTACTGTGAAGGTGGCGGAAGCCATAGGAAAAAAACAACCCTGTATAGTACCACTTACAAAACCCAAGGAAATTGTTGAATGAAAGAAATCATAAGGCCTCCATACTGGCAAGTTCTGAGGACAGGAACAAGAAAAAACTCCTTAGTATATCCCCGTAAGTGTGTCTCTCCTGGAAATTTGTGGGAAAACCTTATAGGTACCTTCCTTAGGGATGCCAACACCAGACATAGGTGCTGTGAAATGTCGCTATTCTGTTTCATGTCTGTCACCTATGCACAGCAACAAAAGTAATCCACAAAACATCTTACCTGGGAGCGCAAAGATTATTTTTCTTACACCATCAATATCCAGAGTTGCAAAAGTTGTCGGCAGGCTATGGAAAAGGAAAGCTATTTAATATCTGCACTAGACTTTGACTGAACTTTATTATGTTATTATTTAAAACATTTGGAAAAGAAACAAAACAGGATCTGTCTCAGCAGTTCATTAGCACCTGCTGCTTATTCCATACTGGGGTTATAATCCTCTCTTTGTGATGACAGAACAATTAGTTTTTCTTGGTACTCAACTATGAAGTTTTAAGTAGAGAATTTTGCTTCTGGTGAGGAAACATCTCAGAGCAGATGAACTAGTAATCAAAAATCTAAATCCTGTCTCCGTGCTAGAAGCCAATTAACAAAGAAGTAATACAGAAATTATGCAGTTACAGAGCTGTATTTGTTTTTCATATAAGGCTCTCCAAATTTTTTGTAATGTTAATGACTCTAATTTCCCTTCTCTGTTGTCGACAGCAGTAGTGACAACAGAGCAGTATTTCAGAGCAGCAAATGCTAGCTAGTCTGCAGATGAACGAATTGAGATACACAGGCAGAGCTGCAGTCAGGTAAGACCTTGGTCTATCAGTAAAGAGCTCGCTCTGCCTTTCAGAGCTGCTTCTGAGTGATCTTTAGTGACTTGTTACCATGGCTATTGCAGTTATACAAACAGGACAGTAATGTGATGGCTCAAGAATGTGGCTGGCAAAGAAAAGGGACTCATCCTTTAAAAAAAGTTTTCTATATACCTATGTTAGTATCATCCTTTTAAACATTAGAAATTATACTTTATAGAAGCAATAATTAGGCTGGGTTCCTTGGCTTCATCTTGAGCTAACAACTGTCACCTGGTCAGCAGATAATAGTTGCTGACCAGCAGCATCTTTGGAGATTTGCCACACTTTGATCATTACTACCTAGTTTTGTATCTGCTAGGACTAATCAATGTCCTATTTTACCAGGGGAAGTTGGTGTTTGAAATTTCTGTTTTAAAATGTCTCTAACATAATGGGAGCTAACATAATGCCAGACCTCCAAATCTTGTAACCAGTGCACAAACTGAGGTCCAAAAAATCTAACTGCTAATTCATATTTACTGGAAACTCTGAATTCTCATATGAGATTTCAACATCATCATTGGCAAAGTCTTCCAGTACTTTCTTCTGGCAGTGCTGCTAGACAAGATACAACCTTACATTAGCTCAGCAACTTTCAGATCAAGTGGAGGAATGGTAAATCCTAGGCATCACTCTGCAGTCATGTAGCACATCAAAATACAGGCATACAAAGCAAATTCTGATTTTGCTCTCGGAACTTACTCAAGGGAATTTTTCCAACTATAGTAATCACAATTCATATCTAAGGCCTCTTAAGACAGAATTAATAAAAACTAAGGCACAGTATTTGCTATTGCACTACAGCCAATGAAGATGAGAGTGCTTACATTCTCAGTAAGATTAGATGACCAAATGTTTTGGTAGCAGTAAGAAATACGTTTCTTACGGCATAAAATGAAAATGGATGTTTGGGGAAAACAAGATTTCTTAAAGCTTTTCTAGCTAGTTATTAAAAATTTATTGCTACAAGTCTACAAAGTCATCACCAGAAGAAACAATTATGTTTGCTTTCAGATAAACCAGAACCAGAATTTAATATTCTGAATTCTCTAAATCAGGTTATCCATTCTTGTCAGCAGCAGAGGCTGGAGTGCAGATCCCACTTCTGGGACTTCCCCACATTGGTTGTAGCAGTATGACAGAAGCAGTGAGCAATTCCCACACCTGGGCTACACCCAGCATGGGAAGAAACATGCTCTCAGCTCACTTATTCCTTTTATGGAAGGGAGGTGGTGGTAGTAGCAGCACAAGCACCAAACCCACATGCAGTTCTTTACTGGATTGTATGCAGAGACAGTAAAAGCATTTGTCTTTTTTCACAGCAAACACCCACTTTCTGTTCTGCTCCCTGGCAACAGTTATGGGCTAGAGGGAATCATTCCTCAAAGCTGCACTTGGCCTTGTGTTATTGGACCATGCCAACCTAGCTTGCAAACTCCACTCCGTGCTTAGGGAGGCAGAGCTGTAGACATCTTTCCGCTACTGTACTGTGAAAGGGAACTCTCTATTTTCAATACATGTAGTTTTCATTTTCTCTACAAAGCACACTTCCAGACTCATTAATCAGCGGTGCTACAGCAAAGGAAAGCAATGCTGAAACAGTTTTCTGAGGCAAACTAAACACATAAAGGATTGTTTACTTTAAAATTACTATGCTCAATATGTCAATTAGATAAAACTTTGTAAATTAGCTGTCATTCCACCTCTCTCAAGAAATTGCTTGTTTGTAGGAATATGACTTATGCAAATTTTGAAGTGAAATGAGAAGCTCATTAAGCAAACCGGCAGTTTAACATCCTTATATTTCCTGGTTATTTCATAACAATGCCAGTATCTGAGCTCTGTGAACACAGTGAAGACTGTGGCCATGTTTATACCACGCTGGATTCCCCCCAATGCCCAAACCTGATTTGCAACAGTTATCAGAGAAATATCTCTTACCAATAAATAGTAATCTCTCTGTTCCAGTTAATTTCACCACTAAAGATGATGACTAATCTGAAGAGGACTGATTTTGCTTTTTTCCCCATATATATCTACCATGTGGTTTATAGTATATTTGGAAAACTGAAATCTACTGAAACACTTATATAGGACATTTGGCCCAATATAGCTTCCATCTATGCTGCCTAACTAGAAAGATTTCTTACCCTGGTTTCATAAAAACTCTGCCAAAGTGAATCTGTGCATGAAGATCAATATCCAGCACCTGTTTAAGATAGTCCTGTTTAAATTAAAAAAAGAAAATCGATTAAGTAACATCAAAGTAGCTTATATCATGTAAGCATTCAAAGTAATTAATTAATATCAAGTGAAGATGAAAGACTTTTCATATCCCAAAAGTGCTACAGTCCAGTGGGGAATTTCCAGTATTTGAAAGAAAGTATTTTCAAAAAGAAGAGGTGAAGAACAGACTCATTTTAGGTGCCAAACCTGACTCCACGGGGACATAGTAATATATTTACTTAAAAGTCAGCTGCAGCAGAATCTTAGAGGACCCCACAAATACCTACTACTGAAACATTGTCTATGTCAAAGATGGAAAAAAGCCTTTATGGTTCAAAGTTAAGACTTAAAATCATCAAGTTATTTAACTTTTGCCATGGAGGCTATCTAGCAGTAGAGTGAGAGATCTCCTAGTACTTTTGAAATCAACACTGTACTGTAGAAATCATAGTTTTCCAGGATACTGTAATTATTGTAATTTCTTGGGGACATGGTCTAATTCACAGTGGTCGGGTTTAACAGTCCTTAGAAAGGAAAAACTGTGGGTGGCTTGTGCGCTAGTTCAAGTTCAATGATTTTGCATAAACACAATTGACTCAGTTTTTAAAACGAATTGAATTACTTGTTTAGTCTTTATTGAAAATTGCTGTGCTCAATAATGTAGTATCCTGTCTGTTGTGTTTAGTGAGATTAAAGACACAGGACGTAACAGTCATCTGTGAAGAAAGACTTTGCAAGCAGTAAATCTGAAGCTCCCTTGCAGTTTTCCCATCTCCCCCCCCCCCCGCCTTTTTTTTTGTGTGTGTTCAAATACTTGGAAAGCAGCAACTTTTTTCAGCCAGGCATGAATTCTCAATTATTGATTGCACTAACAGCATTTTTACTTTCTATTTACTTTTTGGATGTTCACAATTATTTCATTAAAACTGTTGAAAGCTCAGTAACAGAGGGCTAACCATCAGTGGAGTATAGAGCTTATTGACTTTATGCTGTTGCCTCAAATTCAGACTGGGGAGAAATGAGCCAGAAGGCATAAATGCTTGTAAGACCATTCAGCAGTCCAGTCACTTCCTAGTGTTCCTGTGTCTGCACTATGTCACCACATTCCCAATTTAAACACCAGCACTTGTCCTTGATTATTTTTCTAGGAATACTGAGGACAATAATGGGATTGAAAGTAGTTGGCACTGGTTTAACTAGTTATCCATTTTCATGATGTATCCAACAATATGATTTCTACTTAGAAAGTGACAAAAACAGCACTCATGTTTGCCATTTCCTAATGACTGTCTTTAGTATCTGTTAGTTATAAAAGGAGAGATGTTTCTTTTACCTGCCAAACTCACAGATTCAGCCTGGGGTCAAAAAGTAATCTGAGTTTTCCTTCGCATAAGTCATGATTAATAAATGTCCTGCAGGTTCATCTACGCCCCACCAGCATCTGTGTATCCCTATTTTCTTTGATGGTTTTGGCACAGGGATTACCAACAGGAACTCAATCAACAATTCTGTTAATGATTCAAAAGGCAAATATATCAGCTCACTGTGTCTCGTATGTATTGCCTCTGTAGGACTATCAGGTGCAAAATGTGATAAAAGTATTTTTGTAACAGATACAGCTTTGGCATATTCAGGAAACAGATCTGCTGAGTAGGAAAGAGCTATTTATATACTCAGGTTGCTTTTCAAAGTACTTTCAAAGTAGCTTTATTCTATCTACATTTTACCTGCTCTAAGAACAAAAAGAAGTCTGTTGCCTTCATGTGCTATTAACCAAGCACCTTCCTCATCATAACTACATAAATCATTCCTTAAATAAAAACACATTTGCAAATCACACATTGAGAATTAAAATCTTCCCTGTTGTACTGTCTACTATAGTATAGTAATAAGAACAAAGGGAATCAGGATAGCATTGAAGACTATTTTTTAATTAATTCACATTTAAGTGTTCCAAAAAAAGCAAGATCCCTTTTAAATAAATATTAATACAAACGTAGAAGCTCTGAAGACAGACTCTGGCTTGAAATTCTTACATATATTGTAGCAAGTCATACTTAAATTTAGCATACCTTTTCCCCCATAGATACACCTCCTGATGTAATGATCACATCAGCACGGCTGATACCCTCATTCAGTGCATTCAGTAAATCATCTGGGCTACAGAAAAGAACAGGCAAGCAGATTAGTGGCATGGAACTGTTATGAGTTGTAGTCTAAGTAAGTGTTTGTGTGCACACATACAGATGTATATACACACACGTATTTTAAGAAAGAGATACAGCTCTAGGATAATGTAAGATGTTTTCCTTCTTAAGACTCCACACTGCTCTATTCAAGTCAAGAACTGCAATCTCATTAAGTGAACACCACACCATTTGGCACCTTTCTGTCTAAGAGCTTTGCAACAGGAACACTGGGATACTTTAGGCTGGGACTGAAGAACACTAATACAAGTGTCTAAAAATATGTAATTTGCACAGTAGGTAGCAATACAAATTATGATTTAGATGAACTGACAGGGCTATATAAAGGGACTTGACACATGAAAATTACTGGCCACCAAGCAGGCTGCAGTACTACCTGTCTAGCTTATTTGATGTGCGCAAAAATGGGGGTAAGGCTCCACTTCAAATGTCCGTCAGTGAAAAGCGGGAGTAAATCCTTTGTTTATCTTCTCCATTAGAGGGCTCTGCAGCAAAGCCAGCTGTACATCCACTTCATCTTGAAAAAACACAATTCACCCTGTTCAAGTGACTATTTACCTTCGCGAGAAACAGTGTAAGGGCATCTGTGATGTTCCTCCATACAAAGAGTGTTACTGTGAAGGTGAAGGATAGAAGCTGAGCATATTTCAGTTTTGGTATCTGAACTTCTTTCCTTTTTTTTTTAGATCTAAATGGGAAACTCTGAAGTGGGCATTAGCTATCTAACAGCCATGCTGATGCTAATACAGAGCTTCAAGGCATGCAGTGGAGAAACTTGCTAATATAACTTATACAAGACCAAAGGAATCCAAAAGAATTTCCAATATATTAAATCCATACTTTGCATTTAATATTTGTGAACTGACCAGAAGCTGACCGATTGCTATGACTGTATGTAATGTTCCTTCAATAGTATGTTTTTACTTTAATGATTCTGAAAGTTTTTCATGGGAGGCTGTTCCTTCTTAGAATGCAATTGAACGAATGGGCAATAATGCTAGCGACTGTATAGCGGACTTCACCCGGAATACAGCACCTCAGTTAAATGCCACACTACAATTACAAAATGCCATTATGGGTTATCAAGGCTTTGCAGGCTGCAAATGGCATGTGGGCTATCCTTTGGGAACTTTGGCTATATTTCACCAAAAGACAGAATCACTGCAGTTATTTGGCATTTGAGCTAGAAACAGGAAAATTAGAAATACTGTGCAAGTCCTGGTTGACCTTTCAGAGGCTAACAGAACCTGTGTGTTACAAAATGTCTCAGAAAGAAAAATCCTTTCCTCTGAGCATCCTGTCTTTGCCTGTGGTTTAGTGAAATATAAACAGTGGTCAGCATTACGTTGTGCTGTGTGCACTACAATTTATGTGACACAAGAAAGACTGTGCTCCCTCACTGAGTAGATATTTCAAGTGCATGCAACCCTGCACACTCCTCATCTCCTCACCAGAGAGCCCTCAAGTGTCCTCGACCTTGGTTACACCTTGCAGGCAGAAAGACTCAAGACCCTTTTTCCACCATGTCCAGTGACTGATGCAGCACCTTCTTTGGCATCACAGTGTGGTTATCCTGCAAAACTTTTCTATTTGCGCTGGGTTACATCCACTCTTTAGGGTCATATTGCTTTGTAAGCGGTAGGCAACAAACTATAGCAGAAAGAAGGGCAGATTGCTGGTGCCATAGTAGGCTGTAATCAATCAGATAGAATTATACACTACCATTTTTTTAAAGGGAAGAGCGGCTGCAGATATTGTGGCATGCCTCCAGGACTTTTGTTTAGGGTACTGGGTATCTTGGATACTCTAAATGGCCTATAATGAATGGCTGAACTCTTTGTTTTCTTTGGGAGAAAATATAAAACATATGGACTCAAGCAAAACCATCTCCTTCTTTGTTCTTTAGGAAACAGAGACATTTTCTCAGCTGCCCCTTCTGAAATCTCAGGATCATTTTATTCAAAAACCAGCCCAAGTTTTCACTAGTTGTTGAAGGCAAGAGGAAAGAAGCAAGTCTGTTGTTGGCTACTGTGTCTTCTTCAGAACCGATTGTTTCATATTGATTGTCTAAGTAGTAATCTGTATGTAATAAGATATTGGTTAAGATTGTTATAGAGTTTGTAATAGGAGAAGTCTCTCAAGATCTAAGTATTCCTTAATCCTTGCCAATGAGGGTGAAGATTTGAATGCAGCAAGGAATATGTGTTCATTACACAGGTCGATATAGGCCTTCCTGAAGCTCGACAACAGACACTCATGCCACTACTACTAAGCTAAGACTGCTTTCAGTATATTTTTCTCACTAGGTTGTGATGCAGCTGAGGACCTTATCTGGAGCTTGCTTCAGGCTGTTTCTTTTTATCTTGCTTAATTATTTAAAAGTTATTCATAGTAGCAAGACCACGTGTCTGGGGACATCCTAATTCTGGATTATGAAGTGTGCTTGCTCTTGGTTGTGGTTTGAGAATAACGGAAGGAGTAGTAAAAAGCAAATGAGTCTATATTTAACTGTTGTTAAATAGAATGGAAGTGCTCCTACTTACATACTGAACATATATATGTGTGTGTAGATATATAAAATTACTTAACAAAGGAAAAAAAAACCCAACCCCAAAATAAACCTAAACTCAAACCAGGTAAGGACTCAATTCACACCTTTGTTTATGAGGGTAGCATACCACTGAAGTAGTTCATCATACAGATTTTTAATACATGTCATGTAAAAAGTTGAAGATTACTGGACTTGGTGCATTTTTTCAGCATTTCCAGCAGGATAACCTGTATAATATATCCCTTTCTTTACCATCTGTATAAGGCAAGACATTTAAAAATTCTACCACTAAAACTTTATCCAACCAATAGCACTGCATATCATCTTTAGATAGTTGCAAAATGCATTGAAATCTTCCAAAATGAAAGATGTGATAGAAATTTTATTGTAATAAACTGAATGATTATGCTAGTTTGGATTTTATTCTGAAGAAAGGAGACATTTACAGAATTCCCTTCCTTGCCTTTGCAGAAGGCTTCTCTCTTTTTGCCATATTTGGCACATTTCTTTTTGTCACTCAGGTCTGTCTAACTTCTATCCTACTTGAGGCTGGTAGTTCCATGACTCTGCAATTAACACAAAACACTCCTTAAAGGAGTCACCTGCTGTAATCTTCAATCAACACCGTAGCAAACATTTTCCTTGCCTTTAGTGTATTTAATGCAAATAGTTATCATTCAAATTGCATATTAACACATATTTGATATAATCAAATAACAAGATACTACTTCGCATTTCATTTGTTGTATAACAATGAACAGCTTCTCCTTTGGATTGACACGGAAAGGGAATAAATAATTGAAGACGATTAACTTCTGAAAGAATAGACAAAATAGCTTTGGCATCTGAGCATAACAGGACAAGATTGTTCTAAAAGGCCTGTGACAAATCACGATGAAGCTGAAAAATAACCCTCACTGTCTGAGCAGGTACAAATCAGAAGCTATATTCTGAAGCCCTGGCCACTGCTAGGGGGAGGATACTGGATTAGCCAGAATAATGGTCTAATTTACTATGATAAATCCTTTAAAATGTCTTGTGAAAGTGCTATTCTTGGATTTTTTTCCTTTATGGACAGAACTGTAACAGGTGCTCAAATATAACGGTGAATATCTTAATCAATGTAAAGTAGATTTTGATGGTAAGTCTCATTTCCAGATGGTAAAACTATTCTGTTTCATTTGGTGATTTTCAAAGTCAGAGTGACATTGTGCACAAGAAGGGAGTGTGCTTTTCTAACATGCTGCAATTGATTAAAAAAATTATACTCCCTGTATGTTTCAGGTCACATCCCAGCATCTTCTGCAAATACAACTAAGAAAATTTGTTCTATAAGGATTACATACAGTTTATGGAACTGTTCATATAGGTAAGTAAGCACAAATCCAAACTTTCTCTCAACAGTAGAAATCCCCATCTATAGCTGATTGTGTCTGCACAAATATTATGTGTATTGCACATACATTTGCTTTGCATAATGAGTCCATGTACTTTTAAGTATATCTTTATATTCTCTGTTAATTTTGCCAGTCTGATAAACAGAGTATCTACTTTACAACCTCAATTTCCTGACCCTCTTTATTCTGTTTTATAGAACAGAATGAGCAGTACAATCTGGACATTAGTTGGAGGGTATCTGTTGTGCAGTGGCAGCAGCATGCGTAGAATCCAGTAAGCAGGTGCATGACATTGCACTTGACATGCCACTTGATTTCATTAATTTGAAGAGAGGGCTTGCAGGATGGCAGTATACCAGAACAGGAACACCTTCTGGATTCACGAAAAATTCTGATTATCAAAGCTAGTTTGTGGAAAACTGTTACGCAGCACTTGATTACTGAGCTGTCTTTGAACGGAAAAGATACATAGCAGCTTAAGAGCTTGAACAAGAAAATGATGCAAGCCTCATTAAAATAGACATGAGCCATATAGAAGATTTTTTCCTTTATCTCTCTCAAAAGAAATAGCTACAGTACAGTCAAGACCAAAGAATTGTCTATGTTTTAAGTGCCATTTTGAAGTACCCTAAATTACAGTGTAATTTTCTCTTTCAAATAGAAATCAGTGTCTGTTAATTCACTTCTGTTGATCCTGTTGTTGTGCTTCACTGTCATTAATTATAAATCTGTCAGCCTTTTCTGTGATACAACCCTTAACACCAGCAGTATGATACATGCAATTAAACTGCTCGGTTTTATAATTTAATTTAGAAAACAAGTAACAACAAATGGTGATCTGCATCACCTACCACTCTGCAGTAAAATGAGCGATCCCTGTAAAATCAAACTGGAACATTTAGTTAGGACTGACTTATCAAGCCGTTGTCACAGTACAAAATCCATAGTTCATTACTAATTTCCAGGACCATTTCCACCAAGTTCTTTGCCACAGTAGTCCCATTCATTCAAATAAACCTCATTACCTGACAGTCATTTCCAGTCCTTGTTGTTTATTGCCACATACAGCTATTACTGTTGGGTGACTAATAGAAACACTTGTGATTGTTGTACTCTTCTATGCATCAGCCCAGACTTTTACAAACCCAGGTCTTCTGGAAACCTGTACTTACAAAATTTGTGCATGCAAACCATCACAGTTAGCACCTTCAACGCACGTGCTTTACAGAGATACTAGACACAGATACAGAAAGATTTACATGCACCATAATGCACCAGATGCATGCAGAAGTGTCTACTGTGAGTACAAAAGCAGAGCTGGGTAACCTTTCTTGCCTACTGTTTTACTTTATTTGAAAGCATCTCAAGTATTTCAGTTATATGCTGAAATAATTACCCCCTCAGACATGATTCCTCACAGATTCAGAGGAGCTACAGACTCCTGCACACATAGTGAAAACTGAAGTGTTAGCAGTGATCCTACACCAATCATACTAAAGACCAAAGTAGACCAGCTGCTCCTCTAAACTACAGCAGCTGACTGTAAACTTCAAAAGGCTGTGTGCCATCTGTAGGGACCCTGAGTTTAGCACATTCTGGCCATGCCCACACAAACTGGGAACAGTGGTTTGTGCTAGTTTTGTGTCTTAAGAGGTCTCTTTTCTGCTAAACAGATCTCCCAGAAGAAGAAAAGATTTAAGTAATGTACAAGGACCTGCTAAAAATTCCCCTTGTATGCAAAGATCCCAATCAAGTTTCTAGTTCTACATCAGAATAAAAAAGAAACACCTCCAAAACAACGAAGAATTTACTTAAGTAAAACTTACATGAAAAAACCAAGAGACTGTATTTATTGTACTCAGAGATCTCATCAAGCTCAATGACATTTCTGTTTGAGGAAAGATGGGATATGGGTTTGATCCTTTATGATTAACTCACATTTTTCTTCTTGTGCTCATTCAGTTGATGTGACAGATTTCAAAATGAATAAATGGATGCAGCTAGGCATAAAGACAAAGTCTGTCACCCATTTCTCACCTCATGGCCAAGAGGAATATTTTGCATATCAGTAATTTGCAGGATGCAGAATAGTGAGTAGATGCCATATTACGTTTAGCCAACTAAAACCCAACTTCTGTAGAATGTAATATTGAATGTAGTTCAATGAATGTATTTCAATGTATTTCAATGAATGTAATTCAACAAATGAATATTTCAATGTAACAGGAATTCTGTGTTTTGACTAGTATGGTTTTCTAAAGCAGAAGAAGATCCGATTTTGATGATGTATGTAGGAACATATGGGTACTCTTCTGAAACCATATTTGTTTCAAAATTCTCCAGTGTATTTCATCATGTTCTCATAATGTTTCTTCCTTCTACCTTCTGTGGTATTTCCTTGGATCACTTTGAACAGATGCAGTATGTTTTCCCTAGGAATACAGGCCAGCTTGTGAGGAAAGCTGGAATAATTACAGTAGCTTTTGGGTTGTTCAACATGACTATGTAAGTTTTGTCTACCTGATAGCAATGAACCTTATCCCAATACTTACCAGAAATCCATTAGTTTTTCCAAGAAGCTGGATGGGATTTCACTGGTAAAGATAATAGCTTCTATTTTATCTTCCTTCTTATGAAGGAAGTGAATCTGTATGGATTCACTGGAAAGTTTTCATTTTTGGAGTGGAAACTACTCAACAGTTGTAGCTGGGCTGAAATAATATGACTGAAGATTACACCACACAATACAACAATCAATGCCAAAGACATTGCTCATCAGTAAAGGTGACAGTGCACTGGTGAGTCTGAAGGGTAAACGCGGTTCTGCAGTTATTTCTTTCAGAGCACTCATGAAATATGAGAATTGGCTTATACTGACATAACTGAAAGTAAAATATTATGCTTGATGTAATTAGTGCCAGTTGCTTATAAACCAAATAGTGTTGCAAAATCTGACACATGGTGACATGGTATTGTTATAATGGAATTTCTTACCTTTTCATTTTGCTTTAGTTTCAATTTTATGTAAGAGTATATTTTAGATAAATTTAAAGTGAATTTTAAGTAAATTCATCTCCCCATAAACTGGTGTAACTGCTATTGAACTACAGTATGGATGCCTCTGTGACAGGTAGCAATGCAGTCCCTAAAGGCAATGCCTCAAAGTGAAGGTTTTCTCTGTAAAGCTCCACCTTTTACAGAATCGTAAGTTAGTCATTTGGAAAAATGTCTGTCTCCAGAAGAAAAATGACTTGGAAGCCACAGGCCAGAGACAATATATAAAGGCCTTTTAAAATTCCCTCTCATCAGCTATGTCTTAAAACATATAGCTATTTTTTAGAAAATGACAAATGAAATACGACATCGATTTTTGTTTACTAAAACTTAATACAAATTCTCCAAGAAGAGTAAACTACAGTTTATTAGAAATAAGAGAACGAACAGAAAGAGAAACTTATCCTGTCTGAGACCAGCAAGTCAATTTTTTGACAGCTGCTAGTCAATGGAAGGAACTAGAACTTCATTTGTCTCTACAATACCGGACTATATTCCTTCAAGCACAAAGATGTTTTTAGTGTAAGAAAATGCCCATTGCATTCTCTCCTGCCCTGGTAGCAGAAGCATTCTAATTGCTCATGCTTTGGGTAGCAAGGCTTTATTCTAGGGGCTGTTTTTTATTGATGCTTGCTCCAGCTTAGAAGAGCCCAAAGGCTCATTTAATGTGTCCTCTAGATTTAGGCTGTTAGCAATGATATGTGAACAGACTTGTATGAGGCATTCAAAGTTTATCACCTGCTTGTAGATTCCAGGTTCTAGGCAATTTCTGATAAAGCAGACAGTCTATATCATGTTCTTCACATTAATCTAAAATGTTTTAAAGACTGCAGGTTCTCGTAAGCTAATTGCAGTTAAGTTTTTTGGGGTGTATAGAGTACAGTGTAAGATTCTAGTGGGTTGATCTCTTTAGTCAATTTAATGAGGAAAACCTAGATTTATGACAACGTGGCTTCAGCATGAAGAATCAATTGCTGAACAAGAACAAGTCTTTTGAAGGCTAAGGATATGGCAGATTGATTCAGTAACGAGTACAGAAACTTGTTTTTCCAGTGTCCAAAGTGAACATTAAGCTATAACTCAATCCTCCAACCTTTGGTTATAAAAATAGGCCTACTAACCACACTGAGGATCCTCACATGACTGTAGTTTTCAGGTACTAGCCTTTGATAGGTTTTTCATTACTTTTCTGCCTAGTTTTAATTCCTGCAAGAATCTAACTATAGAAACTAATTTTTCTGTTTGTTAACGGAGAAAATGACGGGTGGTTTACTGTCGCTCTGTTATCACTCCTGCCCCTTTGGCCTGTCTATGATAGGAAGTAAGTTCTATAAATTAATCTGTATTATTAAGCCATCACTCTAAATAAGACCTATATAATTGTACATGTATTTTGGAAAAAAAGCATAGTGGATAATTTAGAGATTTCATGAACATTCCAGTTAGCCTGCTTTAGAGATGATCAGCATGGTAATGGAAAAACAAGTATGCAGGTATGACTGAAGAGTCATCACAGTGACTTCCCTAGAGTGTACTCTGCTACTACATCAAGCAGGTTTCTTCCTAATTTGCTGTATTTTTAAAAGGGAAAAGCCTTGATGGATAAAGATGGTTGCTGCGACTGACAAATAATGTAAACATTCTTGCTATTAACAGAGTTTTAATTTTATCAATGTTGTGGAGCCATGTATGTCTCCAGTGCACTGGTGCATAAGAACTTAACTGACAAGGCAGTGCTATTTAATGGACAGAATAAACCACCATTTGCTTCTATATGGCAACCATTAGTAGAACCCGTGCTCCAAGCTCTGCACTGACAGACATTTAGTCGAGCCTGCCTGTGAGCATGCATGTGCCTCAACGTCCCAAGTGTTTTAAAAATGGTGCTCACCAATCTGGTAGGCCTGTCTCCGCAGTGTTCTGGAAGCTCTGTGTCCCTTCTTCTTTAAAAACATCTGGCTTCCTGAGGGTAAAGGAAGCAGAAGGGGTATAATAAAGAGCCAGGGAAGGAGAGAGGCTCCTGGGGTGAAAGGGATGCTCTGTGCTCAGCTGTGTCCCCCTTGGTGGCTCTGAATATTCAAAATCATCATGGGAAATGCTTCTTCTCTGCAAGGCCAGCCAAGGGGAGAGAAAGGGAGTGTACAGGAACACACTTCTGTTATAGTTTGGAAAGGCTTCTCACAAGGATGAAGAGTGGAGTTATGGAAGGATTTAGGCCCAAACTGGGCATGCCAACAATGTGTAGTTCATCCTTCCTTGCAGAGTCTATGGAGAAACTTCTTTACTCTTGACTTCCAGACAAAGCAAAATGAAGTGTTAAACACCTTGACATTCTGGAATATATGGGATAATAATGGGAAAATATTTGGAGATGGGTCCCAATGAAACATTTTTACTCATACTTTCTAGCTTCTTATTTAGGAAATGGGTCTCAAGGCATATTAAATGTCACCTTCTTGACTGCAAGGGGGAAAGGGCTGTATTTATCCTAATTTTATATCTCCATAGTCAATAAAGATGCCACTTCATTCATGAGAAGCTTATACCCAGCTACCCTGCTCCAAGAAGCAGGTTTAGAAAAAATGTCCAAAACTGAGAAAGTTACTGCTATCAGGACCTTATTTAAAACAATGTTTTGCTAGGAATTCCTATTTTATGGAGACAGCATTTCCTTTTACATGCATTTCTTCCAAGTCAGTTTCACTGGGAAGAAATAAGTTTTAGATAGCGTCCTTTGTAAGAGAAATACGAAATAAGCTGAAATCTATGCTTTTATACTCTTAAATGTAGGACAATTAAATGTAGAACGCAAAAAAAATCTTCATTTGACATGAAGATTTAGAAATGTCTCTTTTAAAAAAACTAAAATAAGACGTTCAAGATTGAAATGGACCAGGTCATGAATAGTCATTGCACAACTCTTGAGCCCTTTCTTCTTTTCGGCTGGCTGGACTGTTAACAGCAACAAAATCAACCTCCCTCCGCAGTCCCCAGCCCAGGCTCAGTTTATCCTGCACATAGCAGCTGCAGTCTGTCATTTCAAAGATCACTTCTGGGCACACACAGATCCTATCTGACTGACGAATGATGAGAAGACTGGGCCAGTATGCCTGCACTATGTTTTACTGTTACTCATGCACATGGACACTACTAAAATGAAATCTAAAATCCCCTTTATCACCTTGTAAATCCATGCCTGGGTTTTCCTCCTAGGTCATCACAGAAAGGGTCTGTCAGATCAGATGCATACTTATGTTATTTGGAAGTCATGGAAAAATATTAAAACTATTTAGGTTATAAGTTTAGATGTCCATTTCCTTCTGACAGTTTTCCCAAGATAGCCATTTCCTAAAATGCCTTCAGTCCCTTATTTGTTCTATCCATTGTCAGAGAATTTAGTCAGTCTCTGTTTCTTGAAATAGGGTCACTGTGTCAGGAAGTGACATACAAAAGACTTTCAGATTTCTAAGTGATCCCAGCTTCTGGTTTACTCATCAACATTACGGACAGCAGTCTCAAAAATCAAGAACTTTTTCCCGCAAGGTACTAAACTCTAAGAGTACTCTCACTCTCACAATGTTCTTCTCCAAGAAAGCAGACTGAAACTACAGATGTTTCTAAATGACACCATGAATTACACAGAGGCGAGGAAACCAAAAGCATCTTGTCAAAATTTCTAGAAAGTTTCAAATTCATTTGAGCATTGCATATTAAAATAGCCAAAGCTCTGACTTGCATTCTGTCTTTACAGATCACTGTTGCTGTGTTATTTCTGCTGGTACTGGTCTTCTGACTTTGTGCTTCTACTACATATTGTCCATTAGTATAACAAGAATATTAATTTAATTCTCTGAAGTAAGAGTTAAGAGATTATTTGCGACCAGGAGAAATAATTCTGATAATTTTGTGTGATTTGGCACTCAATATAATATAGGAACCTCCCTGAACTTGCTTCTGTTTGAACTGTAGATCACATTTAAATAAATATCCAATCTTGCTTTGAAATGAGTATCTCTCAAAGCATTTGATATAGTTTCCTAATAACTAATTACTTTCACTGTTAAAATATGCTTTATTTACAGTCTTAATTAGTCTAACTTTAATATCTAGCCATTGCTGCTGAAACAGAAACTTTATTCAAAGTTTATTCTCCATGTGGCTCAGTATTATTGGAATGTAATCAAGTCATCTTGTAAAAATATCTGTTGAACTGAACTGCCTGAGTTCTGATACTGTTGGAGTATACAGTCCGTCTTTCAACCACTTAAAAATTTTAATGGTTCTCCTCTGAATTATATACAATATCCTGTTGTGTTCTTGTCCTGGGAATACAAAGGTAAGGTCAAAAATAACCTTCTAAATCTACAGGAGACTTAGCTCTCTATACATATGCTAGAACTTGTATTTAGCAGATTACTCACTACAATACTCAAAGGTTCTCCTAAATCTTTACTTCTCAAGATATAATCCTCCATCCTGTAAATTTTACCTACATTCTTTAGTCCTATATATATCAATTCATACTTGGTTGTATTAATAATATACTAATAACCAGTTTTCTAAGTGATTCATATCGCTGACACAGTGACCTATCTTCAACATTCACCACTTCTTTGATCTTTCTGTATCTACTGCCTTTATTAGTTTTAATTATTTTCTTCTAGGGTGTTAATAGTAAAATTTCAGTCTTCAAAAATTTCTTAGTGACTTGGGAACCCAAATTCCTATATATGATCTAGATATTAAGGAGGTTGAAAGTAATTTAAGTGAATGATATTTTGGCTCCTAGAGGCTGAAGTTCTCTTGTAAAAAGAACTTATGTCTCCAACTATTTTTAAAAATGTTAATATATGCCTCAAAAATAGACTACAGTAGTTTTTATTTCACTCCAACAAATACAGTTACAGATTCCCTCTATTTTCAAATATAGGAGGGTTTTCATAGTATTCTGTCCTCTTTATTATTTGCTGTTTAGTGTCATGTTCTACTACTGGGTTGTGATTCTATAAATGCTAATTCAGGAAGAAGTCCATGCCTGTGTTGAGGACAATTATGAGAATGACGCACTGTTGTGCATTACCTTTGCACCTGTCACCTCTACGGCATGAAATTTTATTACCTGTCACAGTATGTAGTTTCCTACTGGTACAGAAGATCCCCTGGGACTTGTACTGCCCCGTTTCACAAGTTCTTTTTTCCACCTCTGTTTTGGCCTACAAGTTGCTTTGTGTTTTCTGAATGTGCACTAGATGAGATGACTTGTCACATATGACAACTTATCTGAAGTTTGCCCTAATGATTATCAAGAGTTGTGACAGATATTAAACATTTCGACTTGAAAAGGAGAATATCCTTCTTGACAGAGCACAATGGAAGAGAGGATGCCCATATCTGAATCACCTTCAAACCGTTACCCAGTGTCCCTGGATTCATTAGGCTATGATCACACTTTATAACACCATCATTCTTTGAGCAGATCTAGAACTGAAGTCACTTTAGCAAAAACTAATATTGTGACATTTGATTTAAGGCCTTTTCTCTAACAAGCCTTTTCTTGCAGTCATTTATTAAATGATACTACTACTACTAATTCTGTTCACAGTATATTTGATTGTACCCAAGTTGGACATTAAACTGGTGCAGGGAGAGGCTAGGATTCTGTGGCTGAATTCTGCCTATAACTCATATTCTAACTCGTATGATGATGTCTGTCAAGCTGATATTGCATGAGAAATTTTAGAGTTGCAACAGTTTCCCGCTCTTCTCCACTCCAGATGTTCCATCTGAATTATAATACTGGCAATTACATGCAACCCACACAAGTACAAAAGATTTAAACCTCTTTTTGGATGGCAAACATAAAATTTAAGCAGACTAAAGCCTTGAATGAAATCTTAGTATCCCTTCCAAAATATGAAGGGACTCTTTCAAAGCCTTTATTTTAGGGATATCATACAGTAATGCTGTCACAATAACAACGATGATTTTTAATGGGTTTACCTGTCACTTAGAAGCTATATGTCAAACAGTATGTCATAAAAAAGAGGTATATAAATGAGAAACTAATCAATTCTAATGTAGAAAAGTTCTCATATACTGCTGATTTTATAACTGTTCTGATAAATTTTTAAAGCAACTGAGCAGATAATATGAATTTCCTAAATTTTTCTCATAAGGAGAGAGATTCTTTCTTTCTCCATTGTGAAATCACAGGCTCAAAAAATGAAAATGCAGCTGGAAGCAGCTAATGTTATACATGTCTCTCAGAAAAATGATAAGGGAATTAGAAGATAGGTAAAAGAATGCAGAGAAAGGGAAAATGTACTCATGTAAACAAAGGTAAAAATGGAGGAAATTGAACTCATTACATGTAATCAAAATTCTTTAGCAAGTTTAATACAAGAGTCATAGAAGGAAAACTGTCAAAATGGAAGATGGCTTTCTAAAACAGAGGCCCACGCTACAGCAGATTTTGCTAGGGCTAAACTTTACAGCTTTAAATAAACAGTGGATACAAAGAACACCACAAATGAAATCATCAGACACAAAACTATACTGATAATTAAGTTAATAGAGTTCTACAGATCAGATCAGAGATGTAACTCTTGTTTTTATCAATGGTTTCCAAAGGACCAAATAATTTCATACATTATAAGCAAAGGAAATGAAATTAGAAGCCTTTGTCTTGCTATGTGAGACAACACTCAAAAGTACACGGGAATACCAGTTTTAACTGGCCAGTTGTTTTTGCAATTTTTTAGCAAGTGATTCTGTGATTCAGACAAAGATGTAAGACACAACAGTAAGAACGACATCAGAAGGGTTCTTCCTTTTTTTAGTTTTGCATTTGTTTCTTGTCTTTAAAGTAGTTCTGGAAATGCAGTATCTTTCATTTCTACCCAGAGATACGTGCTTTTCAAACAGCTTGATTTTTACGTGATAAGAACACAAATAGAGAAAATCTTGGCTTCTAGCCATCCATAACTTCAGCTATATTGCATTTTCCAGCTTTGTTCTTTTCTCCTATTGCTTGCTTCTAGGATTTTTAACTGTAGATTTTATCTATGTGTTTTGGACTTGCTGTTTTTCATTTTGAATATTGAGACGAGACCTATATACAATTTATGAGAAGGGAAACAAACAATGACAGTCTCAGAAATTCTTAAAATGCTCCAAAAAGAAATAAAATATTGGTTTCAATTGAGAATTCAAATATAGGCTAAGTGAGACTTGAATGGCCAGTTCAAAATGTAACTTCACGTATGATTAATATGCAAAGACGTTTTTAGAGTGCTCCTAACTACTCTGCAGCCACCCACAGACATTCCAAGTGCTTCCCCATCCTTTCACATTCTCTGTTGGAACGTGTTTACATGTATCACAGTCCTGGGCTTTGAAGCAGCTGGACAAGCTGTTGTCTTACCTAAACACCTCTGAGTGATTCATATTCTGAAATGAAATATAGGAACACTTACCTCTAAGTTTGTCTTTGCAAATACTAGTCTAAAACAATTTTCACACCCAGTAAAATGCAGTAAAATTTACTCAATGTAAAATGTATAAACAAGACGAAATAGAAAAAAAAAACAAAACCAAACCCAAAGTGTGAAATATGGGAAGGAAGAAATACATTACAGTGATACCTTCAAAGAAAAAACTACAAGTTCTTAAGTTTCCCTTCTGAAAAGTATTGTTTGCCAGTATTTTTACTACATCTGTAGGTATTGCAGGCATATAAAATCTTTCTCTTTTTCACTATCTAGATACGTATTATACATACAAAATAAACTGCACATATACACGAGCACACACAAACATACAAAATCTATGGTTTAACTCCAGTAAACCATACAACAGACAGTGAAGGCTTGTTCACCTTTTCTATAAACATGCTAACTAAAACATCAAAATTGTACCCTTCATAAGATCTCTCTGGTAAGACTCTTGGATTTCTTCAAGTGCCATGGTACTCCATCAAATCAGTCATGTTAGTCCAAAAGATATATACTGAAATATCCATATGGGCAACATTCTCTTAGTAGCTTTATTATAAAATGAAATAATACCGTACTTATTATCAAACTAATTTACATATTCAGATTTTCTATTTGACTGAAACAGAAAATGCAGATGCATTTTGTTGTAAATATATGGATTGGGCATGTGAGTGCAAGAAGAACAGCAGAAGAATTGCTAAGATTCTTGGCTAAATCAACAGTACCAAATTATTCCTTGAAAACTTACTGCAAAATACAAAATCACTGTACAATTGGAGGCTCGTTATTTCTATTCTATGAGCCAAAATAACTACCTCTGCAGAAACGACTCCCCAGGCATGAAACTGGAAGTTCAAAAAGAACTCTTATTACCTTTGCCAAGGTAATACTATCTCAAGACACAGAGAACATTTTAATAGGGAGAATTGAAAAGTATCAACCTCTCTCATAACTGAAAGCAAAGCTGCTGGCACTTGTCTGCCTTTGACTGACATGCATGTTTGCTGTCTGGTTTTCAGCTAGCATCCAACAAATAAAAAAGGGTCACAAAACATATTTGTAAAAAATATAGAAAAGTAAAATAATTCTCTTGGGCCTTAAATCTCACTAAAATTGTCTGCTATTATTACTGAGAGATTTCAAGATTAATTATCTTCACAGACACTCCATACCTAGGAGGTTATAGAAAAAAATCCTGAAGGCAATGGAGTACATAGCTATAGTTTTGCACAATAACCTTAAATTAAACTCTCCATCTGATGGAGTTCACTATACAGCAATTTGAGACTATACCTATTTGGTTAGGACAAGGCCATAAAGAACAAACAAGCTTTACATTCTTACTTTGCCAGAGGAGCTACCAGAAAGATGTTCAGGGGAAAGCATCTTTTCCATTGGATTAACCCACTGTTAATGACAGTATGTAAGCTGATGTTGACAGTAATGTTGATGACAGTAGCAGCAACTTTCGGTCATTCAGGTGGCAAAAAGTTCCACCTCCAATATTTTGTTGGAGAAAAAAGCTGCCAACCCTTTTATGTAGGGATGATTCTCAGCAGCTGACTATGATTAACAGCCTTGTTGTGGCCGTTTTCTTTTTTCGCAGATACGCAAATCTAGAACCTCATCTCTAGATATAATAATTTTATTTGAGAACTTTGCTACCTGTGTTTTAAAGTCTAAAAAGGTCCTTATAATATAGAAAACACTCTAGAGATCCAGAACATTTAGATACCATTTCTGGAAAGAACAATCTTGTGAGTTTAGGTTCTGTTTGCATGAAATCTCTACCTGAAATTGGAAACATTCATGGGCAGGAGTTTTTTTGATATTTATTGCTATTTGGAACAGCAATGGAGTTTTGCCAGGCCAGAGAAGCAAAAAGGATGCCTGGATGCAGTGAGAGTATCCCAAAGGGTTTGCTTTCCCTAAGATCACAACAACTGCTGCGGTTGCTGTGTGTCACATTCCCTGTATGGAAACTTGAAATACAACTGCATTTCCCAGAGCCACCATTTAGGCTGGTTCACATATTGTAAAACCACGCAGTGGTTGGCCCATTCATATACTTTCTGTCAAGCTAGTAATGTTTTGCATTGAATCCTGCACTATGGAAGACTAGTTTTGAAATGAGCTATTCCATAGCAGTAACCTTGCCTCCCTGCTTGGGAATTTTCTCATCAATCAATGTGAAATGTGGGTGCTGAAATTCACTATTGCCTTTTTTTTTCTTTTTTCTAATCTGGCCTCACTTTTACCTACCCACAAGGAATACCCTTTTTCTCAAACAGGTGGAGGTGAACCTGAACAACTCCCTATCGAACCAAGTCTGTCAGTTGGTTTGATACCCAAAATGAGAAACAAGAGAGCCTGTTCAAAGCCTTTGGGGCTCAATAAACTGAGGAAATACGTTATGCTGAGAAACTCAAGCCATGGATGACAGGCATTGCACAGTCTTGCACTGTGAATACTTATACTAGAGCTCTCAACAGGAGATGTGACTTCACTACCACTGGGAAACAAGGAGCAATCACTGTCAGATGAACGGAAAGACTGATCACAGGGTACTACTCTGTGGCAATCGAAGTAGAGATACCAGTAAAGGAAAAAAAAATCAGATTCTTTTAAATTCTTTGATGTATTTCTGGAAATGTTGAGCTACATCCAGCAGTGGGGCCTTCCCCAAAAGACAGTTACTCAGAATGTGACAAAATTTTATACTCTAAATCAATTTTGGCATGGAAAATAAACTCTGAGAGAAACCTTCCTTCTCCCTTTATTGGATCAGAAAAAAGGATAGTTGCTGTAGAATTGTCTCCTCTTATGTGTATTAAGTATCGTGCTTGTGATGATACTGCAGCAATAAATTCAATTTGCAGCAGTAATACATGTTTCAACAAACAGAAGGCAAAACAAGATAAACACCATTCAATAAAAATTTTATCAAATGAATCTTCTTATTATTAGAATAGACTTACTTATTTTTCTAATGAAAAGGGTAAAATATCTTCTCCAAGACGTGACCTGTCACAACACTGTGACACTTGCACTGAGTGCCATTTTCTCTGGTATTTCTTTTTTCCATGGATGCCATAAAGCGCACCACATGAATATGAAGTGACATCTTTACTAACATGTGGTACTTACTTATCTCCCACAATTCCCAAGTTGATTGTTGGGTAGCCATGTTCTTGGATTGTAGCTAGGAGAGTTGAACGGTTACTGTCCCGAATCTTTCCTGGTAAGAGGTCATCTTCAGGATTAAGTAGCTATAAAATGAGAAACATGCTCAGTCAGTCTCCTTGGAATACTGTGCCTTTACACAAGTGAGAATTTTCTTCTTCAGATTAGACAGGATACTCTTGGACACCTATCATAAAATATATGTGTAAAGTGATTTAGTGAATCTAAATTAATAAGTTATGTAATGTGCTTGTTTAGTCCAATCCTGCATGTTGCTTAGTTTGTTTCTATTGTTTCATGTCTGCAAAACCTTCTTTCTCCTTAAGAGTACCTGGTTTCTAATCTCAAACATTAGAAATCAAAACACAAACTTTAAGTTTCCAGGTTATTGATTCTATTTAAATGGTTTTAAAGGAACTTCATTGATGTTGCTAACCATATTTAAAAGTATTAAAAAAAAATTTTGAAATTAATTGTCTACTTACCAATAAAGATGTTTTTTAAATACAACAACCTGTACTGGAATCATAGAAGCTTAAAGCTTGGTTCTTATATCAGATACTGTTTTGGATGAAAAACTTTCTCTCAAGATAGTATCATGGCAATTGCTTTACATGTGTTACATATTTTGGAAGTTAAACTACAAAACATACATATGTAAACATATATTTTACATATATTAGGAATTCTTTTGTAGGACACAGAAAGACAACACAATATTGACAAGAGGTAAATAATAATAATAAGAATGTATCTGTCAAAATTACAGCAAGAGTGTGAGGTAGTAAGGTAAGAATAACCAAAAGGGAAGCATGGCTAAAGTTTGATGCTTTGGCTAGCAGCTCTGTTTCTGTGAAGGTTTCCATAGGATGTTTAAGAAACCCACTGTGCAGGATCTTTTTTAACACATGATAAAAACCAGAGTGCCCACATCAGTAAAGAACCCTTTAATGACATGCAAGAACTTTCAGTCACAGGGAAGATACTATTCAGAAAATAATGACCTGTAATCCTTGTAGCTCTTTGGATTTGTTCTTCGGTGAGCGGTAAGCTTCCTGCATGACAGACCCTGTTTATGTTATGAAATCTGGCAAGACTCTGTCCCAGCAAGGCTGGCCTCAGCCACCCACAGTACCCAGTAGTCACAGAGTAACCTTCACTGGGATTGTGGAAGTTGTAAGGACACCACCAGATGACAAAATTCAACATATTAAAAGTTTTCAAAATTCAACATATTCAAGCTGTATGAGAATACAGCTATTGGGTTTATGTTTATGTCTGGATTTCAAAAAGTTTGTCTCAAAGGACAGTCAAAATTATAGTTCAAACTTCATGCTGTCTTTAAACCTCATACTGACTTTATCTCAACCCACAAGTTCTTTTGCTTTTGCTTCTTTCTCTTCTCTCTCTGACCCACTGCGGGAAGGACTAAGCGAGTATAGTTGCTGGCTGGGGTCAACCCACAAGATACGTAAAATTAATAAATTAAGTTAATCTTGAAACTGATTTTTCCGATGTAGTTAAGACAAAGCAATTAGAAAGCTGGTCTGGAGTTCTACCAACAGGAGATTGTCTGGATTTCAACATGTGCTACTATTAAAAAAAATATTAAGGCAGAATACTACAACAAGGCATTTGGTAGTACCATTCAGTTTTCAAAGACAGGTTATCTGCCATTTGCACTATAGCTACAGAGGACTGCTGCTCAAAAGAAATTACTCTTCCAGTCATGACTGGCAGTATGAATTACAACCCTGGCTACCCCACAGGTCCTCCCTTGCTGGCAGGAGAAAAGCAGCTGACACATGGTTGGATACGTTACCAAAATTTTTGCAAAGACAATGTGTGAGACTTGTGAGAGCGTCCTTGAGGGAGAAAACACAAACATCTGATTACAGGTTGATCACTCACAAAAATACCTCATGTCAGCATGAGTTGCAGCTCAAAAAGTGAGTCTACTTGGGAATAGGGTGGAAGTCACTATCCAAAACACTGTCCAGAAGAAGACATAGTAATTCAGACCTTGATTCTAAACATATTTTTCTTACCTCATTCCCTGTTGACATGACTGCAACCACTGGAAACTTGTTAACTTCTACTTCGGTTACTCCAACAGTTGCTAAGAGACCAATCTCAGATGGACCCATGTGGGTTCCTTTAGCCAGCACACATTCACCTCTTTTAATGTCATGCCCTATAGGTCTGAAAATCATAGCACAGAAAAAAATGAAAGAAAACCAGAATGAGATTGAAAGTATCTTTCCTTGATTGGTCCTGCTCCCGGTGAGGAGTGTCCAGGATGTTCATTAGTAAGATTGTCAAAATGTCAGTACTACTTATGGTTAAAAAATGACTATAAAAACCACCAGGCCTTCTATTCCTTACAGAGATATTTTACTGTTTATAAAGTAGGATGTTTACAGACCTGATATCTTGGCCGGGTCGAGCCTGCACCAGGATTCGAACCTCTAGTTCTTCTGTGCCCTACAAAAACAAGGAGATCAAATACGGTCAGCTGGGCTATTCAAAGAAGATTAATCAGCTTTAATTTCTCAGAAGTCTACACAGCTTACAGTACTCATTACACTGAGACCTTATGGTTTAAGCATCATCACTGTTCTCCTGATCTGTGTGTCAAGATTGTAATACAATGTATGTTAAAACTATGAGAAATTCTCTCTTTGATGAGCTCACCAGGGGAGGACCAGCACTGAAATACATAGTTTTACCTTTCTTTCTTTATGGTACCTGGTTTTACCTGTCTTTCCTATGTTAAGTCTTACGTTTGTCTGTTGATCTGCTATATCGAGTGGATTCTTTCTACTCCTCTCAGCCAACTTGATCTGCTCAAACAATTTGAACAATGGTATTTCAAAAAGACCATTAGTCTGATAGACAATATGTCACTACATCTGCAGAATGGTGGGAAGAAGCTATACGCTCTAGCTGTTTCATGATTTTCATGTAGATTCCTGTAGCGGAAACTCCTACTTGAGAGCTTTGTACAAACCAGAAAGAGGCTTATTCATCATGCTTATTTACTGTGAACAAGAGACAGTGGCCTGAAAGGTCTGATGCCTACTTTAATATTTGTGTTTACTTCTTCAGAATTTCAATGGCTTGGCAATTCATTCAATGCTGATAAATGGCACATGGACTATATTGTTAATATTTAATTTATAAGCCCTGCAAGTGGGTTGATGATATAGACACTCAGCTTTGGGATAGTGCCAGCCTGTCAGTAGCACTACATCTATACTTACTTAGACTGGAACAGATTTTTTTTTTACATTACCATCTAGTGCTTCATACTTTAAGCACCTCAAAGTTATAAATCAGAAACTAATATTACAAGACAAACAAGGCACGTCATTGTCATTTGGAATTTTTTACAGGAACAATAGTGTTGTATAGGACACTGGGACTTGTCTCTTTTCTTAAAGGTGATATGGACTGCATTTTGAGTTCAACCTAAGTGCTTTAAACTAAAGGCCCCAAAGTTAATGTTAATGAACGTACTGTTACAGATTGTGATTCTGTTTATCTACTGTGAAAATGGATACATTTAAACCCCTGAAAACTAGGAAATAACTAACAAAAGCATCAGCTCTGAAAAAGCTGATTTCTTACTTTATCACAGTATTTTCAAAATATGCTTTTAATGCAAATTCTGTTTCTTTTATACCTGTTCCTCTTGTATACAAGAAGAGACTATTTTGGCTGCTAGTGTCCAAAATGGCTGTGCTGGTGCCCAGGATGTCCTCTTATCTCCCTTATCCCCATCTGAAGCTGTAAAAGACACTTTAGGCTTGTGATGAAAATCTGGGGAAACAGTTAGTCTATGAATTATTTTATTTTTATAATACTCTGGGGATGGTGGCCAGTCACAAAGATTTGTATTTTCCATATCTTTGATAACATTTAAAGATAGCTAGGAAGTTTCTAGGGAATCAAGAGGAGTGCCAATGATACATTTGAGTAATAGCAAAGGTCCTATTTAGGACGGCTGGATTAGGGGAAACAAGGAAAAAAAAGGCTTTTGAGTCATTTAGTAATCCCAGGTTTGAAGAGCACTGTGGGAAGTGTGACTGTGGACAACACAGTGATGTGCAGAGACTGTTATTTATGGAATTGATGGATATCCCAGAATGCTTTACAAGATAATTCAAGCTGTCAAGTAGGGCTTGCAGGGAGGTATGGCATTATGCTGAGAACACCCTCCTCCATTTTGTGTGTATCAGGCAGCATTCTTCTTGCTGTGTATTAATATACTTTGAACTATGTCCGAGTGGTTTACTCTGATGGTTGTTAACAGACAGCATCCATACTGATATACTGATGCTTGGTCTTGATATAGGATTTAACTCTTGTTTTGGTTGATCACATTGACCTCCTTTTTCCTACAAAGTGACATAAAAATCAAAATGAAAAGGATGTAGACATGATTTTGCAAGGATCTTTCTCAATGACTGTGCATTTGGCAAGCTGATGAGAATTCTTCTTCCTGCTGGATAGATGTAATTCCTTTCAGGCCTGTGACTTCTACAGACATTTAGGGAATGCTTGCTATGATATTTAAGTACTGCTACCACCACTAGAGGTCAAGGAGCTCCTTTTAAAAGTACTCTCTGTCTTTTCAGAAGAACATTTTTCAGATGTTAGAGATTTCATTTCAGTTAAATCCCAGCCCTGAAGGAGTTCTTAACACTAAAAAGAAAAATATCCTTGAAATATGTAGCCACACAGGCATGAAAAAGGAGAGAAAAATACATATTAGTTAAACTATGCTAATTATTTATGTACAGGATTAGCAGAGTAGCGTATTCAAGGACACGTAGAAACTGAAGAGTTCTACCTCACACTTACAGGCAGGAAAAGGAAGCTGAAGGTGGCTGACCATTCGCTAAAAATTTCAGAGTTTAAGCACATAGCCAAATAATCTGTTCTCACATGCAGAGGGGAACATGCACAGAAAAAGTGGAATCCAGAAAGACAGTCATCCAAAGAAGTAGAAAATAACAGGTTACCATGTATCTTGCTCTGCAATGTGATAGTCCTCTCATGATGAGGTGGGCAATGGCCACAGAAAACTTGCTCAGTGAGGATAATGGGATGATTAACAAGCAGTGAAAGCAATGGTGTATTTTACGGGAAGATATAATCTACACATACACATCTGTCACCTCAAAGCAAGAATGACTCAGTAAATTGTTAGGAAGAAGGTCAGCCTAGACAGCTTGCTGACTTCATCAGATGTAAAAATCTATGCATTTACAGTAATAAGGCATGAGAAAGGATCATGAGAGTATGTTTCAGTTTTTGCTGTCTTCATCAGCTTTGAACACTAGAATTCATCTGCTTACACCCCAGCTGCAATCACAATGCTAGCATAGAGCTATGGCGAAGTGGAACAGCTTGTCAGAAGAGCAGCAGAGAAGCAAAGGCTGATTTGAGCGGAGAACCATGCACACACTTCATTCCAAAACTGAACTTGGAAGTTGTGTCAGTAAGAGATGTATCTTCTTGCCTTAAATGTGTCAGATGATGGCAAACATGACAATGGTGTCCTGAAATCACAGCTGGGTAAGTGAAGGCAATGATTCAGAAGGAATTCTCTGAACACAAAGGAAGTCTAAGATGGACTGTTTGGGATACCGTTGTCTACAGACAGCTCCTGTGCTTCATCAAAAACCACATTTTACTTTGTTAAGACAACTCTGCATACAGAATTATTACTGCAGTACTCATATTTTTTCTGTGGTATTTTGCAGCATTTGTAAGATAGGGCGCTAATACAATTTACAGGTATGCTGGAAAACCTGTTCAAATTATACAGTTAAGACTATGTTCTGGGGGAATATGCACCTTATCCATTTCCTGGTTTTCAGAGGTCTTGAATTCAGTAATTTTCTCATTTTGAAGGAGCACAGAGGTCTATTGAAGAAACTTAGTTATGGTTTAAAAAAATCTGGGGGGCTCTTACTTCCCCTGTTACATAATAAACCCCCTTATTCTAAACATATGCATTTATTGTAAGGTATGTCCACAAGACATATTCTCCAAAATCCACCAAATTCCCCTTTGCTGAAATGAGACCAACTCTGGTAACACAGAACCATCTCCATAGCATAGTTCAAAATAATCCAAGTCATCTAGTGGATTTTGCAGCACTTAAAATAATTCACTTTCCCACAGAAAACCATATTCAGCTTTAATTACATCAGCAGTAATGCTACACTGCAGTATTTCAATGTATTCTTCTGGGATCAATATGTATTTTAAGAAAACTTTTCCCCTTCTTACTTGGTGAGTTTAGGAGAACTTTTAAAGTCCTCATCTTGCTGAGTTTCAGGATGATCCTGAAATATAAAGAAGATTGCTCTATCGCTAAATGTGAACTCAGTAGAAAAGAAGGAAATATAATGTCTGATTGCCACTATTCTGTATTTTAAAATGTGAATACACTAGGCACTCAAATTGGACTGTAGTTACGGATCTCTGGGAGGTATTTGCCTTTCACTCAAATCATGCTCCCAAATACTTTGGTGTCAGCATTCAACAACTGTGATGAAAAATCAATGTCAGGACAGGTAGGTCTGCAGTACTGTTATCACAGCCTGAAAAAGTGAGAAGAATTGCCACTAGGAACTGATGCGAAAATCCTCAAACTTCTGGGATTAACAGAAGAGTTTTTCTGTAGGACTATCTTTTATATTTACAGGATTGTATCATGAGCCATTTTCTGCTGAACACAAAAGAAAAATGAGTTTTAACTCGTGACTCACATCATCTGATTCCCTGATGAGCTCTGTATCTTCCACTTGCACCACTGCATCAGCACCACATGGAATTGGAGCACCGGTTGTAACGCGCATTACCTGACCAGGCATCACAGTCTGAGTTGGCTGAAAAATAAACAAACAAAAGTTAATTTACTTTTGAAAAGAAAAATCTCAAACCATTTGAACTTTATGGAAGTAATCTGAAAGACTAAAATTCTTATTTGTGGCATAAGTCTTGATATACTGCTAGTGATATCAACAGGTATAAACTCCAATGTATTTAAAGATCATTAGTTCATTGCTTCAGATCTAGCTTTTTTAACATGGTCACATATTAGGTGACTTCAGGTTTTTCCCCTTAGATTTCTATCACAAGAATAACTTTCAGAACAAGGAATATACTGATACTCTGGTTGGCTCAGAAAAATAACTGGCTCAGAAATCTAACAGCTAGATGACGATCTTCTAGAAACTTACAGGAGCAAAAATCTAGTAGTTCTCTGTACATAAATATTTTTGCAGAGTACTCTGGTCCCCACGGTTGAAATTTCTTTCCTTTGGTTTGGTTGAGTTTTTATTCTGTTTTGTTCTACCAGCACACTATATATGGAAAACCAGCAGCTTGTAAGTAAAGTAATGTAACCAGCTGCTTCGTTTTTAAGCAGATTTCCTCATACTGAGAGACAGCTCAACACTAGTTCACATAGGATATCTATCTTTGTGGGGGTCAGTTTAGCAAAGCCTAAAACTGATAATATTCTACAGTTATGTAAAGTCACAGTACATTACAAAGTTTCAGCAGAAGCAATACAAAGACTAGAAAAATATCAGAACAAACAAATGACATGGTTTTAATAAAATTTCTCACCAGGCAGCCTATTTTAATAGATATTTTTCAAAATCCAGAGTAAAATTGTAATTTGACCATAACCATTTAAGAAATAAATAACTAAAAGAAAAATCTTTCTAAAAAAATGCAACTAAAAGAAGCTGGTATGATGATTGAGATTTCATTGCTGGCATATGAGTGCTTGCTCCCCACAGCACTTTAGTAAGCCCTACTTATTTAGGCTTTACTGCTATTAAGGAACATGTGCTACACACAGATCTACGCAGCTGTGATCAGACCAACATATTTTGTATGTGTCACACGTATATATAATTCATGTGCAGATTGACTCTATATTCCATATGCAGCACTGGAATATGCCCAGGACTTCTCAGACTGTGATTAGCGTGTATTTGATAGCAATCCACAGACCTGCAAGCAGTAGTGCCCAAGCACTGTTCTTACCCGCTCTCGCCCAGCAGTCATTTACTCTATGACTTTTGACAGGAGGCTAAGACATCTGCAGATTCTAGACCAGTGGCCAACGTTTCAGCTGTGCGAAGCTGTGTTTGCCTTGCCCATTCTTCTGCTCCATTTCAGCACTGTCACAAACTCTGAAATTTGTTACTTTGAAATGTGTATTTCAAAGGTTGCTCACTGGGACAGAAGCCCTAGGGAGAGGCTGGAAATGGATTGTACCTGGTTTACCACAATATCACAGTGACCTATGTATCCCAAGAAACAACTGAGCCTGGAGCTGATTGAATCCTGACCCTTTTCTAAGGGTAACAGAAATCTAACATCCTTTGAGAAGAATGTAAATAAAATGCTAAAATAAACTAAAAAAAAGATCACACTTGCCATATGTCGTGGTTAGTGTGTTTTTAGGGCAAGATTCATGTTATCCTAAAGTAGGTATCTTAAACAGATGACATAAAAATAGGTTTTTTTAAAAATGGTATTTATTTCTCACCACAGACTATGCAAGGAGCCGTGGATGAATAGCTGAGATGCTGCCATTTATCCTGAAGACGCTTAAAAGCGAAAATAATCTTGTCTAGTGTGTTATTTTGATATTTATGAAAACAAATACTGCAAAAGGCAAAGCTTATGCCTTGGATTATGGGAGCTCTTTTGCATATAGTTGTAGATGCAGTCTATACGCACATTATAGGTAATATAGGTAATAGGTAATACTGTTTTGAACTTACTAAAGTATTGATGTCTTTAGTGACAATTTTTAGAGTAAAAATGTATCGCATAAAAAAATTACCCCATTTAAAATGCTTTTTTTGGGCCTCAAAACCCACAAAGATTATAAAATGTCTAGGACTCTGCCAGAAATCAGTGCCTATGGTGATAAAATGCGCTGTAACTATCCATGCTTTTGGAGTTTATTACCAGATGAGTTAATTTTTTGAGGTGTAACGATGTGAAACATTTAAACAAATTTATGATACAATAACAATTGCTTTTAGAATTGGTTGCTCATATATTTAATTTCCTTTTTGTCCTTTGAGAATTTGATCAGATTGACTTTATGAACAAAAGTCAACCATCAGATTTGTGCATGAATCTCCAGGGCTGTGTTCTGCTGCGCTAGAGACTATGAAAATAAAGAAATTATTTCTTCTCAGAAAGCATATTAATGTACAACAATTTCACAGAAGCTCTTTTAAAGGCCTTTGAGTCTCACACTTACCTGGAATAGGGCAGTACTGGGTTCTGTCCTTTGCCTTCATCACTGATAATCTATTTAATGTTAGTCACTGAATAAAACCCAGAAATAATCTATCGAGCACAGCCCCCATCTAAGGCGTTTTCTCTTGTACATGATTACACCTCTCCTGCGTGACTTACAATGACCCATGCTCCTTTCTGTAAAAAAGCCCAAATTAATGGAAAGGTAACAAATGTCTGTTTTCCATCCTATATTATAGCTGATTAGTCACAGTGCCTCTTACAGATGTCTTTACAAAGTCTTCCAGGAAATGCTAAGCTCCAGCTATTCAAGTCTATAGGAAGAAAATCATTGCTCCCCATGGCTGAGTTTTTCACACAGAAGCCATGTGGATGGCTCATGGCTAGCACACTCAAATGTGCCCTAACCTCCCCAACGCAGGATAGTGTCTGCAAGTCTTCCACAGTACAAAATAAAAAATTGTTGTTAACATAAACACGACCATCTGGAAATGGAAATCAGAAAATAATACACAATTTACAAATTGATACTGAAATGTCCAACTTGGCTATATGGTCTCTCTGCAATTCTCAGTCCCATTTTCTTCCTCTCTATGTAGCATTTACATAACCTTTTTTGCTACAGGAGGAGCCAAATCTAAATCTATTTTTAACTCCCTGCTGTGAATCATTCTGTTAATTGGTCTGTAACATGAAAAGCAGAATGTTGCTGCTGAGAGTGACTGAAGGGTGAAATGAGACTGAGGAGCCTTCCAAGACTATAAATAATTTCTTGGGAAGGAGATGAACCTAAAGATGTGTTGGCCCAAGAAAAAAACTTTGACCGAAGGTCAGCAGCCTCATTTTTCTAACTTGCCACTGGTATTTCCAGAATTACTCTCTCTCTGCATGCCTCCTCCCACCCAATTTTTGTTCCTTCCCAGAGAGGTTTCCCATTCCCATTAATCTGGGAGGACAGACTGTCCCTGCAGAGAGACATTTGTGAGCTCTTGAATTTTGTAGGAGGGAAGCAAGCTCCCATTTGCCCTTTTATGCTTTGTACAAACCTGCTGAACTGATTAGGACACTCAAACCCTTTAGAGCTGTGGGCAGTCCTCCCCATTAGACACAGTTTCAACAGTACTGTTTTTGAGCACCAGTATGCTGTGATATTTTTTAACTATCAAAATGATAATATTGATGAAAGGTGAATAATAATAGGAGTGATAATTCATCAGGTTGCTCTGCTGGTTCTTGCTATTTTATAGGGATCATAAAAAGGGTTGTAGAAATAGTTGTCAGTCTTTTGGATTCTAGACTAATGCTTGAAAATGCAGATGGAAGGGCTAAAAATCCAAGGCGGGTGAAATTCATTAGTTTACTTTTTTAATATTTAAAGTAATTTTACATATTTTGTATAACAGATTAATTAATCTAAGTTCATGTGAATATCATTATTGAGAAGATGTCTATTATACCGAAGTATAATTCATGATGATGGATGGGAACTACAGCAAAAATTATTTTCCTAGTCCTCTGTATCTATCATGATTAACCAAATTAAATGCCTGTTATACATTTAGGGGTAGTTCAAGTCCATTTTCAAAAAAATGGAACAATCCTGCAACTGGTAATAGTTCTAAAACCTGAAACAACTTTTAAACTGTATCTACTTTATTCAAGACTTTTTTGTTTAGCAGTCAAAATGGCCACACTGTAAAATGCTCATTAAAACCAATCAATCCTTTGACTTCCTGTTACTTATTCCATTTCTGCATCATTTCATATACAATACACAGAATTATAAACTGGGACTTGAAATAGCTAGAGAAACATTTTGGATTAACCCATGCTCTCCTGAAAAGCAGGACTGACAAATTGACAGAAGAAAAAAAGTGGTTGAATGCAACTGATTTTTTTCCTATCACCCCAGTATTAGTACAGGAACATTATCAAATGTACTCTTGAGTTTGAAAGTAAATCCCAAACAGTGCCCATTCATGAATATTTATACAGAACAGCAGGTCATGAATGGGTGCTGCCCTGACTTGCTCTTAAACTCGATCCACGTATCTGCTAAGGTGCAGAAACACTCTTTTGATTTAACAAACAGAAAAGAAGCAATACCACAAACTAGGCTGCTGCCAGGCTTCCTCAAGATTCTTATGATCATTACCTACCTTTAAAGGTTTCATACAAAATTCTTACGCTTTGTTTTGCAGGCATCAGTGTGAAATATGCAAGCAGCTTGTGGAAACAGTTATTGGGCTGACGTCCCTTTTAAAACCTGTCAGCAAGAAGGGGTTAAATCTTGCTTTTCTCTTGTTTATGAATTGTAATGCCACTGGAAACCTTATGTCCTCTAACATTGTACTAGGGCAGAACATTACTGTATGCACTCCTACATGTCAGCACAATGCTCTGAAGTATTTTGGGATATCCTTGCTAGTTCCTTATGTAACCGTACGACCTCACTTTCTGAAATCATGTCCCACGGCACATAGCAGGAGGCTAGGTACAGCTGTGTCCTACTTCATGCCACCTCCAAGAATATTGAGTTTTGGAGCACTAGCAAGGCTTGTAAAAATACAAAGCAAGTATCTTAGAAAATAAAAATACATTAAAAAAAAAAAGAGAGAAAAGAAATTGTGCTCACCTGCTCACCAGCCTGGGATTCCCCTATGATGAATCGATCTCCGGGGCCATCAGCAGCTGTTAAGATGGACAATACAAATAGTAAAGGCTGAACCAAAACAAACGATGCCATTAGAAATTAAGAACAGGAAAACCAAAGGATGGTCTAAAATGCAGTTCTTCAGTGTCACCATGACAAAGGGTATAGAAGTTTTGCAAACATTTTACATTTTAGGTCCTTTTAAGTTGTGTTTATTATTTTGAAAATTACAGGTTCTATGGTACTTTTAACTGAAAATTTCTGGGCAATAAGGGATCAGGTAAAAGGAGATTAGGAGGAATTACATTAGTAACAAAGATTTAAGAGTGCTCATGAGATTATTTTTATAAAAATGTCCACCGTGAGCAAATCTTTTTCCATGTGAAACTAACACAGGGGAACCACGTATTTTGTAAATGTATTACCTATCTTTTTTCTAGACAAGAATGGAATATTGACATTTCTAGATTCTGTCTCTGCCTTTGGAGGAAAATGTGGACAAATGCAGTCGTTACAGACTGTATAGATGACCACACAGGTTTGGCATTTTCTGAAAAGCACTAGGGCTAAGATAATGCAACTTGGACTGCCACATTAGAAGTCTGTGTTCTGTTTCTTTTTGTAATTTTACGAGGTAGCACTGAACTAGTTACCTTATACCTTTCACTGAAGCCATTCTGAAAATTAGAAGTCAGAGATCATTGATTTAACGAACTGAGTCTCCAGGACTTCTAATTTAGCCAAATCTGTATTTTTACAGGGACAACAAAGGCACCATTACTAATGAAGTTTAAGCTTCTGCCTGCCTCAAAGGTCTTTCAGCAAGCTGCATTAGTGGTATTATAGGCTCCACCATGGTGTGAAGCATGTATGGAGCACAAGCAAGTCTGCCTGTCCAAGCACAGCAGCCATGCTGTCAAGAGTCTTCAGACAAACTGGGTTCATATAATCATATTTAAATATTTTTTATTAATTTTAAATCTTTAACTGTCATAAGTTGATTTCCCAGAGATGAAGTCTAATCAGTGACAACCTTTATCTTAATACCTTCTGGTCTATTTTGAAAGCCCTGAATATACAGCTAGATAACCTTATTGTATTGAGAAGAATTGCTTTCAGGAAGGATGCCCATTCAGTCTGTATAATGATTTATCACATTTGTACTCATAATTCAGCTGCAGCTCTGCAGATGATGATCTATGGTACACAGTCATGTTTGAAGACTAATGATTAACTTAACTTTAAAAGCCTATCAACAGCCTAATCTGTGAGCTTTCGAACAAACTCTAAAATAAGAAAGTGGAAAAGGACTCTTCAACTACTTGTCTTTGAATAATGCATATACTACTACTGAATACAGTTGTCAGACCTTCACTGAAAAAAATGCGCTGGGATGATTCGGCAAAATAAAAGAAAAAATTCCCTAATAGCTACATTATTTTAAACCTGATAAAATGCTACTGAATTAGATTTTATTCCCCCATTAATAATGATATGGAGACAAAGTTTATAGAAGATATACAACTGATACAGCTTGAAAAAAGTGGACAAGGTTTTGGGCAAACAGGTTTATGTGACTGAAAGCTAATAGTTTATTTTTTTGTAAAAAATATGCGTTAATGTAGTCAATATTATTTCTGCCTACAAGCTTTGTTTCTTATATCCTGTGATAACAGGTCTACAAGAACAATTTAGAATAGAATAGAATAGAATAGAAAAGAACAGAATGGAATAGAATAATTTCAGCTAGAAGGGACCTACAATGAACACCTAGTCCAACTGCCTGACCACTTCGGGGCTGACCAAAAGTCAAAGCATGTTATTAAGGGCATTGTTCAAATGCCTCTTAAACACTGACAGGCTTGGGGCATCGACCACCTCTCTAGGAAGCCTGTTCCAGTGTTTGACCACCCTCTCGGTAAAGAAATGCTTCCTAATGCCAAGTCTGAACCTCCCCTGGCACAGCTTTGAACCATTCCCACGTGTCCTATCACTGGATCCCAGGGAGAAGAGCTCAGCACCTCCCTCTCCACTTCCCCTCCGCAGGAAGCTGTAGAGAGCAATGAGGTCGCCCCTCAGCCTCCTTTTCTCCAAACTAGGCAAGCCCAAAGTCCTTAGCTGCTCCTCATAGGACATTACGTCCAGCCCTTTCACCAGCTTTGTTGCCCTCCTATGGATGCATTCAAGTACCTTACTGTTACTCTGTTTGAATCCACCACCAAAATTAGGGTCTTGTGAGTTGGTTCGGACAGAAGTTGTTGAAAACGGCGTTCATGATCATTCTGCTCATTCTGCGTGTTTAGTGAGATTGTACTTGTGCTTTCCCTTACCGTGTAGCAATCAGGTTGCAAGACAGCATCTGCTTGATCCCAAGGCCTTTGTCAGTCAGCATTCTACTCAGAGCTCCCCCTCTCAGCTTTTCTCAGTGTTATATTACCTGTATTTCTCTGGCTACATCTGCACTCCCTTGCTGCTATTACTGGTCATTGTGGTCTGCCTGACTCTCACACACGTAGATGACAGACATCTGCAGTCAAACCCGTGTTATACACCTGGAATTTTATTTTTATATCAAATCCATGGGGAAGCTATTGGACTACATCCATTGACTGGGTTTGCAGACAGTCTGCTTCATGGACAGCTGCTTTCCATTGTTTCAGCTGCTAGTAACAAAAAAGATATTTTAATGTCCACTGAAAAAAGTTGGCTATTGTGTCTAAACTTCAACACAGTGTTGCGAAGATTCAACCCCTACCACAATGAATCACTACTAGTATAATGTTCCATCATATATATGTTAATTTTCCTCCATAGATATCTGAGGTGAATATCATTAGCCTTACTTTAAAAAGGGAAAACTGATGCACAGAGAAGCAACTTGCTCAAAATCATGCAGCACCTAGTGGCAAAGCAGAGGATGCATTGAGGTCTCCTGGGATACCACTCGCTGCTTGCTCCATGAAGTCACACTACTAATTCTATTTTATACAGCAACTGCAATATTTTCTAAGTAAAAATGAGATTTTCTTTTGAGGTGCCTCCATAAGAGTACATTCTGATATGTATTTTTGAAAATTCTCTAATGCAATCATAAAATAATTTACAAATAGGAAGCTGGATCTGTGACAGTTCAACGAAGTAAGAGATATAAGAAATTCCCGATTAAATCAAAAACAGAGGAATAGAAGAAGAATCTGTCATTCAGAAACGGATGTTCTGTTACTCTCCTGAATTCTTCATGTTTCCAAGAAACTCACTAGCAACACAGGTGCATGTCCATGAGCGCACATGGATGTACTTTTGCTCACGTACATGTGTATCCACTTAAAAGATCTGAATTGAACTTTATTGTCTTCCTTCAACACAGCTGCATTCTACGTAACTGTGACTTCAGCAATGATCTGAATGAAATCTCAACCAAAATAACCTCTGCTGGATCCAAAATAGGTGAATTAGCATGTTATAAAGTGGTTTTACAGACGCTATACTGCATGTCTACAAAGTGAGTGTTTACCTCTGACAGCATAGCCATCTTTTACTGATGCTGGAAATGGTGGTAGATTATCTTTTGCATATACATCTTGAGCAAGGACTCGGCCCATTCCATCTAGAAAAGACAAAAGAGAAAAGACCATGCTCCATGTCATTACAGCTAGTGAAACAGAAAAAAAGTGAACAGCAGTGTGCTCTGATGGATGAAATGTATGTGTATGTGACATGAATAAACCTCTCAGGTTTTTGATTTCTGCCTCTACATAAATGAAAAAAGACTGGACTCTGAAAGTACTGATGAAAGATTTTTTCAGTAAGCTGTGTTCCTGGTTATAGTGAAATTGTTGACAGTAGATCTGAATACCAGGTATCCAAACGCAGAGGTAATAGCTCTGATACAGGATCAGACAGAAAAAAACCCAAGTATTTGTTTCTTCAGGACAAGCTTTTCTCCTGAAATCTTTTAAAAATACATACTTCTGTGTATTTCAATTTTAAAAGAAAAGTTCTTTTTTTTTAAAAGCTTTTAAAGTAACATTTCAAAAGTGAATCCTGGGTGCAAAAGGTGAGAGAGGAGGGATTGAGCCCAGAGGACTCAACATAAACAGTAATGATAGGCAAGTTTCCATAAACTGACAAAGTTTTGCAATAGATTAACTTTGCCTAATTGCTGAGAGCATTTCTGCTTAATGGAGGGTAAGTGCACGTAAGTGTCAGGATTATATATGTAAATTTACGCTGCTATAGTTCTAAATATTTTAATAGGTGTTTCGAACATACTCTTTCCCTTCACTTAGCAACTATGACTGATGAGTTGTAATTCGGCTCTGTCTCACTGTAGAGACTGATACGAATTACTTCACCCTCAGTCAAGTATGCACTATTAGTTTGCTTTTAAGGCATCAGCAAGAGCTTTCTTTTAGTATGATATGGAACAGAATGGAAAATATGTATCTTATCCCTTCATACAGTGGGAGAGTGAGAAAAAAGATTTATTACATGTGTGACTGAATGGGCTGGGAAGGGGCACATGGGTCAGAACCACTGAGATCAGTTTAATCCTAGTATATCTAAGTAGAAGGGAAGCTCATCTCGTAATAGAGACCACAGCTCTTCCGAGTGCGTTGTGGCACAGGAAGGCAATATCCAGCTGAAAGTATGAAGGAATGAGAGGATGCATGAATACTTCTGCCAGGAGAATTTGCGTGAATATGTACTTTATAGATTATGATCTTTCAGACATGCCAAAAAAGAGAGACATAAATAAAGGGTGTTTCTTGTTTTACAGACAGGGAAATCGATGTAGTTCTGGATTTGCTGGGAAGGCAGAAGACCTACCATTGCACAATAAATGGACAGGTTTTGTTAAAAAGTGCACCTACTTGATTTGAAAATGTTCAGCTCCAGTGAAGTGGTATTATAATGGAGATTATATTTTACTTATTAACACAAAGTTATTTAGTTAGTAATTAATTATAATAACAACTATAACATCATTGTGCTCCCATCCATATGTATCAACTTTCAGCCTGAGGTGAATATTTATGTTGCATTTTTGAAACAGGTATTGCCATGAAAATGCTAATAAAACCTGCTAAAGCCACTAGAAAAGCACCTTTCTGATGGCTATTAATACGTCTGTGTATCACTGCGCATCACTGTCTGCGATACACAATACAGAAGTTATTAGAAAGCTCATGAAAGCTTGTACACGTGCACTGAATAAAGGAATGCAGACACAGACATTTAAATTATAGCATAGAAAAGGCAGCTATCAAAGGCCTAGTAGAAACACCCTCTGTTCATAGATGCACAAAATCTCATACAAAAGTGATGCTTCTAATTTTAGCAGGCATGTTGTGTCTTCATTTTACTTCTTGTCTGCATGCAAAGTCACACCAATTAGAGCAAAGTTGAACAGTATGTTCCTGGCATTCTGCCATGCAATATTTGAAGAGAATAAATAGCCAACCAGTAGCGGGAATGAATTTCATTAAGGGGGGGAAAAAGTAAGAATTATTTGCTGAAGCCATAGGCATTTAAAATGAAGCAAGTCAGCAAATAAAGGACAATCTGAAGTACCTCTGTACTCTCCTTTATTTCAGCAATTATTTTAGAAATACACTGTTTGACCTTATCTTGATTAAATGTAATTCAAAAAAGATGTTCTGAAATATTTTCATGTCATCAAACTGCCCCTTGTGATGCCCACAGCTTTCTGATTCTAACACAAAATGCAGAATTACATTAAACTCACTTTTCAAAGTTGGGTATTTTCTAAAGCTTAGCTGGTGAAACTGGTACAGTTCTGTGAAGAATTTTGATTTCTCAGGGTATTGGTACTGCGATAAAGCAGTGAGACAGGTATTGTACTAGAGGTGATGGATTTGCTCCCATTTTGTAAATATTGCCCTGGTAGCACTTCAGTGTGATATGAAAAGGCAATGCTATCAAAATAATCAGCTAGTTTGAAATGAATAAGCAATGGAAAAAAATGTCCAAGCTCTACAGAAGTTACAGGGCTCTTGGACTAGATCAGAAAAAACTGCTCCATTCTGAGGCTTAAGCCCATGAAGTGTGGACTGCCTCTGCTTTGTACTTTTAGTATCAAACTTCTGCATCTTCTTAGTTTCAGAAGAATTATCATTATCATGCTGTCTAGAAACTTAACCTTATATACCCAGGGACCAATGTTCAGGTAACTGCACTTAGCTGGAATAAAAGGCTAATTGGGGGCTTCATACCAGATATTGATGATGGCAGGTGGGAAATATGCTTCAGATGCCTTTGGTTTATGGCACTTCTGTAAAAAGTTTTAGGACTTTCCATTTTTTTTTTTTTTTAATATGGAAGAGGCTAAATGACCTATACAGGCACTAAGCAATACACTTACCAATGTGAAAGTTATGTTTCAAAAGATGACTTTACTCATCCTCCCCCTTATGTTAGGAGAGAATAGATTTGAGAGACTACAGCATGCCTTGACTTAATCAAGAATAAAGTCAGGACTGTACTGGCTACTTGTACAGAGTAACATTCAGCAGCTTTATTTAGGAGGATGAATACTATGTAATATGTTTAGTAATGTAAATAAATCAGGTTAAAATTAATTAGGTAATTTTTTAATGAAATAAATTGCAGTCCTAGAACTTTAAACATTTCACTTTCCTTACAGAGAAACTGTGCTCCTGAAAGGTAATTTTCAGGAGCTCAGTGTTAATTCAAGACACAAAACCACGAAGAAAACAAACACAGCACAATAGTGCTTTTCTGAGTACAGTTAATTAGGATTCAGGTCTCCAGGACTACATTTTTATTATCTCCTGAAATTACAGGTATATTAACTGAAAAATAAATGAATACATAATGAAGAGAAAAACTGGTTCTTAATTAACTGTATTCGTCAAAATAAAATTTTTTTAGCAAACTAACATATATGTGTGCGCATGCATGCATACACACACATATACATATATAAGCCTATACAAAAAAATCCCATATATTTGTCTGTATAACACTACGGTGATCACTTAAGAACTTCTGAAAATGAGATTCCATTTTGAGATTTGTGTCTGTAGATAAAGATAATTGAATTTCCAGTTCACAGACATTTCCATCACAGACACAGATGTATCCTTTAGGATGTCTCCTAAAGGCTCAATCCTGAAATTTCATACTATGTATTAGGAAATCTTACAGTGCTAAAATAAGTGTATACTTGTTGAAAAATAAATTGGGAGATAGAATTTTGCATTACAGTGCAAAAATATGAAGGAATATGTCTTTGTTAATATTTTCATTGGTGGTACAATTATGTGAAAAACCAAGAACGTATCTCTATAGCTGATGATCTTACCATGTATCTAACTCTTTTATTTTGGGTGGGAGGGAAGAGGGTCATAAGTGAAGTGTCTTAGCAGACTCGGAACATTATTTTTTAAAGAATAACAGTGCCAGCAATAATAATCAATATGTTCCAGACTTAGAAGCAATATCAACTAAGATATTATAAAGTATATTACAATACCTTCTCTTACCTTGACAGCATATTCCCATATAGTAGAATAAG